>NC_138783.1:48540415-48966991 GCF_965178545.1 Coloeus monedula
AATACCCAAGGACAATAGGTCAAGTGCCTGAAATGAAAACATGTCCATCTCTGAGGTTAGTGCAGGAAAGTGAATACTTCACAAGTGCATACTTGTGAAACAAGTATGTGCTGAGGGGAAAAGAAAGTAAAGAAACAGGAGTGGGAGAAAATCCCCTTTCAGTCCTCCAACCATGTCTGTAGGACTCAATTATAAATGTGTTCTTCACAGAAGAGCTGATACATCATAGTTTGTTTGTTTGTTTTTTCTTTCAATTGCTTCAGAGTTCACATAGTCTCATTTAAAAGCAAAGCCAAGCGCAAAGGGCAGTGTCCAAATGGAAATGTCCATGGTGAAGGAAGCTGACAGGTGGCCTGCCCTGGGGGAGCCTGTGTAACAAATGCTTGCTGGGAGCCCTGGAGCAGCCTTTTCCCTCTGCTCTTAGGGAAGACAGAAGAGGGTCCTTATTTCTTGACTGTCTCTCTTCTCTGTTGCATACAAATCCTATGGAGGCTAATGATGTCTGGGGCTGTGATACACTCTGACAAACCATCAGCCCTGAACAGGCAGATGGGCTGTAGACTCAGCTGGCCTCCTCCTCCCCCATTCACCCCTTCTTTAAACTGCAGTCCCCATTGCAAGGAGTTATCTTCAGCAAGAAAATCCCAAACTCCGTGATGTCTCTGCAGGTGAACTCAGACTCAGGGATGTCCAGGGAAACCTTGTCCCAGCGGAAAGTGAAGTGGGAAAATACGTCAAGCACTCCCCAAACGTCACAGGGCACTTGGCTGTTGGTCCCAGTTGTTGAACCCTGGATTTTAAACAGGTGTGAGAGTCTGACAAACAGCCTGAGTCAAACAAATTTTGACAGTTTAACTGGGGTGTTACTGGATAGTGCCATAAAGCCAGAGAAGATTGACAGATAAAAAAGAGTATTGCACATAAGAGGGCACAGGTTTTGCAGGTTTTAATGTAAGTGCTGTATATAAATAATGGTCCTTCTTTGAAGCTTTTCAGTTTTCTGCAGTATGCAGAAATCTCTGTAAGGGCTGAGCTCTGTTCTCACTGCTCCTTCTCTCTGTGGCTGCTGGACTGAGCTGCCCTCAGGAGAGAATCTGCAGCCAGTGTCACTGCTGCTTACGGGCCTGCTGAAGCACTTGCTGAAGAATTTGCTTTCCTTGGAGCTTGTCAGAGTCACTGTCATAATTTTCCATTCTTCCACTTCATTTGCAATATCATTTTCTGGAGGAGTATCCCTGCCATTTCGGGCTGCTGATAAGCCCCACTGTCAGTCATAGCTCCACAAAGCTCATTATTCTGCATCGGCACGAGTGTCAGTTCCCTTTGCTTTCCTGGCTGTGTCTGTATTGCTGTTGTTTTCCTCCTGGTCCTCATTCGTGGCTGTTTTCCTCCCTCACATAGTTATATGCAATGAGTTTTCCCTGAAAATTACCTGGTGCTGCTTTTCCAGCAGTTGAATGACACAGGTAACAGCAGCTCTACTCTAAACCAGCTTCTATTTTCTTTAGTGCTATTATCTAAACATACTCTGAGGAAATCTAGCTGATACCACGATAAAGCTGAAACCACCCCGGTTTTCAATTTATTCTTGATTTTGACACTTCCCAGCTCTCCCGGGAGGAGATGCAGAGAAAGGCATGTACATCTACCATTGCTCCAGCAATGCTGGCTTGGTTCAGCCAGAGACAGAACAGGCCATGTTCTGTGTTCCCTGGTCACTGTTTACAGTGCATTCTAAGCTGTAAGTTTTCAAAAGAAGCAATCCAAACAGAAACGAATGTTTTGTTAAAAAACTATTCTCTTCTTTTTCTCTCTCTGATTTATCTCAGGTCCAAACAGTGATCTTTGGTGAGAATAGGGTGTAGTTCTCTACTGCTGATTTGCAAAGCTGTGGTGTAAATCAGACCAGCAGGCAGCTGAGGAGGATATCTTTGGGTATGATTTTACAACAGCCTACTCTGACCATTGCATTGCTAGCAACCTCTAAAATGGGAGTGTCCAGCAGGTCTGGCAAGGTCCATAACCCTCTGTAAAAATGTCTGACTGCAATGTTGTCTTGTATCCAACCTGCCTAAGTCCCCTGAACAGGCCTGGCTCCCCCACAACATAGACACTTTCAAATATAAAGCTCCAGTTTGGAGTGCATTTGGGTTTTCCTGTTCTTCATACAGCAACATTTGGTGAACTGAAATCATGGGCCTTGAGAGAGCTGTGAAGCACCTTCAGCCTTTATTTTGGCTAGTCAGAAGAAATACACAGCCATACTCTCCTTCCCACTGAGAATATGTTCCTGAAAAGCATGAGCACTGGTCAGGCAAGGGATAGGGAAGCAGTTTTTCTCCTCAGAATTAATGAGCAGATAAGTGTTGGAAATTATCTTGGCTGCTTTGTTTAGAGACAGAGCACTCAAGCATTATCCTCCATTTCTGCCCTTCACGCTGCATTGACTTGACTGATCTTAATTCATGTGAGGAAGATGATGCTGAATGTGGCTGTTCAGAAAGAGGCATTGAGAACACTCACAGTAAAAGATGTGTGCTGGGTGTTCATTCTCATGGACAAAGCAGCCGAGACAGTGGACTGCCTGTGTCCTCTGCAGGTGATGATCTGGACAATCCTGCTCCTGTGTCTTCATCCTCTACATAATATTACTTTGTTCTTGTGTATGTAAGGTATATTTCTTAAGTCCCTGACACATCCTCCTCTGTTTCATTAATTCTAAGGGAAAAACTTGTTCATTATCCAGTGAATTCAGTCACTTTACCAGCCAAGCTGAACATTTGATGTAAAATTTTTGAGAGGATTCTTGCTGGTGCTTTTTAATAGTCACATCTTCCTCCTCCTCTCCCTCCTCCTCAGATGAATCGAGAGTCAATTAAGGTAAAGCATGGAGAACACAGTAATGAGGATGGCTGGTAGAGCCGGGGCTTGAATGATCAGTGTGGATCTCCAAAGGGATGGATACAGATGTGATGTAAGTTACACGGACAAAGGTGTGCTTCTGGGCTGCCAGAGGAGAGCTGGGTGCATGCATATCAATAACTTAACTTTAATATGCTCTTAAATTTAGATCTAGGTCCTTCTTCCTGCCCATGCTTTCTGGACAGGGTGTATCTCTGCTTCCTGCACAGATCCTGTTCCTCTGCAGATCATACAGGATGACTCTGTTACATGTCCTTTCTTTCTGCCCTTTGTTTCTAGGTGTTCCTGAGGGGCTGAAGGGGCAGCGTGGCTGGAGTGCAATTTTACCGTAAGTCAGGACTATTACACCCCACAGCCTACAGCCTATTCTGCTGCCTATTTGTGGAAGTGCAACCACTTATTACATTGCACAGGGACTGTTTTCCCAAAACAATTTTCTGGAAATTAAAAAAATTGCATCTCAGTTCCCTAAGCCAGCCTATAGTGTGAGGGCTGTGGGTTTTAACACTCAGGCGGAGGTTTCATAACAGGGACTCCCACTGGCCATCCTTCCCTCCACCCGCTCCTTCCCATACCACTCCTTGGGCAGCTCTCCAGTTGTGCACACAGGGAAGAACAGGAATCTGGCCTCCCTTGGGTAGGGAAGGTTTTCTGGGTGACCAGCTGCGTTTTAATGAGCAGAGCTGCATGATACAATGAGTCAATCTAACCAGCTCTGACAAAAGCTGAAATCCTTCTCTTCACTCCATGTTCTTCTTTCCCTCTTTCCCTTTCCGGGTCTTCCCACTCCACCCCAGGTTGCATTACTGACACTCACTATGTTCCTTTGTGAAGCAGATCAGTTTTCTTAATTTTCCACCCCATTTTCTGCCAGTCAGTCATCAACCTGGCAGAAAATGAACCACCTTAAACCAGACTGGCTGTGTAGCCAAATCAGCCCTCAGCCCAACCACCTGCTGACTCCAAGGGTCTTGCCTCCTGCCCTCCATTCCCAGTGCTGTGCTGCAGCTCTGCTGCTGCTGCAGTCCAATGTGCAAACTCAGGAGAAGACCTTTGTTGTCCTGTTAGTTTTTTGCAATGCTGGGGTGGCTCAGAGCAGCTCCAACAAGTGCTGGGGCCATTATGAGGAGAGCAGGAATGCAGCCTTGCTGTGTGATGACAGCTGGAATGGTTTGAACAGGTTTAGTGAAATGAATTGGCTCTGGTGTGGGTTCAGCAACCAGCAGGGCTGGGGAAATGAGGGAGCAGGATGGGACTGGAGATGGGGGGAAAGGACTGGAGAATCAGACCTCCCCAACCGTGGTCATTAAGGTGCAACTTGGGCACAGTGTGTCACCTGATGGCAGCAGCCCAGGGGGTGTAAGCAGCCACCAAAGCCCACTCAAGACTGAACATCAGAGCTTCTCGTTTTCCTGTTCTGAACTGTGACAGTCTCTAAATCCCACCTTTTGTCAGAGGAATTGGAGGGAGTAGGTTCTTCTGCAATGTGACCATTCTGTTGTCTTGAGCGCTGCTCTTTGAACAGGAACAGTTTGGATCTAGGAACTCTGGATTTTTGTGGCTCAAAAGGCAGTAGATGCAGGCAGTCTGAAAATAGACTGCTGACTATGTATGTGCAGTTACATATAGGTATATGTACGCATGTATATATATGCAGCTTCATAAATCCATGAAAATCTGTAATACACAGAGAGTCCACTGCTTAGGCTACCTCAACAGCTGAGTTCCCCTCAACTGTAATGTTTCTTCAACACAAATTGGATAAAAAAAAAGGACTGGATATATATTACTTAAATTGTGCAATCTTTTCTCATGATGATTAGAAATTATGCACATGGAAAGCCCCCTTGGTCCAAGTAAATGTGCTCAATTATATTTATTCAGATAGCAAGCTGATGTGCTACGCAAGCTGCCATTTTTATCTGACCACAATTACTCATCTTCATGGCTGGGATTTGTCAGGTCTCACGGGACAGATTTCTTCCACGGTGTCATTCACAAGAGCTCACATCAAACTGCTTTATCATCTGTCTGCAGTGTTTCACTGCTGCTATCAAGCAGTAACACAGCTCAGAGACACAACTATTGTGATCCCAGAAGATTTTGAATTTATGGCTTAAAATAATCCAGCCATTTGAAGAGTATTTGAAGTCATCCTAACCACTTGGTTGTACTCTACTCAAAAATGAGCAGGTTATTGCTGTTAGCATGCCTAATGCAATGTTTTTTCAGGATTTTCAGTCACTAGTAACTTGAGTGTAGAAGACAGCCCTCATAATTTAAATGAAGGAGAAATAACTTTGTAGATTTAACTTGATCTTTTCCTAGGCAAGACTGTTTGCTTTACATGATAGATTTACCCTGACTGCAGCCATTTATTTCTTGTTAAATTAGCCAGCCAGCATCCACAGATGAGAGAATAAGTTGGTTTAGCTGTAATTTACATAGAGCTCCCCTACATCTTTACAGTACAGGTTTTTTTGGGAGGCTGTGTCAAGCCAGTCTCTCTGCTGATGAGAAGAGCAGCAGTCACAGACAGAGCCAGCTTCTCAGTGTTTATTGAGACACAAGAGTTGTCCCACTTTAACTACACTGATAACCGTTTGAGTGACCCAGTCACCGCTTGTGTTAATGGAAAAGTGCCTGTGTTGTTACAGCTATTCAAGACCAGAAGATACCTAAGTTAGTATCAGATAGCTTCATACTGGGACAAGTATGTCAGCACTCCAGTTTTACCTGGTGTAACTGAAGTTTAAGATGGCACTTAAATAAAAATAGCTGCTAGGATTACAGTAATTACTTAAATAAATAAAAAACCTAAACAACAAAACCAAACCAACAAAAGAATATATATATATAAAATCATACTTTCAGCTCCAATAATTTTGCTCATAAAGTGTGTGTGGGCCAGATGTTGAAGGCTAAGGAGGAGTTCCCTTTGGAGACAGTAGTTTATGCATCTTACCTGGTCACAGCTGGGCACCAGGCAACTGCATGTCTGTGCCCCCAGGCAGCAGCTCCACCCCTTCTCCTGTGCCCTCAGCAGTGCTTGCAGCCCAGGAGCTTTTCTGTGGACCCTCCCTCATGCAGACCCCAGCTGCACCCTCCCTGCTATAAAAACCTTTTAAAAATCTTCTGGAGCTAATAGCCTTAATATGATGTTGCAGCTTTTGTAGCTTTATCTAAGCATAGGAGGGAAGGCTATTTTTCCCCTGACTTTCATCATTCCCCGATAATCTGCAAAGCTGAACACCGATTGTGTCTCTTGCTTATTTCTGCAGAGAAATGAGCCTTATGCAGCTTTCTGGCATCACTGGCTTTGTATTTATCACTAAGTAAACAGAGCCAGGAACTGCCACGGGCACAGACTGGCTATATCCATGCTGCATAGTGCTTGATCCTGGTCTCCCATCTGGTGCCCCTGTGGCCCTAAGACATTGGTATTAATGCAGAGATGTTTCCTATTTTTTTTTTCTTCCCAACCTATGCTGTCTGAGCAAATGTAAAACTGTGCAGCAGCCCACAAGAATTGTTGTTTTATTGCAGGAAATGGTGTTTATTGCATGAATTGGAGTGAAGTTTGTGGCTGAGAAGCCTCCTGTGACAGAGCTGGCAGACTGTGTAGGGTGAAGGAAATGGGAATCACTGCAGTCCCATCTCTGCTGCTTGCTGGGGAGAGTCTCTCCTGTATGCCAGCTCACAGGCTGTGCCCAGGCACTGTCTTGCCATGCCAGGCTACATGGCATTGGCCTTGCAGCCCACTTACCATTAATCAGAGTGGATGATAACCAATCCAGCTGATTCCCTGGTCCCACCATGACTGTCAGTACAATTAGAGCCACTGAGGGAACCTGGTGCTTGTTTAAACACCAGGGATGAAGCCTGCATGTGCAGCAAAATGTGCCTCCACTGTGCTGATCATCCATGCTCTTAAGGACAGGGAGGGAAGACCTGTGGGGCTTGTCAGGTCAGCCGTGGCCAAGGCATGTGGTTACTCCACTCCCCAATTCCATCAGGGCCCTATCCAGTCCAGGGTGCTCCAAGGCAGGCTGTCCCTGCCCTGGGCCAGGGCCTCCTCACTGCCTTCTATTTCCAGGCCTGTGTGTGAGGCTATTCTGCCGCCTCTCTGTAGCTGCAGCAGCTTGTTCCTAAACACATCAACAAAGTGGGTTCAGCTTGAAACTGCTCTGCCTACATTTATAAAAGCCATCCACTCTTCAGTTTCTCATCATTTTCTTTTACTCTTCGCAGCACAAACAACAATTCTTTTGTTATGCCTTCTGCTTGTTGGAATCGCATAAGAAATCTTTCGTTGAACATTTGTATAGGCTAGAGATTTCTCCTCCAAATGTTGAAGAAAAACAAGTTCATGTGAATTATCTACAGCAGATAATTTCAGTTCTGCACAGGGTCTAAAAATAAAGTGAAGCCCACGTTCTACAGCTAAGCAGCTTTTAATTAAGTGTGATAACAGCATGAATTATCTTTTAGAGTGCAGTAGTTCCATGATCAGAAGTCAAGTGAAGGGAGCAATGATTATTTGCAAAAATGATTGAGGGAAGAAACTTGATGCTGGCATGCATTTGGGGTTTTTTCCATCTGATAGATCTTTCCAGGGTGATTAATATTTTGGGTAAATTTGGACTTTCTCTGTTATTGTTCCTGTTTTAATAGAGCCAGTGGGTCCTTTCAAATACTGATGTAAAAGAGGGCAGTGAAAGCCCTCATCAACGGCTTCATGGTAATGCCTTCGGACAAGACAAACGGCACTGCTGCTTTCTGAAAATCAGTGGCTGAGGTGCGGGATGGTTTCGTTCGCTTCTTCAGCGAAGAGAATCCCCTCTCCTTATTTTACTCATAGATAAGCACAGGGCTTGAACATAAATAATATTCTGAATTGTGAGCTGAGGTGCAGCCACATCTCCTGTCCTGCCTGCTTTGCGGGCAGGCAAGAGGGTTCATGTCCTAAACCACCACAGATAAACCAGCCAGTGCCTGGTTTGTCAGGGTTCTCCTTTGTGCCAGCCAGAGAGATGCTCTCAGTGACTTTACCAGCTAAGATCCTTTATCTTCATTGTCTTTGTAACTGAAGCGTAGCATTTAGTCCAGTGTGGTGTGGCTGGGGGGGAGTAACACAGCTTTATTCAGCAGGAAGACAAACCTTAAAGGAAGGTCCTTTAAGGATAAGAGACACCCTTATGGTGCCACAGGGATGGTACTTGGCACTTCAGATTGCAGACAGATGCAAGCACAGTGTGTTTGAGCACAGGCAGGAATAAGGAAGTTATTGTGTGCCTGGGAAATAAGGATATATCCTGTGACAGTGACTGTCCTGCCGTACGAGGCTGTAACACCAGCCTGACCAGAGAGGCACTGGGAAAACGAAGCCTTTCCTCAATGCTGTACTGAATCCCAGCTGCCAAAGGGCCAGACTGGCACTGGGATGCAGGCAATGGACATTTCTTCCATGTCTCCCTAGACTGGTAGGCACTTGCTGTCTCATACCTCTGTATGAGCTCCTGGCTGTTCTCCCGGTGTCTCCAGGCATCCCTGCAGGGGCTCCCAGACAGGAGGATGCTGTGTATCATCTGGCTGGCCTCAAAAACTGGGAATCCCTTCATCACCCCCTCCTGAACAGATAGATCTTCATGCATTTGCCCAGAGGACTTCATAAAAATTAATTGAGTTGCCCAGCATTAGACACAGATCATAAAACTCCCATCTGATCTCGTGCCTGCTGCCGATTCTAACAGCTGATTGAAACAATGAGTGCTAGCTCACCGGGAATGTAACAGTGCCCACGGAGAGAGCTGTAGCACGGGCTGTAGGTGTAGATAAGGCTTTAAATGCACAATAAAGATCTTTTGCCTGTACCACAGAGCTCTCTTCGCTACGAGAGTAAAACCCCTGGGCTGCAGTTTAAGCACAGCAAAAGTGATGGAGATTACCCTTCGAGTTACAAGTTTTGCTGAAAAGCAAATTTGTGTCTCTGCTCGCGTATTTAGTTATTTATTTTTCTATTTTCCTGCTCATTTTAAAGTGAAAGAGAAATGAACTCGGAGCGAGGGAGAACTGGAGGGAAGCCAGGCAAGGAGCAGAAAAGCCGTGCCACGAGCAGGTCCCGTTTCTGTCTGATGCCATTTGAGGCACTACTACGCAGACGCTGACCCTAAACGTTTTTTCCCCCCCTCATAAAGAAACCCCATTCGATAACCTACTAACACCGACCTACGTGCTTCCAGGGCGCTAACCTGGGGAAAAAACCAACCGGGGAGCGCCAGGAGCGGCCCACAACCGCGCCCGCGGGCGCTGTCTCTGTGGCGCGTCTCGGTGCCGTGCGGGTCCCCGCGGGTCGCCGCGGTGCGCGGTGCGGGCGGTGCGCGGTGCGGGCGGTGCGCGGTGCGGGCGGTGCGCGGTGCGCGGTGCGGGCGGTGCGCGGTGCGGGCGGTGCGCGGTGCGGGCGGTGCGCGGGCGGGCCCGCAGGGGGCGCCGCGGCGCGGGCGGCGGCGGGCGCTGCTGGGCGGCTGCGCCCGCTATAAAAGCACGGCCCGCGCACGCCCCGCGTCGTCCGCCCGGCCCGGCAGCGGCGGCGGCACCGGCAGCGGCACCGGCAGCGGCGCGGAGGCAGGTGAGCGCCGCGCATCCCCCGCTGGCTCCGCTCCCGCCTCGTGGGTCTGCCCCTCTCCCTGCCCCGCGTCGCCCCGGGGCTGGGGTTGCTCCATGCTCGCCGTACCCGGGCGGTCCCGGCTGCGCCCCTGGGGCGCTGGGAACGGGATATGGGCAAAAGCTCCAGGAACCGGGATGGCTCCCGCGCGGGAGGGGCGCGGCGGGGCTGGCGGCTGCTCCTGTACCCCTGGTGCTGGCACGAGGTGGGGGCGTGAGCCCAGCTTGTCGGGGTGGATAATATATGTGATGAAATCTATTGAGACAAAAGTTCTGGGGATGCCAGTAACCGGACTGGCTTGAGCGGGCTTCGCTCTCCGTGCGGCGTCTGTGCGCGAATCGGAATTGCCAGCTGCACGCCAGCAGCCTGTCAGCGGGGCGACAGTGCCTCGGGGAGCAGCGTCCCGGCAGGGCTGGGGATCCCCGGACACGGCCGAACCTTCGGCATGGGCGAGCGGAGGGCTCAGGGCAAGTGCCGAGCTTGTCGGCAACCCGCGGGCGCGCAGGGCTGAAACTGCTATTCCTCTCAGCCCTTTCCATGGCATGTAACAGCATCCCATTATTTTTCCGAAAAATGATGGAAGGTAAAGCAGCTACTATGCATAAAAAGCAGCGTTTTTCTAGGAAGGGAAATCTAACCATGTGGAAGATAGGGCAGCAAATCCAGGTCTTCCTACTCGAGTAAAATGCTTCTGCGTGAAGAGCTGTTCATCTAGGTCGGTCGTTTCTAACTCTGTTTAAATGAGTACGGGTACCTTTTTCCTCTTTGCTTTATCTCCCTTTCTGTCCGGTCCCCATCACTGCGTCCCGAGGGTGCAGAGGAGGCTCGTGTGCCTTCGCACCAGCCTGTACCGGTTCCCTACAGGTACCTGCTAGGGAGCCAATGATGCCTGATTGCTCTAAACATGAAAAGAGTAAGCTAGCAGGAGCCTTGACATTTATCATTGCATTAAAAACTGCAAAGATTAAAAAAAAAAAAAAAAAAAAGCATCTCTCTGCGGGTCAAACATTAGAAATATTTACTTATACTAAGGCATCGGTAGCAAAATCATTTGCATGTCAAGTGTTTGCATGCAGGTTAACTTTGCAACGGGTGACTGCATTAAGGAGGCACTTGGCAGCCGACGAGCTGGGTGTAATGTGATGCATAAATGCTTTGTTTTGGTTTATGTGTGATTTCATGCAGGGATTGTTTTATGCTCTCTACATCCAGTGTAGCGTTTGTGGGTTTTATCATTTCTTGTCCCCCAATTTCAAGCAGGGTTGTTGGGCTTTCCTGTATCCCATGCTACGTAAACCCTTCACCAGTCTGCCTGTTTCCAATGCAATTAAATATACCCAGCTACTTGTCTCCTATCTTTGCAATCTGTTGTGGAGAGCAGCGCAGCCTGTGCTGCCAGAGAGCGGTAGGAGCGAGCTATGTGTGTGCAAATGAGGGTTAACTTCTCGTTCTACGGCGTTTAGCATTGCCTTAATTTCTGGAGAGTAAGCTCCTATTTTAAGGTACAGAAGGGGGATTCTGCAAGTAATTCTTTGAGTGCTGCACTGTGAGTTTGGAAATTGCTACCTGAGAAGGGGTGGGGTGGGGGGAGGGATGTTGGGATGGGACACAGACACTGAGAAAAATCTTTGCAAGGCTGTGTCCATGTGGTTTATTTGAAGTAGCTTTTCATATGGTACCATGTTTTTCCTTCTATTTGTCTCTTTAAGGACAGAGGTAGGTATTTGGCTATTGATCTAACAAATGGCAAGTGTGGGGTTGGGTCAGATAAGTAGTTTTTCATTTCTTTACAGCAAAGCTTTTTCTATGGAAAAGTTTTCCTGGGTGTTACTTCTTGTCTTAGTGATAGGAACTGTAACAAGCAAGAAAGCAGCTTTAAACTTGGGGTCTTATTTCTGCAGTTTGTATTTTTTTTTTTTGCAAAATACATTTATGTAAGAGTAAGCAATGCTAGCTATTTAAGAAGATAGGAGAGCTAGCAGCAGAGGTGTAGCTCTCCACAGCTGTAAAGCACATCAGAGCCTGTGCAGGGAACTTGGTAACCAGTGAGAATTAGTCCTCTCCCAAGTTAGGAAAACCAAGATGTTCAGCTTGCAGTGTGTGTTCTCTGTTTCTTAAGTTCATGCAAGAAGCACCTGAAATCAACGTAGGACAGAATTGGAGCCTACTGAGGGCTCCAGTTAAGTGTGTGCTCTCTGGAGAGTCATACAATGGTAGATAAAGTGAAGCACAATACAGTAGAGACTCATAAACAGTGGTTGGTTTAATATTTGATTGAAGGCTCTGGAGGAGAAAAGATCTAGGCATAATAATGGACATCTGGGTGAAGATATTTGCTGAAATGCCAGCAGCAAGCAGTGCAAGAGGATCTTTCTCTCCTCCCCTGTCTGGATGCTGAGGTTTGCTAAAAAGACTGAGACATAGCTGATTTAGCAAATGCTTTCCCTAGACAAGTATTCCATTTTATCTTAAGTTATTTATAATTATACTGGCATTGTTTAAATGCAACTATTACTAAACCTGCTGCAGTCAGTTTTGTTAAAAAAATTAGTAAAGAGGAGCAAAACTTAAGTGCATGGTGCCTTGTTTTGTACCTGAACTTGTTACTGCAAACTCAAACCTGTCTAAATAATCTTTCTTTAGGAAAATAATTCTGATAGATTTTTGTATAACTTATTCTGGCACTACCCTAATATAACTAGCATCCTTATGAGCCTGGGAATGCTGTCATTTTCTCTTGCTGGATATACCTTTGATGCTGTACTCTCTGAAAACCTGATTCATTTGTTCTTCCCAACCAAATTGCTATTTTATGGTATTGTCTTGCTATTCTGAGTTTTCCAGTAGGGAACTGGAAAAAGGATAAGGTCCAAGGTGACCTGAAAGATCTCCAGAATACAACCAAATGCTGAAACCACCTGACTGGCCTCTGTCAATGATTTCATAAGAAATACCTTCTTAGGGTAAAGCAAATGGAGAAATTATTAGCTGTTATAAATTGCTGTAACTTCACAACCAAGTGATTTATACTAATTAAATCTCTTCCCCATGTCACTCTGTTATGACAGAGCCAGGTTAGTATTTTGTAGCCAAAAGACATATATGTAAAATATTGAAAACATCTGAAAAGTAGTCCAGCTGTTAACCCAGCACCGCCAAGTCTACCATGTCTCCCAGTGTCCATCTACATATCCTTTAAATATCTCCATGTATGGTGACTCCACTCTCCTGGGCTTGACAACCCTTTCAGTGAAGAGATTTTTTTCTAATATCCAACGTAAACCTCCTTTGGCACAAACTGAGACCATTTCCTCTTGTTCTGATGCTTATTACCTGTGAGGAGAGGACCACCCCCACCTCATTACAACCTTTTTTTAGCCAGTTGTAGAAAGTGATAAGGCCCCCCCGAGTCTTTTTTTCCCCAGGCTAAACAACCCCAGCTCCCTCAGCTGCTCCTCATAAGACTTGTGTGCTAGACCTGCTGTTTAAAAGACTTCATTTAAGCAGTTACCTTAGTAATTTTTTTATGGGTTTGTATTTTCTTTTTAAATTAAGAGGCTACAAAGCTGGCAGTCAGGCGAACAGTTTCTAAACTCCTGGGACAGTGAATCGTCACATTTTAGGGCAGGAACTGTTTTCTGCTCAAGGAAAAGTTATTGTCACTTTTGTGATGTGGTGTGGCATAGCGCACAGTGCTGCAGAGAAAGTTGCACCAGTGGTGCATTGACTGGAAGGTGAGGAAATCCATCTTCTGTTCCTGTTTAAATATGATAGTGCTGGTTCAAGACCATGCCTTAGCTTCTTCTCCAAAATCTGGGAGGAGTGTGCTGGCTCACTGTTGCAGAGCGTTTGGGGACTGTGGATGGTGAAGTCTGTTTTGTTCCAGCAGAGGTCTCAACATCAAAAGTCTCTGAAAATGGCTTAATCTTCATAAGCATCTGGTGTAGCAGCAGTTACCCAGCTTTTGCTGTCAGTGACATAACTTGCAGATCAGTGCTTTTATGATATCCATAAAACTATCAAAAGCATCAAAATTTTCTTGTATTCCCCTCCCAGCCTACAATTGTGACTCTTAATTTAGATGTTGGTATAATACAGGTTGCTGCTCCTTATGTGAGCCTGAGGGTTATAAACTGCTTTAAAACAGCTGCTGCATGGGATGCAAAGCTGGAAGAAAGGTTTAACTTGTTCTTTGCGCAGCTGCGAGTCTCACTTCATGGGCATAATCACCAAGCACTTACAAGAGAATGACTTCCCTTTGAAATCATAGCTAAAAAGTAAACAAGCCTCTAAAACACATACTGGGCAAATTTGTTTCTCTATTAAATTTTACTTTTTGAATTTTAACTATTTGATAGCTTACCCTAAATGAGTTGGCTTCCATGTGTATTATCCTCACGGGGTGCTCGAAGTTATGGCAGAATACTAGGGCTGTCCAAGAGCCAGTCTGGCAGGCAAGGGTAGCTCAAATAGAGATGCTCTGATAGTGCTTTTGCCCTCTGGCCTGTGTTCTCTGCCAAGTTTCGCATGGGGCACATGGAACAACAACCTTTTAAGCCACCTGTGATTTCAGTCTGAGGCAGGTCTCACAATAATTCTCAAATTTGTACTGCTGTAAGAATTCAGAGGGGCCATTAGCCAAGTAATGTGTTTCTGTGCTCCAGAGTATGTTAGTGTTACTGAACAAGTATTAGATTGTGATGGGAGAAAAAATAGAAAGCTTTGTATTAAGCATTTCTGAGCTTGATGCAGTTTGCTCATGCCAGAATGGTGGGAGGAATTGTGATGAGCTATGCACAGGGAAAGCTGGGAGGATGCTGGGCACAGATAAGACATTTAAAAGTAAATTACACTTGACTGTGCTCAGCAGAGTCATGCTCTAAGGATGAATTTGTTCCTTCTGGTCTATCAGACCGTGGGGATTTTAAGTCCTTCTCTTGCTGATGATGATGAATTGTTTTGCTCCTGGTGTGATATAATAGTGAGGCTTTAAAAAGGAAAGAACGGTAACACAACCTCTAGAAACAATTCGTGTGAGCTTTGGTGGAATCCAACAGCTGCATGAACAAGGCTAGGAATGTTAGAGAGACCGGGTGCAAGTGCTTAGGACAGGTTTGCTGTATCACCATCACAATCTGGATATGTTGTTTGAGGTTTAATGCTAAAAGCATCACAACAAGTATTTAGCATGAGCACTGAAACTGGACTGTTTCTTCAATGTGCTAATTTAGCTTGAGAGGCTAAGAGAATAGGTAGGAAATCAGATCTACATCAAAGGAGTGCTTTTCACCTTTTCAGATCTCAAACTAAGAAAACATTAGGAAAAAAAAAAAGGAGAAATTCTTTGAGCATGGTTTGTAAGCTGGAAATAAATTAGTAAGTTTCTAAAACAAAACCAGACTGGGCGAAGTGCTAATCTTGGTATGACAGCAGCTTGATCAAATTATCAACCAGGACTTCCTGAAATAGCTGCATCTATCCATTGTTGATATTGCTGGAGCATGCCCCAAGTATGAGTTAAGTGGCTTACAGAAACAATGGAACTTGTTGCATTAATGTGCATGTTTTTTTAAGTAACATATGTATGCATGGTTGTATCATGCAAAACTGTGTGCATTACCTTCAGAATTATTTACAGTAATAATTTAAGAAGACAAACTCTTGAGACTCTGCCAAATGAGCTTGCATTTTTCATTGATGAAAGCCCAAGTGTCAGAGTGGTTCACAGCCACCATCCAATCCAAGCAGCAAAGTCCAGGGCCCGGTCCACAGCCTTTATTCATATGAGTAATCCTTTAATGACAGTACAACCAACAAGATACTGATGCTGAAGCAATGAAAGCCATCGGGATGGGTTCAGAAGATAAAAGCTGTGCCCTTCAACTGGTGGGAAGGTGGACAGAATTTGCTTTGTTTTTTACTTTTCTGTATCTTGAGTGAAGTGAGAGCTGAGTCATTGTCCCTATAAGCTACAGCATCTTTAAGGTTAGACTTGGATTTAGAGTGGAAAACATAACATTTAGTCTGACAGAATCACACTGTTCATTTTTAGCTGCTCAGCACTTTCAAAACAATCAAATAACAGAAAAGCTGCCCTGTTTGATTGTTCCTATTACGTAATAGCAACGACTTTGGGATTTGAGCGAAGCCATGAGCAACATGTTCCTTACATAACAAATCTAAGTTGCTTTAATCCCTGCTGTGCTGCCGCTGAGCCTGGGCAGCCAAGAATAGCCTGGGAGTGGTGCTGAGCTCCCCAGGCTCTCCTCTGGGGCTGCAGGGTAGCCTTGGAGCAGAGGTCCTTTGCTCTGAGGGGTTTTCTGCCAACCATGCTTGCTGGATTTACAGTCTTTCTTCAAATAGATTGCAAATAGTGGTTGAAGCAGAACCCTTGCCCTTAAAAAGTCCTGTCTTGCTCCTTATGAGTAGAGCTGATCCTTTCCCACTTCCATATTTTTTTTTTTCCTGAAACATTAGCATTTTCTTCCCTTTCCAGCTGAGAACAGACCTTTGGAGCTGGTCCTTGTCAGCCTTTCTTCTGTGTGTGGGATGATGCCATGTCCTGATGCCTTGAGGGATGTGCTGGGCTTGCCAGGGTGGGTGCTGAGGGGGAAGAGCTGCAGCTAGGTATCATTCTGAGTTCAGGGGATCCCCAGCTTTGATGGGGTATAGGGGCCTTGTTCCTGCCCTGTGACTTCATGTGCTGGGTGTGGAGGTGATGGATGGCTCATGGAGCAGGAAGGAGGCTACTGTGAAAAATTTGGGGCTTGATGTCTATGCAGAGGGTCTGACCCTTCACTTTAGTCTGTCATAAATTGTCATTAATTAAATTTTCCTAATTAAAATGGGTGGAACAGTGTGGAAGGGCAACTCAGCCCTGCCCAAGGATTGTGTTTGTATTGCTGGGTGCAGATCCTGCCTTGCCATCTCCATGGGAGTGCTCTGCACTGCCCTGATCACCTGGGCTGCCTTTGTAATTGGGAGCATTTGAAGAATGTTGACATAAAAGAAGCAACATTGTGGGATTGTTTGGGGGGAAGGATTGAAGTAGCTGTGCACAAAGAGACCTGTCTAATTAAAACTGCAGGGGAAAGGAGATGGTGGCTAATGAGGCTGAAAATACAACTTAATTTAACTGAGTTGTTTGAAAAGGAGTGACCTGCCTTGCTGGGGAATGGGAGATGGTGGGGAGAGGGAAATAAAATGTACCTGGAATTTATTATTAAAATACAGATTTAGTTGCCATTGGTGCATGTTCTGCTGAGAGTTACTATGGATTTGGTATTTTAACACATTTATGTGAAATGTGTCATAAGTGGTTACCATCAGCTGCATGTGAACAAACATTTTGAAAGACTATTTGATTAAATCTCTTTCCTAAAATGCTATTTATATCTTCCATCTTTTAATATTTTCTAAGATTTTTAGTTAACTTTTCTGTACTTGGTCTTTACCACCAAGAAAAAAAGACTGTCATGATCTCCTCGTCTTCCCTCACCTGTCCTTCCCCATTCTATCTCTCTTGCTGTTTCTCTGTCATACTCTCAGGTCTCATCTAAACTCCACCTGCTCTGCTTGTCTCAGAGTCAGATTCCTCATCCTGGTCTTCCATGCACTCATACGTCTTAACTCTTCATTCTAATATCTCCTGTCTGTTTCCCATCATAATACAACTACATGGACATCACTGACATAACAATAAAAAACCCCCAAACTCATAAAGTTTTTTCCCCTAAAAATCCCAACCCAAAACCTTTTTAATCTCTTTCTGTTATCTTTTTAATCTGGTCAGTGCTACTTGAGAGAGTCTGTTCTTGTTTCATCTCTGAATCTCAGCAGTTTGACCTTTTTTTATTGGTAAAAGCACAGCTCATGACATCAAATCTCAGGACTGGCTTTCTCTCCTTCTCTGCCTTGACCTGTTGTATTTTGACACAACTCATATTCTCTGATTCACAATATTTAGGTTTTGTGATTGCAATCTTTTCCTGACTTCTGTGAGAAGCTCCTTCTGTGTGCTTTCTGGATGATCTTCCTCACCCTTTCTTGTTTTCATTCTTTCCCTCCATACTTTCTGGATGATCTCGTCACAAGCAGATGCAGCTATATCTCCCCAAGCAACACTACATCACCAATATCACATCAAAATGTGGCAAGGGGGCAAGATGTCAAGCAGCATAGTGTCTTTAAAACAACGATCTCTGTAAATACGCTAAAACCTGACTAGGTTTAATCTGTGCTTCCCCTTCAGTTTCTGTGTCTAAATTTGACTTGAGTGTTGACTTACTCTAAAGATACTCCAGAGGAAGAGGAACAGAAAATGTGGAGTTTTTTCACGAAGGTTTTGTATCCTCTTCCCCTTTTGAGAGTAGGTGCATTCCTTCACTTCACTCAGTGCTAATGCAGATCAGCTTATTGTGAGTTAATGCCAGGAAACTTGGACAGGATCCTAATCAGAAGAGCAGGATGTTTAATCTTGAGCGCTGTGTTTACGGAAGATTTGATGGTGTATGCCCTTGTTACCTACTCTAATTCTAATGAATCTTTTGTTTTGGGTTTTTTTGTTTGTGTTTTGTTTTGTTGTTGTTGTTTTTTTTTTTTTAAGGTTTCCACCCTGGGACTGTCTTCTAAAGCAAACTATCACCAATGGAAGAAAAACTTGTTTTTCCAGTGTTTGGGGTAAGCTTGTGTTCTGTATTATTAATGTCTAATTTCATCTTTTAAATGTATTTGCCACCAAAGAACTCTTTAAAGAACTCTTTGATTCTTTTTTAATAGTGCTATTTTGTCCAATGAAAATTCCATTCAATGATTGTGTAAACAGTAGAGATAAAAGTGAACTCAAAGCAGACCATGTGGCTTTTTTACTGTGGGCAATTATCAAACAAAACCAGACCTTTGCTTTCCTTATGTTTTTGCTTTGTTTGCTAGGTGTAGTATATACTGAAAATGACTATCTAAACCAGTGTACTATATATACCTAAACTAAATCCTACTTTTTGAGGTATTATAACAATATTTGAAGATAGTCTTTCATGCTTGGGAAGCCATAAGTTTGTCAGTGGGGAGATGACCATGGCATAGCTCATGGTAAAACTGTGCGGTAGTGGTGTGAGGCTGTGTTCATTTTGAGCAATAACAGTGCCTGCTGAAGCCTCTGTGTAAGCATCTCCCATAGCCAGGCATGATCCTGTCCCTCAAGTGCTAAAACAGCTTGGCTGGAGAAGTTCAGACATCAACATAGCATAAGCATTGCTCTTTCCACTGGGGAGACCCAAAGTCAAAAGCTGCTTCTCTGGTGACAGTCACACTCGGTCACAAATAATGTGATTATGGCTGTGAAATAAGTGGTCGAACTGGTGTGTCGCTGTCTTCTGGGTGGCACGTGCATCCTGGTCATAATTCTGCAGCACTCAGGTGGCTGAACACCAAAGAACAGCAATCTTGTGTTTATGGGCTCATGGGTGGCTTGTGATGTTCCAGCTCTTTGTGTTGTTTCACATGAAAGAAGAGAATGCACAGTGCAGTGCATATCTTCTCTTTGAGGCCAACGTTGCAGGACACTGAGTGATGCAAAGATTGCACAGAAATATTTTTTAATGCATTTCCATTGTTACAAATGATTTCTGGTTTAAAAGCAGTTGTAACTGTGCCTTCTCATCACTGGGGTTGTAAGTCTTGCAGCAATTAGGTGCCTGCTGCAAAACTGGACAAATAAAGTCTCCTGGCCCATTCCAGAGTTGTTTACAGGAATGGCATTTCCAAAACCCTGTTTTGTTTTAAACAGACAGAATCAAATAATGTTTGGCAGAGGTAATGGGACTTTCACCTCTTGTACTGATCTTGGAGCACAGCTTAGGAGGATGATGGGTATATAAGAGCATAACCCTAATTGCATGAAATTAGTTCTAGTCACAGCTGTGCCTAATAGGAGGCTTTCTGACATGCCATGGAAATACTGTTCTGGCAGTGTTACTGTAAATAACACTTCCCAGGAGCAGGTCAAAATGATCTACATGGGAAGGTGTGGATCAAGAGTTTGATACCGCCCCTCCCTATTTGTGCATAGGGATAGATTTTTGCTGCTTTCAGCCAAAAAATCAGAAACTCAGGAAAGTGACTTGATAATATTTTAATAGTCATCCAGTAATTTAACACTGGATTACAGTTGAAATCCCATAGAAATACTCAAGACACTGTACACTGTATCAGATGGATTAAGCATGATTCACTTATTGCATTAAATTCCTGAGGGATTAATAATGTTTGGGTCATTGTTTCCTAGGCTTATGAATTTAAAGACCAAAGGGGAACCACATGAATATCTATTCTTCTTGCCTACTATGTGGAGGTCAGAGGAATTCACAGTATTTCAGTAGCAGTCCTTTAATTTTTCTTTATTTAGCATATCTTTCTGAAAGAGACCAGGCCTTGATTTAAAGGATGCCAATAGTAATCAATCTACCATGTCACAATTAAATTTTTTCAGTAAATAATGAGCCCTGCCTTCCAAGAGAGTCTGTAGCTCTTTGAGCTTCCTAGTGGTGTACTTCATTTTTTTTTCATGATGGCCTGACAAGGATTCTATTATCAGGATGTTGATTCTCCCTTTAGTTATTCATTTAGCTAGTCACTTTTGAAATTTACTTGCTATGAGCAGTGTTGATTTAGTATAGTGAATCTTTTGATTCAGGATTTTATGTATAACATAACTTTAAATTTCTGCATAGCATGAAATTAGGGCTAGAAAGATGTCCTGTCAGCACATACCATTATCAAATGATGATGTCACTGCATACAAATGATCAGATTTACATGACCAGGCCTGTTTTCCATACAGCTGTGTTGATTGGTGTTAATTATGTGACTGTCTTTCAATGCCTTATTGATTGTGTCCCATGCTAATCTTTCTGTGCTGTTGCTTACTACTGATGCCAGTCCAGCTGTTCGATAGGTGCTTTGCTTATCCCACTTAACCCTTGTAAATGATGCTTTGATAGTAAGTCTTTCCAGTCACCAGGAACCTTTAGTGCACCTATGGCTTTTAAAAGAGTCATTGAATTAAAAGTTACTGATTCATCTACCCTCTGCTCTTGAATGTAGGGTTTAAATTGAGAGGCTATTTAAAGCTCTCAAGTTATAGTGATGTCATTATCACTGTAACAAGTGAATAGGGCATCTTGCATCCTTCTGAATGCAGAGAAGTAGTTGTCTTTTTCTGAATTTTTTGATAATTTTTGTCTGGAATGACCAGCTATTGAAGTCATTGTTTGGAATTCTCTTATTATTGATTGTTCCATTTAGCAAGGAGCTCCTATTGCCATAGACCTCATCAGAGCTTTTTCACTGGTTTTTTGCTTCTGCTGTTTGCTTGAATTTCTGCAATGTTAATTTGTATTCATTACTATCAGTGTCTTTCCCCCATCTGTTACATACTATGGATTTGTTTTACAGGTTTCTCTGCTGCTGCTTTCACTCTCTGTAGCCAGGACTCTTCAACTGTAAAAGCTTCCTTTCATGGCTGTAGCACAGTGACTTTCCTTTTTATTTTTGGAATGTAATAAAATATCCCTTAGCAGGTCCTTTTTATATTTTTGTGTGTGACTATTTTCTCCTGCTCAGTTTTGCATATGATTTGTTTTTAATTTTGAGAAATGGTCTTTCTAAAATATCCAAACAAGTGAATTAGATATTGGTTAAGATTACACATTGTTTTCCAGTTGCAAAAGAAATTAGAACATTGCCCTTTGCCTGTAGTGAATCATAATTTTCTAGTTAAATGGTTTACCTGTATCCAGTAGGAGTCCAATATAACATCAGCTGGAGTTGATTTCACTGCTCTCTTGTATTAAGCCATAACTAGAATTTGGAACCTTTTCCAAAGCCACACTTTTAAAGTGGTCCTTCCAGAACAGATCCTCTGCTAGAATAAAATTCCATGTGACAATGTTTTTCATACCTTTGAGGATACATGCTTGAGGAATACATCACTTGATGGATTTCTAGCAGACCTCACCCTCTTCTCTCTCAGCTTGTCATTTGCCAGTATTCCAGATTCTCCTTTTCATCTTGCACATGTGGTATCCATGGCTTTATCTTCCCACCCCGTTTCTCATAAATAAGTACAGTGACTTTTAGTGGGTTTTTTAAAATCATGTTTGTCTGTTACCTTCTTAACCTTTAAAAGAATTGAGCTTCCTCTTTGAAAAAGGCAATTCTAATATTTACTGAAATGGAGCTCGGCCACTGCTGTTGTAAGCAAGCTTTCAGGGGAATGAACTGTTTGCCCTTTTAAAAGAGAAGCTATTCAAATACCAGCACTATGGCAAAAGCATTGCTTTCTATTTCTAGCTCTGCACTACACCAATCACAAGTATTTTGGCCATTCGTTTTGACATGGGGAGGCTCTTTTTCGCTGATCAGACCTCTCCAGTTGGCAGCTCCCAATTCATGTAGCCTTTTGCAAGCCAGTGGTTGCTGCTTGGCTGCTGACAAGGCAAACTTCCTGAGCTGGAGTTGATGCTGCAGCTGGCTTTGGGGCTGGCTCTAGAAAGCAGCTGAGGTCAAAAGCTGATAAACCTTCTCTTTTCTCTTTGCTTGTGAAAGTCTTAAAAGTAAAGTCATGAGAAATGGCTGTTTTACTGAGATAACCAGGTAAATTTTTTAGTGAAAACAGCATGCACCTAGAAGTTAAATTCTCACTAAATGAAGCAAGTGGCTGGTCATCATGTGATTTTGCTCTGTTGCCAGAAATGACTCACACATCTAGACTTGGGGAGGGTCTGTAAGGAGCTGTACAGATAGAGGAGAGTTCACATGAAGTGATCACATGCAAATGCTTAAGAAAAGCACAGTATAATACTGAAATGTCATCACAAAGGTATTTTGACAACTAAGTGCCATGAGTGGAGAACCTGTAGAATGACTCACTGTATGTATTCAGGTGGGTTATGAAAGCCTTACTCAGCACTGGTGAGGCAGCACCTCCAATCCTGTGTTCAGTTCTGGGCCCCTCACTACAAGAAGGACATTGAGGGGCTGGAGCGTGTCCAGAGAAGGGCAACGGAGCTGGGGAAGGGTCTGGAGCACAAGTCCTGTGAGGAGCAGCTAAGAGGTCTGGGGTTTTTTAGCCTGGAGAAAAGGAGGCTCAGGGGAAACCTTATATTTCTCTACAACTGCCTGAAAGGAGAGTGTAGCAAAGTGCAAGTTCTCCCAGGTAACAAGCAATAGGACAAGAGGAAATGCCCTCAAGTTGCACCAGGGGAGGTTTAGATTGGATATTAGGAAAAGCTGCTGACCAGAAAGAGTTGTCAAGCACTGAAACAGGCTGCTCAGGGAAGTGGTGGAGTCACCATTCCTGGAGGTATTTAAAAGATGTGCAGGTGTGGCACTTGGAGGACCTGGTTTAGTGGTGGACTTGGCAGTGCTGGGTTAAAGGTTGGACTTAATGATCTTAAGGGTGTTTTCCAACCTAAATTAATCTATGATTCTATATTTCAAGTTTCTGGTTTCCCAACTATAACCACACCATTACTGATTTGTTTCTGAGGAGCAGCATCCCAGCTGGAGACAAGTCCACAGAGCAGGAATCAGCTTGTAGATGTTTTTGGGACAAGAACACTGTTTTCATTCAGCATTGTGTTGCTTAGTATGAGGATACCTACTCCAAGCATCCTTTCAGTACAAAGGATTAGTCTAATACAGGGAAGTATATAAACAAGGGTTAAGGAATGATTTGTCTGCAATGACATAATAGCAACAACTTCATAATCTCCTGGTTTAGCCTGCTTAAATGAAGTTACTTGCAGAGGATCTTCTGATACGTTAATTATATTATTCATATTGTTTTTCTGAATTTTGAAGCACAGTGTGACCTGGATTTCAAAGTAAAAGTGCATGAAAGCATGCTGTGCTTATTTTTCATAATTAATCATGTACAAGCCAATTTCATGGCAAAACAGATAAATGAGGTGTTAGAATATTTGTTTGTAAATACTTTGCTTCAAGATGTTAGTGCAGTTGGGTTCTTAGACTGGATTTTGTTGAAACTATCTTTCAGTGTAGGATGAAAGCACAACACGTTAACAAATACTGCACTTAAACTCTAAACGGGTATACCATAACTGGGTCATACTTTTGCTTTAGTTACTGTAGTATGTGTGCTAAAACAGACAAAAAAGCCATGGTGAAGCATTTGACTAATAACAAATGCCTGTGAACATCATATATGGGTAATTTTGCATAGTGGAGTTTAACAGCTGATGATATGTGATTTTTAAAAATAGGATTTACTGAATTCTACTATGGCATGTCATGGAAAGGTGTTATTTTATAGCTCTCTTCAGTTGTCCCTCTACCCCTGTCTAACAAGTCCAGGCATTTAGTGTGTTACTTATACAGAATATTGAGTTTCAGCATTACTCCTCTTTCTAGCTAGTGCTAGTTTGAATCTTACAGCTCTTCCTCCTGAAGCTGCCAAGTGGTAGAGGCTATATCTCCAATGAGAGAAAACAATTTAAACTTTCTCGGTGAACCAGTTTTGACAAGAGTTTTGCTCAAATGCGGAGTTTCACACTGAGGCAGCGTGATTAAAAGCCTATAGGGGAATCAAGCATGGGAATGGTTTTAAAGAAGATCAAGGGACTGAATGCAATTTTTTCTTCAAATGATGTAATTAAAGTAACAGCATCCTCATTAGCATAATACACTAAATGATAAAAAGAATTGGACAGATGCCTAATCTTGAAATGCTTCTTAATTTTCAAGTATACATTTTAAAAAGAAAGCAATTGAGGTCTGTTCTTTCTAGCTGCCTGCCTGAATCATTGAAACTGCTGCTTGTATAACTTACTGTCTCAAAGAGGGACAAAATACACCAAAACTAATCATGTATTCCAGGATACCATCCATACAATGTCTGTTGCAGACATGTATAGATACTAGAATATCCACAATACTTAAGGTCTTCTGAGATTGGATGCCGACTAGACAAAAGTATACATTTGGGAAGATGTCCTCAACTTGAGGCCATATGCAGCCCCAAAGCAGTCCAAAGGCAGCTACCATAAAAATGAAGCACTCATATTTTTGTTGATTTTTGATTTCACTTACCCAGAAGATCTGGGTTTCTTATGATCACATGTTGAGCCACAGAGAAATGTATTTGAGATTCCCATCAAGTTGAGTTTTTGAGGAGAATTTTTCTGAATTCTTCCAAAAATAGCTTGGTGGTTTTAATGAAATTGTGACTCAAATGTGGCAAAGAGAAGGTGGCATTTATGTTGATTCCTCCATGACTTGCCTATAGTCTGCTCTTGTCCCATACAAGCTGCAATGGTGAAGTTTCTGTTTCCCTCTAAGTTTCATCCTAGTTCTGTTCCTTTACCATCACATCTATAGGCTCCCAAAGGCTTTTGAGATGAACCAAAAAAACTTACAGAATCTCACAATTATGTTGCCCCCTGAAAATGTGGGGAGGCTCCTTAGGCTGTGCCCAGAGTGCTGACCAAGAGGTGGGTGTGAGGCATTTACTCCTTCATGTGCCCTCATCTATGTGGAGAGTTGTTCTGTACTACCCAGGATTCAGCTCAGGGTCTCCTCAGGGACCCACAGTGCTCTGTACAACACAGTTACTGCTCTGTGTGCATTTTTTTCCCAGTAAAAATATGTGAAATATGGTGCTCACCAGAGTATTTGGGCACACAGGGTCAGCGGTACTGACTTTTGAATTATTCCACTTACAGCCTCAATGCAAGGTAGAGGCTGGCTGCAAATGAATGTCAAATTTTCTGTCTAGAAACAAACCTCCTTTTCTCTAGTCCTAAAGCTTCTCAGATGGAGAGGTAGGAGCCACCGCTTTGTGAAGCTGCTGTGGCAGCCAGAGAACAAGAGAGGTAGGCTGCAGTAGGCATTCTCTACCGTAACCGTATTCTGCTCCTTTGAAGCTTAAATGTTTTGGTAAGTGCAAATCCCAATTTAATGTTAGATAAGGAAAAATAATCAGCTGATGAGTAAATCAACAGGTCACTCCAGAAAGTCAGAGGATCTACTGGTAATAGTGTCAACTTTGTTGCAGCTGTGTTTGTGTTTGGCATCAAGACTGCTAAGAAAATCGTAATACTGCTCAGAAGATGTTATGGCAGGTAACTTGCTCTGTTTTCATCTTGACCTTTGAAGCAATTTGGACCAAAGACCGGCCCGTTTGATTTTTCTGATGTCATAACACATCGAGCTGAACCTGATCCTTTTATATCCTGTTAGTCTTTTATATATGCTGAAGCAGTAACTGGGAGGCCGGAGAGTTCAGAGCTATAAAAGGCAGCACTATTGATCTTGCAGATACAAGTTCAAAGCACTATCTGGAAATACATCAATGAATGAATCAATGGTGTGGTACGTGCTAGGGTGTGCATTTTTGAGGCAGTGCTGTATCTCATTCGGAGCTGTAGCTGCCACCGGTGAGTTGCCAACACGAAGACGTGAGCATCCCTACATTTAGCTGGTCTGAATGCTGGTAGCGCTTCAGCCATTCAAAGTTCAGTATTGCAGTCTGTAGGACTCTGCCGACTTTCTCAGAGTTTTCTCTGCATGCATCCCTGTTCTCTGCATACTGTGCCTGTGGCTGCTTCATTGGACGTGAGGTGTAGGATGGAGGGTGACCCTTCCTCATCCAGTTCAAGGATTTTGGGATCCAAAAGTGTCCTTTGCTAGCCCAGCATCTGGGTTTCTGTATCAGTGAGAAAGATGGAGACAGAGTCACATGCAGCTGTGTTGCTCTGTAGGTTTGGGATCTTGTTAAAGTGTACTTTTTGGGCCTATGGATTCAATTCTTCTCTGAACTGGACATTGTTATCTAGTCTGTGCTCATGGAGAGCTTGTTATAGCTTGTGCATCCTATAAGGACCAAGACTGAAACAGTCTTCCTTGCTTTCTATTTGTTTGGGGTTTTTTTTCTAGTAGATTATAATGATATTCATTACAGTGCTACTAATTTTTCTTGCAGGTCTCCTGATATTTCATGATTTTTTTAATGCCTGATTTACATGCATGTTATTTATACATATGTGTATAATCGTTTTCTAATACCTACAGTTTGAGGGGAAAAAGCTAGGAAAAGCAGTGCAACTCTCCATGGAAGTCTGAATTAAAAATTGGCAAATAAATGTGTTGGAATTTATTTTCAATTATGAAGATTTGGAGGAGTGACTAATTTTTAATTGCAGGGTTTTTAAAGCAAAATTTCTTCTACTCTTATTTATTTTACTTATTTTACAGATATAAATAAATATAGACTCAGTTATTTTTCCTGCTGGAAGTGCATAGGATGGTAGCCTGGCATTTATATTTTTCTAGAATTCACATAATTCCTGTCAGATGTCATCTCTTCTGTGTTCCTCTGTTGGGATCTATCACAGCAGTGGCTAGGAGGTTTCCCAGAAACATCAGCAATGATCTTACTTTTCCTCTTGTAAGGCAAGGGTTTAATTTTTTTTTTCCTATAATGCTTTGTTCTTATTACACTGCTGAATACTGGAATACAATCCTTCATATTTGTTTTGACTTTCTGAAAAAGAAAAACATGCCAGAAACTTATAGTAAGCCTTTTGTCTGCCCAAATATTACTCAGGGTATGAGCAGTTACCACGTATGAAGGTCTCTCTAAAGGAGAGATTGAGGCTGCTTCTTGGCTCAAGTGAGTTTAACTCTTAAGGA
Organism: Coloeus monedula; assembly: GCF_965178545.1. Taxonomy (NCBI): domain Eukaryota; kingdom Metazoa; phylum Chordata; class Aves; order Passeriformes; family Corvidae; genus Coloeus; species Coloeus monedula. The sequence continues at coordinate 48,567,714 of NC_138783.1, forward strand.
AGAGGAGGCCTTTGCTGACATAATAAACCATTCAAAAAATAAATGTAGGAAGCTTGGAGCCTGTCCTCTATTTTCTGATTTGTAGGAGCATTCTTCTTCTGTCGGCTCCTGATGCTATTTAAAATTGGTTCCTGTAAGTTTTGGGGCTTTATTAATTTGACTGACATTAAAATGCTGTTTCTATAGAGTCAAAAGCATGCTTTGCATGCTGGGGCCATAAAAAGCAGAAAAAAGTAAATAATTGTTCCACTTTTTAATATGAGAAAAGATCAATAATATGCCAAAAGCCTTTGTTTATAAACAAAGGAAAAAAGTACAGTCTTTCTCCTAAATTCTCCTGAAGAACATATTTGTTAGATATTTGTCTCTCAGGGATTTTCTGAAAAGAGGAGGCCTGAATTTAGGCATATAGCTGGCTTTGGACTGTGTATTTTTCTCAGTTTTCACTCACAAAAGGTAATATAAATATTTCATATATTTAGGGGTTTATGCTACTTCTAGCTTAGACTAGAACATACAAAATTGTGAACCTGCCGCAGTTTTTAGAGAAACCCACATCATTCTATTTTTGCAGTGAATATGTGTTCCACTCTTAGTAAATTTCAAAGACTACGTCGCTAAAATTCCCTGGGCAATTGGCTTGGCATCTGCTAATTTTATTCCTGTGTAGTACTGTAATAGGATATAAATTAGAACTCTGGGGACAAGTGATAATGTTCAGTGAAGATGAAACTCTAAAGGATATGAAAAAGATTGCTTTGCTTATACTGCAAGTGATGGTGAAGAGGTAGAAGAAAGTTTAGAGGAGTAGATGAAGGAGCTTGAGCTCTTCCAATACCAAACCTGGTCCCAAATGGGAAGAAATTGTTATTTGCACCCTGTATCATATAAATGCTTGAGATTAAACTTCCTGTGACAATGAGAGAAAGTAGCTGTTGACTGTCACCACCTTCCACATCCCCAAGGTCAGCAGCCAGATTTTTCTTTCCTAAGTCTCTCTTCTGGTCTCCCTCAATTAATCCATGCTATAAATCCCTGGCTTGACTCCCCTACTCATCTCAGTGACTTTTACCATCAGTAAAAATCTTCTGGGTCTGTTGGTTTTTTGATTTCCCACCTTCCTTCACCTGGGCAAAAGGCAAGAAGAGTAGGGTGAGGGTTAGGAAATACCATGTTGCCAAAAGACTCATCTCCTAACTAGAGGAGAACACAGCACAAATTATGATGGCCTATGTATAGATTCATACCAAGATGCTCTGAAAAGAATGTTTTGGTTCAGTTAGGAGAAAATTTTGTTACTGCTCCACTGGCCTGCAATTAAGTGAGGTGGTATCATAGCCATGCAACTCTGGATAGAGATAAGAGGGAATGCTTACCTATTGATAAAGAAATGAAGAAGGAAACAGCTCTCAGAAAAGTTACTCTGCTGCACTTGTTACCACTATGTTACCACTATTGATGGGTCTCTTCAAACTTTGCCACACCTAACACATTTTCTTCCTCAACTTTTTCAGGTTTTTTTTCTGGAAAAAATTAAATGTTCTGGGATTTGTGTTCCTGCTGTTGACACTGCACTTCACATGAAAAACATTTTATTTGGAAACATGCTGATGTTTTTGCCCAGCCATTACTTTATAGATTCATCCTCTCATACCCATCCCTGAGTGGGGATTTTCTTTTAGCTGCTGGATGGGAGTGACCTGGTTTTACCACCTTTCACAGTTGCAGTTACCACTGCTAGGTCAGCTCTTTCCAAGACTTATCTGCCTCATGTCCTGCCATGCCGCTCTGCACCTTATTGCATCTCTGTTTTCTGTCTGTGAATGGCTCATCGGTATTTCAGGCATGTAGCTAAAAGAGATACTCTCCTTTTTTTTTTCCCCTGCACATTTTTCTGTGCAGAGAGCACAGTTGCTGCCCACTCTCACAGCAGGGAGTTACCTACACATCATTTTATTTGAGATCCTGTCACTTTTCCTTTAACACCCCTTAGATATTCAATGCCCCACTTTTTAGGCAAGTGCTTTTGCTATCACAGCTGTGTACATCAGCCACTCTCCTGGCTGACCTTCCCTGCTGCACCATCTTCTGCACCGACCCCCTTTGTTGCCTCTCATCCACAGATGACACAGTAAAGTTCTTATCCTCAGCCCTGAATGCCCTTCACATCTTTACCTGATCTTTGGCTGGTTTGATGCCTCACTCATGAACCACTTGTCAGTGCCTCTAACAGCATTGTTATGTTTGTTACATTTCACTGATTTTATCTCCACACACTGGGAACTGGTGAAGCTGAATGGGGATGCTGGTAAAAATAGTTTTGTTGTGATGTAGTGTAGTTAATTTTGTGCTTAGTCAATAGTAGTGGGTCAGTTCTAATCTTGTGGGGGGTTTGGGGTTTTTTTTTCTTCTAATTATGAAGAAAATCACCAGCAAGAACATTAAAGATTTCAGTTTTCTGCCCTTTGACTTGAGCCTTTCCTGGAAATGAAGAATCTCTTCTCAAAGATGGACAATTTATAAAGTGAACTCCATGGATTCACTTCAGCATTTTGGACTTTCATGGTTAAGTATAATCTGTTGTGACAGACTATTGCTCAAGAATAAGCAAGAAAACTACTTGTGGCTTGAATATCTCATCTGGTTTAGCACTGAGTCAGCTCTGGCGCCTCTACCACAGAGTAACACCTGAGTTATACAGTGTTCATGCTCGGAGCATCTTTTGAGTTGGAAGGGACCCACAAGAACCATCGAGTCTCTTAAATGAATGGCCAGTTATGGACACCCAATTTGCTGGGGCGAGGTCTTCTATTTGATGCTTCAAAATTCTGTTTTAATATGCACTGGCTGAAGAGGGGCTTTAAATCACAAAATAATCATGCATAATGATACTCCTCTGAGAAGTGAGGCTTGTCAAGAGTCTTGTTGGCTTCACTAGCCTTTTGGATGACTCAGACCACGGATCTGGTTCTGCCAGGGTCTGATGGCTCTTGCTCAGCTTTCATGTTTAGAGTAGGTTTTTGGGAATCCAACAACTATCCTTCTCTTCTAAATTATCTGAAAGGTGTTGTCTTGGGTGTCATATCATGTCAGGTCATCCTGTCCTCATCAGTGAGAACAGAAATTCTTCTTGGGTCTTGCAGGCACTGTTTCAGAGGCATTTTGTGTCCTACCTGTAGGAGATGTCCCTGCCCGTGGTGGCGGATGTTTGGCCTAGGTGATCTTTAAGGTCCATTCCAACCCCTTAACATTCTATGATTTTTTTCCTTTTTTTTTTTTTTTAATCTGCATTTTCTTACTGCCTTCAAAAGGTAGTGTGACTTGACTGGGAATACAGTTTTCACATGATTACAAGTTCTATTAAAATTTCCATTGATTGAGCCCATTGGGTCTTCATTGGTTTATTGTATTAAGAACACAGTCTGTGTCCTCAAGACTCACTTTTTTTAATGAAAACCTCCAGGCTGTATCTCATAATATACTGAATTTTATTTCATTTGTTTAAATGTTACTTAAAGGAGTTTGGATTTTACCTTAAATTTCTAGCTTCTAAATTTCTAGAAGTAAAGGATTCTGCTACTGTAAAAATCCAGCTGGCTTATGTCATGTTCTTGGAGTAGAGGTTTCTTACCTGCTGGAATTACAAAAACTGTCATCACCGCTTGATCCAAAGAAAGAATTAATAGCACTAATTCTGAAAAAATGCACCTGCAAACCCTTGGTAGGACAATATCCTGAGGAAAGTTCCACAGCACATAGTGGAACTGATACCACTGGAATCTGATTTATTAGGTGTGGAGATCTGTCAGAACTGGAGCTTCCCTTTGCAGAATGGTTGTTTACACATGACTTGAGGGCATTACTAGGAGGAGGCATTACTGAGCACCTCCTCAAGTGCACTAGTCACCCTTCTGAGTTGACACATCACTTTTTCCAGGAGAGTGGCTATACCCACATGACATAAAGCAATGCAGAGGTTCTTCTTTGCCTTGAATTGTCCAAAACTGTAAATAGCCACTCCTCACTAGAGAACATGGTTGGTCTCCATTTGCCGTAAAGTTGGGCCATGCTGATTAGTCTACAAGCCGTCTTGTGGGCACAATTTCCTTTATCTCACTCCCCACTCCACAAGGGAACAGCCTGTCTTTCTTGTGCGATCAAGTAAGTGTGGGCAGTTCATCAAAGTAAGGTGGAAGAGTCTATGCCACCTCATGTTGTTGGTGTAATAAAAGAATATGTGCTCTCTGAAATATCTTTAGAGAACAGAGAAATCTTTATTTTTCTGCTGAGAAGTTGGCTTCCCACTGATCTAGTGAATCTCAGCCATCCCCGCTGCTTATTAACTTTTATACTCTAAGCAGTCACTTTGAGTGCTCTCTTCTGAGAGGCCAGAGAAAATTGCCTGGGATATGGAGAGCAGGGAATATGAAAACATCTCTTGTTAATGCAATATATAATCCTCTTATTTGATATCAGTGATAAGCGGATCCTTGATCTGTGTGTGCTATAGTCCTTCCTGTAGTCAGGATGTTCTGTTAGCACAATAACTAATGCCTCTCTTCCCAGCTATATGAATGCTTCTTATTTACACAGCTTAAACTCTTTATTCTTGCTACTAACTGATCATTTAGCAGACTGGCTGCTGGTGTGGCTGGGCACTGCAGATTGAAGGAGAGTGCTCTCAGTGACACAAATTATTACACAGGCTCTGGCCCTGGCTGCTGGGAATTGTGTAGGAACAACATAAAAAATATCTGCGACACTAAGGCAGAAAAACATAGAACTGAGTCACTTGCAGTGGTTAACTGTTAGTGTTCAGAGTGTCTTTGAGCAGTAGATGTAGTGAATAAAATGAAATCTCTTAGCAAAGTCAAAGGTCTCTCATAGTTAAATGAATTCAAGAGAATTCTTGTCAGCTTCAGTGGTGTCTTAGGATGGTACTTTCCACTTGTTTTCATACATAATTTAGGAAACAATCAGTACAGTATGACAGCAAATGTGATTTAAAGTTAAGTGGAAATACAGAAGAGAAGGCAGGAAACTGAGGTTAGACAAAACATACTGAAGAGGATGATTAAGTGAGAAGACTGAAAGAAGTCTAAGGGGTGAGAGGACAGAAACAAAGCTTGGAGGGATGATGAAGTAGTAAACTTCAGGAACCCAACAAAAGCTTTCAAAGAAGGTGGGGAAATGGTCTGCAGTACGTTAGAAACAGATACTGCTCAACACAGACTTTATCTCAATGGTGTACGTTGTAGACTTAGAAGAGGAGAGCTGGAAGGCATCCTGAGACATCATTTTTTACATGTGCGCTCTCTAAAATGTTGCTGACCCATTTTCACATGCTCTGATGAGAATCCATGGCACTCATTAATTGCATGGGTACTCTTTTAGACTCTGTTCAGGCATCTGGAAATATTTAATTGATATCAAGCGTAACTGGAGGTTGAGTCCAGGTACTAGGATAGTCCCCTCAGTAAAAGTAGCTTGAAAAGTAACCATGTATGTACATCATATTGTTAGTATTAGTATTAGAATGGTAAAACCAATCCTTCAGGAGAAAGTCTATTTGTGGTACTGGGAATAATTTAAACTTCAAGAGCAATAGAACTGAAGTTTGTTTTTGTTGAAGGACACTTTGGTTTTTAGCATCCACGGAATTGGCAGAGGAAGGTGGCTAGAGAAAAGGACATTAGTGATTAGAACCTCTTATTCAGTGTTTTGTAGTTTTGGTTCTTACCAGGGATCTGTGACTGGTGTGATTTATGATCTTTTGCCAGGTTGATGGACATCCCCATGCTTCTGTTTCCATACTTGCCTCATGTTTGAATTATTGGCCACTAAAATGGGAACTAGAACAAACAAGTCTCATGCATGTAAATATGGGTTCTTATGCAGTGTTACGAGTATTTATAGAGTTTTTCTTGTATACAGCACATGTTATCATGTTCAAATAAGAGTATCAGCAAAAATAAGGGTAGGAAGAAGCTGTTTCTCAACTATCTGGTACACTTCCACTGTGTTCAATCAATTTCAGAGAGTTTTCTTATGAGCACTGGGAGCTCCAAACACCTTACATTCTACCATGAAAGCAATGGGACAGTCTTTAAAATCAAATGTTGATTCAGGAAAAAGAGTAAATCCTTTTCACATAAAGAACTGCTGCATTTATCAATTAACATGTCTGTGAAACACTGTACTCCAAAAATCAGTACAGTTTTAAAAAATGACAATTTCTTGGGTTTCAAGACCACCGAATTATGCTAGTGGTCACAAAACTAGCAGAACTACTGAGCTTGGTTTCTATTTGGATTTGTCCCTCATGATAAGTTCACTTTTTGACTGAGTTGTACCAAGCCCTTTTGTACAGAGAAGCCACACAGGGGAGAGTCCTTAGTGGTGCTGGAATTGCCATGGAAACATCAGTCGCAGTAGCACCTCATTAGACAATAGACAGTCACCATGGGAGAGAAACTGTGATGAAGAGATTAATTCCTTGGTGTATCATGAAATACTTACTCCAGTTGCAGCTTTCTCATCATTAAGGAAAAATTTTCCAATGAAGACCTTCTGTTGTCACATGAACATGAAGTTAAAGCTACTTTCTAGGCTTTCCTGAGCTCTACTCCCTGATCACCAACTTTCACAGAGCTTGTGGGAATTCAACACTTCAATCACAGTTGCTTGAAACTGGCCAGGAACTTAAAAAGATGACAGGTCGTGCATATGAACTGTAGAAATATTTTGTATTTTTTTGTCATGGTTTAGCCCTAAGTCAGCCCCTCATGCATTCCCCACCAGCATGAGGGGGAAGAGAATTTAAAGAGTAAAATTGAGAAAACTGGTGGCTTGAGATAAAAACAGTTTGATAGGGAAAGCAAGAGCATATGATGCAAGCAAAGAAAAACAAGGAATTAAGTCACCACTTCCCATGAGCAGGCAGGTGTTCAGCCATCCCCAGGAGAGCAGGGCCCCATCACGCTTGATGGTGACTTTGGGAGGCGACCCCCATCACTCCCATCATTCCCCCTTTCTTCCTCCTTCTTCCCCCTGCTTTATAAGCTGAGCATGACACCACATGGTCTGGGATATCCCTTTGGTCAGCTGGGGTCAGCTGTCCCAGCTCTGTCCCCTCCCAACTCCATGTGCACCCCCAGTCCATCACTGGCAGGGTGGGGTGAGAGGTGGAAAAGGCCTTGACCCTGTGTAAGCCCTGCTCAGCAGTAACCAAAACATCTCTCAATTACCAACACTTTGTTTTCCAGCACAAATCCAAAACAGAGTCCAGTAGTAGCTACTATGAAGAAAATTAACTCTATCCCAGCCACAATCATATCATCATGACATACAAGTTCTTTGTAGAGAAAGAAAATACTTTAGGTTTTTTTTTCTAGTGCTGTTGCATGTACTCTTGGGAGCTGCTTGGGTTCATGGTGGTTTTGTATCTGATTTTTGGGGATATCCCTTTTTGGTTATGACAGGGTTTGTATAGGTTTTTTTGGCTGTTACTGGCTTGACTGAGCCAGGAGTGGTGGTATCCATCACTGGTTTATTTCCTAGAGGCAAACTGACTCTCTGGTCTTTTGCAAGACCTTATATAATGTTAATTCAGGTGGAAGAGTGTCCTCCTAAAACTATACTGGGAAAATAAGCTGTATGTATATTGTTGCCTATAAGGAGATTCCCAGTTAGTTTTCAAAAGTGTTTATTCCTGGTGGAATAAAGAGGTTAAGACAGCTTTTTCACTTGGGGTGCTGGTGAGAAAGATCAAACATACAAGGCGGTATTTAGCTGTGAAAGTGGTCAGCAAGCAAATCCCAGTGAAAGGATAAAGAAATATTTAAGGACTCTTGGCAAATAAAACAGTTCCTTCAACAGCTTTGCAAGTTAAAAATGGGGCACTAAATTGTATTAATCATATACTTTAAAAACTGGAGTCCAGTTCACTTTTATTTCAGCAAATATAGGTGTTAAATCTCAGATGAGTATTACGAAGCAGGAAGGCATATTGTGTTTGTTTTTAGGTGTGTGTTGTTTTTTTTTTTAACCAGAAATAGCTCTAAATAACTTAAATTCAATTGAAAGAAGCCCATCTGTTCCTGTTCTTGTTTTCTTACCCATCATTTGAATGGTAAACATCAAACTGTAAATACTTCAACTGTATTCTCCCCTTTGGCAAAGAAAATGTGGTAACTGTTCACCTTATTGTGAAAGTAGTGCAAAAAACACAAGGCAGATCTGCAGTCATCAGCTGCTTGATGCAAAGTACTTACCCCAATCAACTGCCAAAAATTTCCTGCTTAGTTTCTTTAGGTTGCAGTTACTTGCTTTTCAAACTTACTTCTCCATTAATTTGAAAAGAGGTAACCCTAGCTGGTAGGAATGTTTTAAAAAGGAACAGTTTACGCCCCACAAATTTTTCAAACACACTTTTTATTTTAATGGTCCATGTATTTGTTTAATGAGTTTGCAAATCTGTAATTTAATCTACAGTGAGTGGTCTAGTGCTACTGCTGAAGCACTGTCACACAACATTGGTTCTTATCTAACAAAACAACATAATCAGAAAAATGTGCAGTAATTTTTATAACAATAATGGGTTTCCTTCATGGAAAACAGCAAATAAATGTGCCTGAAGATTCTGGGCACAAATTGTTTGAAGCTATCCTTTGCTGTTTCTTTTTTTTCCCCATCAAATTGAAGTTTCCCATTGTATCTCTGCTGTCCCTTTTAGGTTTAATCTTTCTCAACCCAAGGTTTTTCTTTATCAGCCCTATCTCAAAAGCCATTTATTTGAGGTTCTTGAGTTTCCCTACTATGAAAAACGTGCTATTTTTTTTTCTGAGTTTCTGGAGTAGTCATGACAAACAAAGGGGGATGAGAAAATAATAGGTTTTCTCTGACATGCTGTAGTATTATGTTAAGCTGCAGGTTTGTCTCTATTAGCAAGGAGCACTGCCAGGCCCCAAGGAGAGCCTAGCTGCTGGAGCAGTTCCTGGCCTGAACTTGACCCCTGCCAGGCAGCTTTCTGAACCAGTGGGTTCCCAGGTGTATTTTCAGGAGTTAAGAGGGTCAGGACATGCCCCCATCAGGCAGTGTGCATGCAGTCACCCACTTCAGTCCTATCTTGGAAGGTGACCTTGTCCTTGGGAAACTACTTGGGAATGACTAATTTAATGGATGGCTATAGCCTATGAGATTTCTTCAAGCAACCTGAGCTGGCAGTGCTGGCAGCTGGTGAGCATGACAGCAGCTCTCCCAGAATAGCAGTGTTTGGTCCCACGTCTGTATGAGCCCCTCCACTGGGTCGGTGTAGTGGTGCCATGGGAGGTGAAGAGCTCTGTGGAGGCGTGGCTCCTGTCTGCCCCGCCACCAACGCTGTGCAAGTGGTCCTGAGTCCCTTTGCTCTCAGGATTGTCCCTCACCTCACGCTGGACACAGGAGCATGGTTCAGTGGGTGAAGTAATGTACCCCCGGGTGCAGCTCTGCAGTGGTTACAAGGGAGTAAACAAGGGAATTGGAACATGTGTCAGAATGTGATGTCTTCAGGCTCAACAGGTTAATAAAATGATTTAAAATGAGGTTGGTGTTAGTTTGAGTTTTATTTTTCCTTGGGTTTTTTTCCTAAGCACTGAGTTCTGTGTCTCAGATCATTCTTTTTCCATTTCTCATGACATCACTTTGTTCCCATGCCTGTTCCCTCCTTCTGTTGTGTTCTCACATTCCTGCCTGCCTGCCCCACTCATGCATTCTGTTGTATTGCACAGTTTCACGTGTCTGTGACCCAGTCCTAGTCTTCTATAGTTGTCTCTGCTCTGATACACGCCTGGTCCTGCCCTCACCATCCTTGCTCCCCACCAGTTAAACCACAGCAGTGATGCTTGTGACTCTCGCCTTTCTTTACTTCCCTCCTTCTCTTTTTTCTCAGATTGAGTAGGATTGTCTCTCTTCCCAGACTGCCACCTCTAGCTGAGCCCAGTGTCCTTGCCCATCTCAACCTGTATCAAGTCGTGAAATTTCTCAGGTTGTCCCATCATACCAACAGCCAAAGATCTGAGTTCCTGGATATTGATACTGCACAGAGTAAAGGAAGCACTGATGAATCTTTTCCTCCTCAAGCAGCTTTAAAAAGCAGGATTTTAAATCCTTCTTCCCCAGTGCAGGCACATTCAGGTGAGACTCTTTTCCAATTTTAGAAGAAAATCAGAGTTCGTTGCCATACAGAAAGGGAGTGGGAAACAAAGGGTTATTAAATGGTGACAGGTAGGTGAAACTCTTGCTTTTAACTGTTTTGTGTTTTTGCAGCTGAGTTGCATAAGTGCCAGGTGACGTCTCTGTGCTTGTCTCTTTGTGGGCTGGTACAAGCGGTAGGGAGAGCTGTGTGAGGCTGCTCATGGGGGAGAGATGAGGTGCCTGCCCAGATACTTCAGTTTGGTGCTTTGGCACTATTTTATGAGCCACAGTTACTGGATTTTCCTGCTGGCGCAGGGGGATTTGTGAGCTGCAGCTTCCTGGTAGGATTCTGGGAACAGCACCAAAACCCCTGACAGGCAGCAAGCAGGTTTTATGCTCTGAGTCAGAAGCAGGCTGAGAAGATGCAGCCTTCAAATGTATCCAAGATGGGGAAGGGGATCTGTGCGAGGAGGATATTTCCAGTGTGATGCTCAGAGCTTGGGGGGACCCTCTCCTGCCAACACTCGGTGAGTCTGCGGGTCAGCTGCTAGTTTTGGTGCAATCACAGGAGAAGGGAGATTGCTGCCTTTCACCGCTGCTACCCTGAGCCAGCTCATCCTTCTAGCTATTTCTGTCTATGCTTATCTATAGCATCATCCCCCTTGTGTTTGTGTACCTGCCAAGCATTCAAAACAGGCGCTGCTGTGGCAGTCTCCTTCTTTCTCTCCAGCCCGGAGGATAAATGACTGGATTGCTTTTTATTTTCAATTGTTTCTCTGCATCAAGAATTTGTGGTGGGAAAGCTAAGCTGGAGAAATGCTTTCAGGAGTGGGTGGCCAGGTTGGCAGATTCCTACTTGTTCTTAGCCTCTAGAGAAGTCCTGCAGCCTGGCCCTTGCTGGGCTCACTCTGGGCATTGGTGCTCTTTATAAAAGCAATGCTTTCTTGGAGTGAGATGTGGTCTTGGGTAAAAACAGACCAAGTTCGGATGCGAGAGAGAAGATCTGGATCTGACTTGCCCACAAGGGAACCCAGAACAGAAAGCTGAATGCTTGGGTGAGTTCACAGCAGCTGGCTTGTCCAGTGCAGAACACTATTCTTCTTTATTAGAGACTGAGTTACCAAAGGTAAAAACAGCAGTAAAACCAGAAATTCTAATACCTCTACACTATCTATATACTAAATGCTGATATGTGTTGTTTTGTTTAGTTTGGGCTGTGAAGTAGACTGGTGTTTAGTACATCTCACTGTGGCTTGTGACTTTACTCCCGACTGGGAAAGTCAGTGTTTGCATCTGGAGTTGTGCAAGTACATGCAGGTGAGCAAAATTTACATCCTGCTTTAGTGTCTTTGTTACAGCACTGGTTTAAGTCATTAAATTTCACTCAGATTTGAAAATTGACATTAAAGTGTGTCTTCTGCCACCTCAGTGTATGACTTCAGAGACACAAAAGCATAGATAATGTGTATTTGTAACATACTGCTTCTGACCCTTAAAATACAAGGTGTAGACATAGTGAAATACAGTTTTAATGCACCTTCCCAAAGCTGCTTTGTTGGAGAAGTGTGAAAAGAGATTGAATAATCAGAATTGTCTTCTTTTAAATAATCAGGTTTTAAACACAGAATTTCAGTGTGAGGCTGTCACAGCTTCCCAGATACTTCTATCCTTACACTGACTGAAGCTGTCATTGTAACATTTGAAATGAGAGCTGGGTTCAGACATCCTACATCTATATTTCTTTGTTAAATCTGTAATTAAATATGAATTTTTATGGCATTATTTACAGTGGAAGTTGTTTTGCTGAGAAAGAAATGTTGCAGTATGTGGAGTATCTAAATATCTAAATTGATACGTTTTTGTTACAGCGTTTATAAAATACCTCGGTGCTGTAGGCAACAACTGAATTCATTTACAAAACGCAACTTAAAAAAAAAGAATATTTTTTTTGCATTTCCACAACAGCATAAATATATTTGTAAGTGGTTACAAGTGATGGAGCATTTGGGCTGAGGTGTCCTGTGAAGGGCTAAGGACTCAATGATCCTTGTGGGTCCCTTCCAACTTCTGTGATTCTCTGTGATTCTGCTGGCTGTGGTCTGGATGATACTTCTGGACGCAGGCCTTTGGCCAGCATTTTGGCTTAGTTTCTTACTGGCGTGTGAAGAAACCTGGCAAGTCCAAGGAAGAATGTGTTTTGCCCTGATTGTTAAAAATTATCCACCTTAACTTGTATGAGTCAGGCAGGTCTCAGTAAATATTAATATTAGGGGGTTTTCAAATCCATAAGTAACAAAGTTCTGTTTATTTCTCAATCCAGAAGTACAGGTAACCAGTGCTTGCACAGCCCTTGTCATGAGCTGGTAAGAAAGTCCTTTACAAATGGGATTGCTGCCACTGCACCGTTGTGTGCACTGGGGAATGACAGCACAGGAGGTGGGAGTAATTTAGGCTCATTTTTACCATCTAAAGTTAAACTGGTCATTTAGGCTCACCACCACAGGCTGAGGTGCACAGTTCATCCCACTCTGGAGCAGCCTTGTTCTCTTTGAGTAACACAGTTAAATAGCTTAATTCTCCAGTTTAGTCCCAGGTCCTTGTTGCCTGGATCTGGTAGGCTGGGATTCTTTGCTTTCAATGCTGTCTTTTGGAGACAGCCAATTATTTCCTTCTGACAAAGAACCCATTTCAGTTTTGAGGACAGCTTATGGAGGAGGCTGACACAGGATGAGTTAAGGGTGACACTACACCAGGTCTGGCTCCCCACATCATAAACATCCTCCAGTGCTGTCCCACTAGCAAGGTTACCAAAAGCACCCCCATGCCCATGCCTTGCTCCAAGACATGCAACACCACTTCATGCAGTTAAATGCTGTTTTGGTGAGCTGCAGCACAGACCTCACTTTGTAGCAGCCAATTTTGAATGGAGAAAAGAATCAATTGCCACCTGGCCTGTTTGGCATGTGGGAAAAGGGCTAAGTGTATGGAAGTGACTAGGTGCATGCTTTGGGAACAAGAGACCTGTCCATGGTGTGGGTGTCTCAGGCAGGATAGATGCTCTGCTGTTGGCCAGAGAATTGCTCACGTGCTGAGCTGGGTGAGATGCATTTCGGGCAGCTGACAGATGGAGCAGACCTTACCTGACGTGATTTGCACAAGGTCACTCAGCAGGTGGGTACTAAAGATGGATACAAAAACCAGGCCCACATGCTACTCCTTAGGACACACCACCTCCACAGCAGCCAAGCAACCTGGGTTAAACGCTGCTGTCTTCATGCCCCACATGAAGTGGGTCTGGGTGGGGAGTGGCTACACACGGATGTGAAAGCAGCCATGCCTGCAGGATGACAGGAAAAAAATACGGGAAAAAATGTTATTTTCCTAGGTTTTGCAAAACATCATAACTAAGATCCTGTTGTGCAGCAAAGGCAGTGGGTGCCTGGCACTCTGAGTGGTCATGGTGCCCTTAACTGATGCTTTACAAGCTGCTAAACCACACAACATTTGTGAACACTGCTGCAGTGTGCTCCTTTGCGTTCCAGTTCCTATGGAAACATGCTGTAAGAACGTCTAAAATAAGTACAGTGCTTTGAAACTATTATTATTTTGATCTTTCCTTTCGCCCCAAAATCTCCTTTATCACCTTTCTGGCTGAGTTTTTAATACACTGAAAAGATTGTTGTCATTATCTGGAACAGTGTGCTACCCTGCTTACCCATGTGTCTGCATCCTGGGATCTGATGGATCCCAGGTTCTGATACTGAGATCAGCCCTCCCTTCCCCCATCCTCCCCACTCAGTGGGGTGGCAGGCCATTGGTGCATGTGTTGAACATATCTATATATAGAAATGTAAATCAACAGGCTTATTTCCAGCTCCTTTTAGGATCCAGGATGTAGTGTTGGCTGGGAGGGAGTGCAGAGGTCACCTAGTCCAGCTGCCCATCGAAGCAGAGCCCTCTGTATTGTTTGGTGCAGGAGATGGTTGTGAGCCAGATGGAAACATCCTGCAGGTCCCCTCTTCCCCATGGGAGGGTCAGTGCTGGAGCAGGCTGTGGGCTGTTTGGGACACCTCTTGCAAAGGAAATCACTTTTTCTCCCCAAAAGGATGCTCGTGCTGGTAACTGTAAACAGGGCTGTGTGTTGAAAGCCTTTTTCCCCTGTGCTCCTGTGGTTTCCCTGTAAAGCTTTCAGCTCCCTTAGAGCAGCAGTCTCCCTGACCTTAGTAATGTCTAAGATTTTCAAACACCCACATCCCATTTTCAAAAACTACTTTTGATGAGTGAGCTTTAGGAAAGCAAGGGCTAAATCCTATAAAGGGCTAAAAAGCCTTATTTAAAGCTAGGTGCTAATTTTTGCTTCTTTTCAGGCTTCTGGCCTCTTGCAGTACTATGCCTCAGAACCCAGTGCTAGATACCAGGAGAAGAGGTGGAGGAGCATGTTTGGCATTCAAGGGGGAAGCAGTCACTTAAATTCAGAAAAGCGATTTGGGAATTTTTTGGGCAGTGCCAAAACCCTTTGACACCCCTGTTTGCTGGATGCATGTATATACAAAAAGTGTCTGCATTCCCAGAGCATCTTCTGGGGATCTACACACCTTTTGTTTCTGATCCCAAGAGTGGAGGTAACAACAAAAGCGGCTTGAAATAAAAGAGAGTTGACACTTGAGCAGTATTTTTTATGACTGCACATCCTAGACAAAATAAGTTGTAAAGAGTTACGATGATTTGGATGTCGCTAACATTAAACTAAGTCTTAGCCATTTGAGAAGTGTAGGCATTTGTTTGAATCCTTTTCCAAATCACTAGGCCAAATTTTGCTTACAGGGTTCCTTCCTGCCAGTGAGCAGCTGCTGTGTAATTATGCATCCTGATTTATGTTGCTCAGTGCTTAGTCTTTGCATGATTTTTTATGTGTTTGTGGTAACTGTAGTGGCAACACCAGATCTGTTTTATTTTGGTGCAACACTGAAGGCCAGTAGAAAAAATACGAGTTTAATCTTAATGGACAGAATAAAACTTTACAGACTCTTTTCAGGGTTGCTATAATTTTGGAGTTAAACCACTCATTAACTGAGCTGACAAATTAAAATGAAAATGCTGGTCAAAAAAAAAAGTTGTGAAGCTTTGTATTTGCATTGCATTTCATATCTGCAGAGATCCTTCCTTACTTGAATGACAAGCACTGAGTCCATCACTGAAGTGAATACCAAGAGAGGTGAGAATAGTGAACTATGAAACAGAAAATTGTAAAGAGAAATAGCTCTGTTTTAACATGAATAGGCAGGGCTGAGGTTCTTTTTGTGAGGGCTCTATTTGAGCTGCTTTGGAGCTGGGCCACTGTGTATGTAACCTTTCTAACCCAATTGATAAGTTCGTGTGTATGCACAGTATGTAGGTCATTCACATTTATTCTGAGTAGCCCAGAAAAGAATGCAGTAAGACTTCAAAATATTTTGCATTTCAACCCTTTCATTGTAGCTGACTTCTCTCTCCCACACTTCCTTGTTCATTTATGCATTTGATGCTGGAAACCACCCCCCCCCCCCCCAAGGTATCACCTAATGTGCATGGATAGCTGATAAATGAAACACTAAATAAACAGCTACACTCATCAGAGAGCAAGAGGAACTTAGAGATGCCCTGCAGGTATGAGGGACAGCATCTATGAAATAGGGAATTACCTACACCTTTACTGCAACATTGCAAATTTGTTTAGCAGTGATGAGAATTTTGGAATTATCTTCCATTTGAGAAGGCCAATATTGCAATGATTTAGAAGAATAATTATGGCATATGTCTTTAGATACTGTTAAATCCTGACTGGAGTAAAGTAATAGTTAAACTCTCTTAAGAGAAAAATCATAAGTTATCATGAAGGTAATGGACTCATCAGGAGTGTACATGTGGTTCAATAAAAGAAAATCACAGAATATAAAAGTGACTTTTGAGGATGACATTATTAATTTTGACCTTGTATTGATATAGTTTGCAGAAACATAAAATGGTTTGTGTTGGAAGGAACCCTAAAGATCAGCTAGTTCCAGCTTCCCTACCACAGGCAGGAACACCTTCTGCCATTGCCTCCTACTCTTGCCTACCACACCAAATTTTCTTGGGCCCAGATAATATCAGACACACTGATGTGGCATCAATGATAGATGGTCATACTTTTAATTGGGATGCATCCATTGTGTTCCCACAGGAATTCCCATTAAGTCTGGTTTGTGAATACAAAAGTCAATTGAATTTGAAGGTAGTACTGGACTGGGAGGCATTGCAAGCTCTGCTGAGAACAGAGAGAAGTTTTTAGCTGGGGAACTGGCAATAGTAGATTTTCTATCTGTAAAGCTCAAATAAGACAAATGTAAACACACAGATCTGTGGAAATTATTTGAAATACGTAAACAGTAGTGCTAGGAAGGAGAAGAGGTTCAAGTTGTCATCTTGTAGTGCGGTGTCTCTTAATAGTGGATAAGGATTAAGTAAGTCCTTGACTGTGCCAGACTGAGCATGACACAAGCTTATGGCACTGTTCATTCAAGACCCTTGGGAAGGGAGCAGCACAGGGCACAAGTGTCCCTGAAGCCCTGTGCTGGCACTGAAGGCCCAGTGAAGGGCAGTGGATGGCCTGTCACCACAGTGAGCTGCCGCACATACCTCTACCTGCAGCAACTCACCTTTTTCTGCATCTAACACCCATCCCAGTGTTCAGTCTTAGCTCCTGCTGGTGGAAAATGGAGGTAGAAATGGAATTAAGCATAAGCAAAGTGGGTGGGCAGCCACAGTGTGTGGGGGAAGAAGGCTACCACCGTGGAGTCCTGTTAAATGGGGAGGAAAGAGCAGAAAGGGAAAGGGGAACTGCCCCTCCACAGAGCCACCCTCGCTAAACATGAGTCTCTTAGGCCATGTTAGTTAAACTGGGTAAGCAGATTGGCAGCAATCAATACAGCTTTTGATGCTGGAATTAATTTTTACCAATCAATACACTTTGCCTAATCAAATGTCTATATGCCTTCAAGGATTAACACTTCTGTATTTAATTTGTCAGCCGCGGGACAGATTAAAATAATTTCCACTTTAACTGTGATTCTGTGTTTTCTCAGTTAAGATGTGATATATGTTTCGTTGTCTCAGAAAATGCTTTTGCACACACCTAATGTATGTCTTTCTGAGAACCCTTTCCCAGCCACAGAGAGCACAGGTTTTCATAGATGCCCTGGGGAATTAAATTGTAGAGTTTCATTGTGTTTGAAATTCCAGATTTCCTAAAGTGAACATACAGCCTTCTCTCTCTCCACAGCCACATCAGGTGCTTGTTTTTTATAGTAGAAGGATGAAGTGCTTAAAGCGAAGAGTTTCTACTAACAGAGCACTAAACTGAGCATCAGGAGGTCATCAGTGCTTCTCTCTTCTACTTACCTGTCCACTGATCTGGGACAAAGCTTTTTACTTCTGGGTTTCTTTCACATGACTTTGGATTCGCCCCACATTTGCTTTTTAACTCATCCTGCTTTAACTTTTTGAGATGGTATCCATTTCTTACTGCGTGTTTGTATAAAGCCTACAGCACTTGATGGCCTGCCTATGAGCAACTGAAAGTGAGGACCTATTTGGGGATGACATGGGAGTAGAAGACACATGTCTCAAGGGGTTAAACATAGTAAGTAGTTGAGATGAGAAAAATTTTTTTTTTTCAGCTGGGCCTAAAATGCCTGGCCTGTTTCAAGAAGGAAACTTGGTTTCTACTAGCAGGAGTACACTGGACATAGTTTGCAGGAAATCAGCTGGTGAGGATTACTGTTGTTAAGAAATACCTGTTTTGCTGAGCTGTTGTTCTTCATGTGAATTTAATACATAATTTGCCATTGATCCCTCAGAAAAAGTGGTTTTCTAACATGCATAGTTATTGTGTGTTGCTTCAGATGTCCCTGGGAAGAAAATGTAGTTTTGGATCCACACTGTCTGGGCTTTGCCTGCCTTGAGTAGGTCCATGTCCCCAAGCTGAGACTGGGACGCTTCTTTTGAAAATCTCCCCCAACCTGCTTCTCTGATGGATGGCTGAAAGCAGTTGCAGTGAAAAGAAATTTTAGGAGTGCAAGAAGGAAACAGGGACACCGCTGCATCCAGACTAGAGAGGTTGTGAGGAGCCATGTCACAATTTTTACGTTCTTTTGTTTCTCTCTGCCTCTACAAATGGTGTATCAGGATTTGTTGGGTTGTGTTAGGTGTTTTCAGAGCCCCATGGATGCTTCTGTAAGCATTATTATTGCATTCTTGCACATAGGCAGAATCTATGGTAGAAGCCAGTGAATAAGTGTATCTTTCTTCAATCAGATCTCAGCGATTTCCTCAAATCCAGGTGATAAAGCTAAGCCCAAACTACCCTTTGATCTCTGAAGCACCTATCAACCTCTCTGCTTATGCCCAGACCAAGTACTTCAAAGAATTAAAAAAATCTAAAAGTTCCAGCCTGTGGCCTGTTTCCTTCCCCAAGGTATTTCACTGTAGGACAAGTTGAGTGAACGGGAGAGATTAGCAAGTTTTTGTGGTTTTGATTGCACACATTTGGATCAAACCGTTATAACATTTTTCATGAGATCTGCAAGTTGCTTTTTTAAAGTAAATTTGGTCCCTTTAAGCGTACTGTGCACTTTAGAGCTCTTAAATGATGCTTAGACTACAAGTTCTGTCACTGTTCATGAAAAGTAGGTTGTCTTAATTTGTAAGGTCATGAGAATCTTTTAAGCCCCCTGGCTCTTGTTGCAGTCAATGGGATATTTTTGCTTTGTGTTCCAGATGGAAGAGGATCAGCTCTCTTGCCACTGGGGAATGTACCTTTAAATTGTCCTGCATCCTACTTTATTAATTGATGCATTCTGCACTAAGCTGTGACATTTTCGTTTTCTAAGCTGTTTATTAATTCCGACACTGAATAATTAAAACCGAGAAAGAAGCACGAGGAAAACATCTCATAGATGATCATCACAGAAGCTGTGTATATACAAAAGGATGCGGACCATAGGGTGGACTGCAAACATAAACAAAGAGCTACATAAAAGCTGAAGCAGTCCAGAAGCTCTATCTCCAATTAGGCACATACAGTGTTTTTAAGTGAATGCTGCAATACCCTCACCAAATTCTTGTTTGGTACTTGTAAATACAGAACTTTGAGTTACAGGCTGACATAGTAAAGTAGCATCATTAACCTGATTTCCACTGTAAGATTGAAAAAATATGGGTGTACTCCCAAAATGATTTTTAAAAACACCATTTAAACAGATAAGGCATGCAGTGGTGCCCTACCCTATCTCCATAGGGAAGTTAAAGAATAACGAAGAAGGAAAAAAAGGCAATGCATTTTGAGGGACTGTGAGGAAGCAAACTGAAATTTAAGGGTTAGTTGCCAAAAACCATTGTTTGGTGTCTTTGGGAGAGCAGCAAGCACTTCACACTCTCTTCTTCCTTGGTGTTTCACTTTGTATACCAATACAAAATCACAGCAATGTGTTTCTAATCTTCCACTACTCTGTATTGCACCTTATCTTCTCCTAGGTTTCCAGAGAAAATGGGAATCAAAAATTTTCATAGGGGAACAGATTAGATAAATCCATGTGGGTTTTCATCTGATTTGTACTGAAATGACACTGTGCAGTGCTGTGGCAAAGACACAAGATACAATTAAGACTACACAGCCCTCAGGAAGTATTAAGATTTAATAGCAAACTGAAACCTGATGTGCCATTCCCAGCCCTGTTTACAGCATGGCATTTGGATGCTGTTGTAAGTGTGCTTCAAAATGAGTCTCTGCTTGGTTATGCAAATTGTTCTTGTACCGAGGAACCACTATGTGCTACAAAATTAAAACTGGGAGGAAAAATAACCACAGTGGGATAACATGCAATAAATCCACTAAAGCTGCTGGCTCTGGTGAGGTAACGTCTTGTCCCTCTATGGGTGGAACATTTCTCTGTTGAATCATTACAGTTTTGCTCAGAAACATCCTACTGCTTGAACTGCCGTGGGACGAACAGTAATGTTGAGCAGATATCAGGTTTTCCCAATAGAAACATCCTGCTGGGAAATGGGCTGCACTGGTGTGATGGTGTAAAAAGCTCAGCTGCGGCAGCTCTCTGTAATTGCTGCTCCCTTCTGATTCCTTTGCTGAATGCACAAAACTGCTTCTCACAAACAGATCTGAGAACAAAATCCTTGACTTGTCACCAGTGTAATACTCTGCATGCTAAGCTAGGGTTTCTGACTGGTTTGCCTTCATCGTCACTATTTGATATTGAGTCTCTCATCTCCTGTTCTGGTGCCAAAGCCTGACACTGAGAACAAATGCTTCTGTTTCAAGTAGCAATGTTTAATTTTTCATGATGAGTGCAGTTTAGTGCCTCCCCAGGTTGGAGGCTCTGGTGCTAATTACCAGGGAAACGTTTTCTGCCTGCACAGGACACATGTGCACTCTGCATCTTGGCTCAGTTAAGCAGCTGAGCTGAGTGGGATCGGTGGTGGTTGCTGCTGGCTGCACTGACAGTCTCTTAGTACTATTGGTGCTTGAAGGAAAACCTGCTGAGTTTTCTCTTGTAACCCACACAGCTGCAAAAGACAGTCTGTTTTGTGAGGACACTGTTGAAGGAGGTGTATAGTCCTGCGTGGAAACTGGTAAGCATCACTTCCCAGAGAGGAGTGCTGTGTTTGTGTGGTGTGAACAAAGGGCAGGCTCGGTTTGGTTCTTCCATGTTATTCTTCAGTGGTGCAGGGTTTGGTCTGAATAACTTTTGCCTACTGGCTTTTAGACCTACAGCAGAAAACATCTCAGATCTTCTAAGATGTGTTTATATTTTTGTGGATTTTTTGGGGCTTGTTTGTTTGTTTATTTTTGTTTTGTTTTGGCATTTTTGGGCATGCAGTTTAAAATGATTGCTGTTTAAGACATTTTCTTTGACTGTGTTGGGCTGAAAAGAATGGTAAGGTTTATCTTACTTTTTTGATGAGCTTATATCAAGACAATTGACTAGCATAGCAGTTATTCTATTTAAAAGCTGTTAGGTGGAGTGTTCTCAGGTTTGTGTACAAGGGTTTGTTTTGAATGTATACTTACTCCTTACATAATTTCCTAAGTTGTTGTTTAGCCTCACCATTCATTTTTTAGCAGTAAGTCACACAATTCTGTTCTTCTCTTTGAATCCTGCATTGTTTGCCAGGAGGATTTTCAGTAGCAGTGTACTGGACTCAGAGTAGAGCATTAATAAAGAAACGCAAGTGGAGGAATTAGAAATACCCCATTATGGTTTTTTTGTGTCTGCTTGTGCTGAAGAGAGATGGCTGAAACATAAGACAGTAAAACCTCTCCTATGATAAAGGAAAAGTTGCATGTGGACTGTACCCTTTGCCACCCTTGAAAGAAGAGGCTGCTGCAGTGCTTGGACCTGCCCAGTCTGCTCCAGAACTTTCCTCTGTAGGGAATTCCTGGTTTAGGGTAGGGTACAATACCTGGTCAGGTATACATAAACAGCCCTGTTTCTCAGTGCTCAGGAGCACTCAAGCATGTTTAACAGGAGCAGGAGCGTTGCATGGTGTGCTGTTGCTCACACCTGGGCTGGTCAGGACTTCTTGGATCATAGTCCTGTTGAGCAGTGGTGCTAATTCCTCTTAGGCAGCGCTTGGATGTCTGTACTTGCTATTCCAGGTCATACCATGGGTTTCTAAAGCAAGTAAACTGCTCTCAAACCTCCTTCTCCACAAAATTACAGGCAGTTGTCTTGCAGTATTTCAGATTCTTTAGCCAGAGTGGAAAACTTCAACTTTTGCTCCAAAATAAAGTACAAGAATTTCATTAATGATAATTGGAGTGGCTCAATATATTAGCCTTTCTGAAGAGTTCCTGATGAGATATGTAAGTGTGAAGTTTGGGTTCGTGACTGGGTAGTATCAAATCAAGCTGCTGTGTGTATATTTGAAATGGATAATACAAATTCTAACTAAATGGAAACCTGGTTCTATGGGTAGTGAGAGTTTAGCAGTTCCTTTCAGATTTTGGATGGGTGTACATGTTGGGTGAGCTAAAGAAGCAGTCCACAATTTCTTGACATTCACAGATTTTGACCTAATCTGCTTTCTTAAATAAATGAGAAAAGCCAGCTGAGAACTTACTTGTGTAAGTGAATGGCTACAAACCTTTGCCTTTTTCTGCCAAGGCAGTGGTAACTTGAGCAGATCTTGCAGTTTCCTGCAAGTCCTGCAGATTTTGGTGTGGTGCCTCCCACAGACAGAAACAAGTACCAATGTCACGACTTGCACTGAAGACAGAAGCCAAAGTCCTCATGGTGAAGAAATCAAAAGTACGATTACAGACACCCAAAGAGACAGTGAATCCAATCCCGATGCAAAGTGTGGTATTAAAAATGAGTGAAGTCTAATTTTTTAAGCTAGGCTGTGATTATAGCAATTTTTATTACTGCTTCTTTTAAGTGAAAGCTTTCACCCTTATTTACTCTCATGCCTCCTGGAGAAAAGTCCTTTAAGAAAAACACTAACTAAGAGAAAACTAACATAACATTCAGCAATTTGTGGTTGTTGCTTGGGGATTTATTTTGCCCCCCAAATTTGGTCTTGCCCATCTCCTTTTTGTTCAGGCAAACTTAGTGAGATGCACTTATTACAGCAAATCAGCTGAGTACTCACCTCCTACCTCAGGTCAGCAGAGTGCTGAGTCCTTTTGCCCTGGGATAAGGGCAACAAAAGTAGTTTGATGTCTGAGTTAGACCCATTCTTATTAGTTTAATGTGTTTTATACACAAGCTGCAGTTTGGAAAGATTGTTTTCAAACCAGCATGTCTTGAGGTTTTTGCTGCAAATGTTTTGTTCAGAAAGTGACCAGCCTCACTGGTCTGTGTGGGGTGTGTAGTTCCAGCCAGAGCCAGGAACTGGCCCTCTTTGGTTTTAGGAGTACATTTTATTATTGAGACGTAAGGTGCACACCACATACTTCAGCAGAGCTAAGCAGCCTGTGTGCTCGGGAAACACTTCCAGCAATAAACCTGAGCTGAATAAATTCCTGTTTCCTGTAGCTAGGGAATATCCGTATGTCACTGATGAATTCTGCCAGCTCACATGTCGAAGTTCTCTGTTTAGTGTTGAAATTTAGCTTCAGAAGGGATTTACTAAATCAGTGCTGTTATAGATGGGGAAACACGTAAGTAAACAAAGATTAATTGATTCAGGAGAACTGAGCTCCTTTCTTGGAAGAAGAGTGCCTGGATGGGATCCTGTAATGGATGTCTGGGTGTCAGGATAAAATATTGATGATTATTTCTGTGGTTTAGGTCACTGGAATGAATGAAATTATATCTTACAGAAGAAAGTTGATTTGCATTAATTTCTGTTTGGGATGCACAATTAATAAGAGAGCTATTTATCAGAAGATATAATGCTATGTCTCTTTGTATTTTATTGTAATATTTTGTGTGTTCAATTTCTACAGTGTTTTACCTGGGCTCTTTTCGAGAACTAGAGAATTGTTTTCATAAATGCACAAGAATGAGCAAACAATGAAAAAAAGCCACCCCTCATCTAATCTCATCTGGTACCTAATTTAAAGTGGCAAACCACCAGGAATTCAGAATTAGTAACACTTCACAGCTAATACTGACTTGTTAAAGATTTCTGATGTTAAAGCATCCTACTGCATTACATAACTATGAACTGAAATTTCAGTGTCAATTTCTAAGTAATCCCAATTTATCTATCTATATATCTCTGGTTTTAAGGTAAGAAGGGCAAAAAAGTGAGGATCTTTTGATATGAATGCATAGAAAGATAGTTTATTTTCTTTTAAAAGCATTTAATATGTCATATCTCCTGCCAGCCCAGCTGGGACTCTTAAAAAGCACATCTTTTCAGGAGCTGACCAACATGTTTCTGGTGTAGGCTTTGGTTTATTTTTTCTTCTTCTTCTTCTTCTTTTTTTTTTTTTTTTTTTTCTTTCTTTTCCTCAGAAAATGTTGATGGGCCAAACTCAAAATTCAAGTTTGGATGAACTTTTAATTTTATAGAACATTCAAAAATATTTTGAAACTGGACCAGGATACCCCTGCATGTTCAAAATAAAAGAATATAGTTTTGTTTATGATTTTAGGGAGGTTAAAATGAAGTAATTATTATGCCAAAAAGTACAAATAAAAGGCAAAATCAAGCAATATTTTGGTACTATTAAAAATATTTTATTCTCCCAAATACTACAGTATAATGTTCTTTCTTGAGCATGTTAGTATCAAAGTCATTTGCTTCTTAACCTGTGTGGAAAAACAAAAGGATTCTGTCCCCAGAATTAGAAATAACAAAGGCTCAGTCCATTGGGACTCCAATTTTGACATTGATTTTTATGTGGAAGACAGATTGGGATCACTGTGAGGGGTGTTCTCATGAAGCTTGTGACAATTACAATAAGTATGAGATAATGATAGATGAATATGGAAACATACAGATGGCAGCTGGTGGTCCTTGAAAGACGTAGGAAGCCCCATCCAGTTTGTTGTTTTGGTTCAGAGAGGTTTATTGTCCATTAGTGTACTGTGTGAAGTGTATTGTGAGTGTCTGGGTGCTCTGTGTTCCTTCCTGGAATCATGTTTGGACTTGTGCTGCTAGCAATAGCTTATTTTTAAAATATGTATCTTACTGGCTCTGTATTTCTGTCATTCAGTTTTGGGCCATGCCACATTTCCTCCACTGAATAGTGAACCTTTCTTCTCAGCCTGTCTTCTCTCCTCCTTGAAATGAAGCAGCCATTAGTGTTTTCAGGGGTTCAAATCCACCTATGTACCACGTGGTCTGTTTTCCATGGGTTTGGAATGGGTTGCCATAGGAGATGCTTCCCTGGCGTCAGTGCTGAGGGTCCCAGCAGTACAGGGAGAGCACAGGGTGGAAAACTTGACATGGGATCCTGTTTGTTGAAAATGATTGTGTGGATTGCACTGGAAACCAAAACCCATTCTCTTTGCCAGCTGGTCAGGTTGGGACCCACTGTGCCAGAGCTCCTCAGCGTCACTCCTGCCAGCGTCCTTTTAAATGTGAAGGATATTTTGGGGCCAGTGCTTTTCCCTTTGTACCCTAAGTGTTTGCTGAAGAACCTCAGCTCTGCTGCTGCCATTTTTCTGCCAGCAGCTCATTTCAGACACAGGACCTGATATTGATTAGAATTGATTGACATTTTTATGATGCTTCTTCCTAATGTGGAGCTGAGTGCTGTTGTTGCCACTTGACAGCTGGTAATATACATCCTGGAAGGGTAAAAGGTCTCATCCTGAGTAAATGAATGGGTGACAGCAACTGTTCTGCTCATGTGCTGTCGTGGTACTTGAGAGGCCTGAAGGAGGGGCTCTGTACAAAGCACAGTGTCCAAATCTCCCTGTGCTGAGGGTCTCAGGAGACCTTGCAAGGCAGAGAGGAGGAATGGAGGCACATCTCTTCCCTGGTAACTCTGGGGTCCATATCTGCTGTTTCAGAGCAGCCTCTTGGAAAGAAAATGTGTGAATAAAAAATGTGTGATGGATATCTGTCCTCTTCTAGCAACTTAGGTCTCATTTGAATAATGGAAAGGTGTGAGCTCCTGGAATGAAGCATTTGTAATGAAAGCAGCGATCCAGTGATACAGTTTGTGATCTGGTTTTGAAAACAACTTGACAACATTTGCTAGATTTCTTCCTAATTTCTTTATTTGTATTTCTGATCTCTGCAAAAAAAAAAAAAATTGATTGAGGCAACTCCAGAAGCAAGATAGAAAATAAATCCTTCAGGCTTGACTTGCACTTGCTTTTGTTTCATCAGGAGTATTCAAAGTCACTTGAAAGATTTTTAGTTTTCTTGTGCTCAATTTCTTTATCCAAAAAAGGTTGGAAATGTCCTATCATTTCTCCCCTCTTTGGAATCTTTCAGAGGATGTAGGTGTGACTAGCTAGCATTTTCTTTTGTTCCTTAATTGAAAGCCTGGAAAGTTTTGATCATTAATAAGCATCTTGTTTCTTCCGGCTATTTATATGACATCCATACAAGATAGAGGTTAACATTGCTGAAAAACAGTTCTGATCCATTTGATCAAAATTATTTCTTTCCCTCAAGCAGAGGTCACTATTATGGTTCCATCGTTCTCCTTGTTCTTCACTCATCAAGAGGGTCTTTCAAATAAATACTGCAGACAAGCACTGAAATTAAAGAAAATGCAGCAGCCTGCTCTTTGAGACTCTTCCTCTGTGAAGGAAAGAGATCTAGGGGCTAGACTTAACCAAGTACTCCCTGTGTCTTGGTTTGCCCAGGTATATCCTCTCCTGCTTTGTTGTTCAGGGCACCATGAGTGCTCACAGCTGGTCTTATGTGGCCTCAGTTCCCAGAAGGCTGTTGCCACCACAGCACTCAGGAGGGGCTGCACATGTGCTGTGGGCACAGGTGCCTGTATGTCCTTCCTGGACTTTTGAGTGGCTGTGTGGGGACGCCTTAATTTCATTCCATAACTCTTCAGATTCTGTGTCATCATTAGTCAAAATTGATCAAGTGCCCATTCTCCCTGCTCCAAAACCCACTGCCTCCAGGGGCTGTGAGCCCAGGCCAGTTAGGGCATGCTTCCATCTCCATCTAAGCTCTGTGTCTTCCCTTTCCAAGGCAGCTGCTCCATCCCTGAGCAGCAGTGCTCTGTGCTGCTCATGCAGGCTCCTCAGCCAAGTCTGTAGCTCCCAACTCACCTGCCAGAGTCTGAGCTGGCAAGTATCCTACCACTGATTGCTACTTCTGAGCTACTGCACTGTGTGCCTTAATAAGACATTCTTGAAAGTACTTTGCACTTAGATGACATGTCACTTTTGCTGTAGTTAGCTAGTGTTACTTGTCAGGCTGGGATGAGTTCTGGCATATTACATTTGACTCTTCTTCATATAGGGTATTACATTATCGTTAACAACATTTGCAAACACTATCTGCTGTTTGACTGGGCAGTAATGGAAGTGCTGTAATGAGTCTGAACTGGGTGGCAACCAGGGAATTCATGAAATGATGCTTTAAAGGACTTGCAAATTCATCTGGGAAGCATCTTTGCAGGTGAATGGAATAGCAGAGCATTTGGTTAAATTGGCCTTGGGTTTGGGGATATGCAGAGGTCGTGGTAAGACTCAAATGAAATTACATCAGTCATTCAGAATGTAATAGTTTCCAATATCACATATTCTGCTTAGTACTTTGCAAGTAGATACAGGGAAAAAAATTAGCCTAAGGGAATGCCCACATTTTCTTAAGAGAATCAGACCACTGGTTTTGGACAGGTGTCTGTGTTTTGTGTGTGTGCATGTGTAATCCATTACTTGCAGAGTCAGACAGCCAGCTATTATTCTCTGGAACAGGCAGAAGCTAAAATCTGCTGTGGACTTACGCTGTGGTGGTCCTTTTTTGACTGACTGACTACTATCTAGGTGAATATATTTTACATCCCCTTGTATTATAAATATGTCAACTATAAAGTATATAGGAGGCAACAACCATAGATAAGATTGTAAAATAGTTTTCATTACACAGTTTCCTGGATTTAGAAGGCCAGAACTTAGTGAAACATTTGCCTTTCTAGATGAGAAATTCCAAACATGGCCTGTGTCCAAAGATGACAACCTGATTTTAGAGGTTTTACAGATTCACTAAACAATATTTTTGAGAGAGGAAAGTGGAAAAGGAAATGTTAACATTTAAAGTGATTTTTAAGATGCTTCCCTGGGAAGGTGGGAAGCATATGGAACTTTGAACCTGATGGCTTGATCATGTTTGCACAGCAGGGAGTTCAGTGTGCTACAAATTTTGGGGAAATAATATTAATGATCATTTGAAAACCAGCTGATGTTTGTACACAATACAAATCCTATGAGCCCTGCTGTCACTCTCCATGGGAGTCAGGTACTCTTGCAAAGTAAGTCAAGTTTTATAATTAGCCGCCTGATCCAGTGCACTGCTCCAAGCTGTCTCAGAAAGATTTCCAACAATTTCAGGGAATGCAAGGTCATGGCAAGCAGACCTTTTTCTTGTAGCAGCTTGAGCCCTTGTGCTCCCTGTTGGCTGTAGGGGATGAATGTCCTTAAAGTAAATAAACTCAGCTCCATATAGGGAGTTCAGAAGAGCCTTTGAAGATTGGTGCCCTGTCATCTCAGTGGGGATATCAGAGCCCTGGAAACTTTTCTGTGGAAAAGTCTCCAAGCAGGCGTGCTCCATCCTCCTCTCCAAGTCTGCTGACACTGCAGGTGCTTGCACGGGTCCGTGTAACCCCACTGCAGGGAAACTCTATTAAAGTTGCATAGTGGAGCACTCAAAGCCACATACGAGTCAAGAATAAGGTTAAAGACACAGTTTTACTCCCCCCATCCCCTTCCCATCCTGTATTTATTCTGTTACTTTGCAGTTGCCTCACTGCAGCACTTTTTTCCCCCTGGGAAAGCACAATTAGGCTGGAGGAGAGTGCCCAGGGAAAGCAGAGACGCCACTCGTGCGAGTAGGCACTGCACAAGAAGCTGTGCTGTCCCTAGGGACTGCCCTCGGGATGCACGGGGAGTGGTGCCATTTCTCATTGAGCAGCGTGGTGGGAGCTGAGAGTTAAGGAGGAGGGAGCAGGTGGAGCTGCTGAACCTCCAGAGAGGGCAAGGACTCCTAGCTTGAGTGCAGAGCCTGGGTCACTGCTGCTCTTGTGGGAACAGGCTGAGAGGAGGTCTGTGTGAGCAGTTGAGGGCTGGCTGGCAGTGTTAGCAGAAACAAACCTGAAAGAGGAACGCACGACTCAAACCTGACTGATACCTTGCTGGGAAGTCACATCACATGCTTCTTGCTGGAGGAGGTTACTCAGAATTAATTTTTGGGTTGGGGTGCCCTTACCTGTGCCGGCAGAGTTTATTCTGCAGAGGTCTGGGGACTGTGGCGTGGGGCAGGATGGCTGCTGGTCGGGATGGAGCATGACCAGCATGTCCCTTCCTGAACAGCTGCAGCCTTGTCACTTTTGCCCTGTCTCCAGAGCTGGTGTGCATGTCATGCACCTGCAGACTAAGGATATAGCTTTACATCTGTCTTGGAAGCTGGCATGGAGGACACACTGTTTGTCTCAGTGTATTAGTGACTGCTGAGAAGAGGAAAGTGCCTCGTTCCTCTTTTCCTTACAGCCATGTGAGTGGAAACATTTGAAGAGCTCATTACAGACTTTCTCTGGGCTGGCCATGGTGGGGAGATCAGGTGGTATTTGCTTCCTTCAAGGATGGGTTTTCCTGCCCCTTATTTACTGGGGCACATTTCCTGTGAGACCTGTGAGAGGGCTGGGCCTTCCCTTAGCTGCTGCCACAGATGTATTGGATGTCCCCACCACAGCAAGTCCCCCAGGTTGTAGAGCTGCATTAGCGTGCTAATAAGAAATAAGCTAATAAGTAATAAGCTAGTAAGTGTCTCAGGAGAGTCCAGAAGTAGCTTATGAACAGTTAACCTGAAGATTTCTGCATTGCACCTGGTGTGGTTTAAGCCTGCCTTCTGCCTCTTCTGGCACTTGATGTGCTGGTGCATCCGTCGTTCTCCTGACCATTTATCCTGAGGCAGCAATCTGCAGGGTGCTGTGTGTGACCTAAGCACTTGCTCCAGGAGCAGCAGCTGAAGTAATGAAGATCACATCAGCTGTGTTTCTTCCTTTCCCATGGAGGACATGCTGCCTCTCTGGGCCAAATGAGGGGATTTGCTGCTAGAAGCACTCCAGTGCAAGTGGCTGCTGACACTGCTGGACTCTTCAAGCAGCACCTGCTTTTTGCACTGATGTCAACAATTGTGCTGCTAAAAACAATAGGAAGTTAAACTCTGCAGATGTATTTTCAGAGTCTGTTTCGTATCACACAGATCCCACGTCTGTGTGGGATACTCAATACTGGCTCCAGCAGAACTTATCCTCTGCATCAGATAGACACCGAGTTTCCTTTAGGAAGCCTAAGCTAGAGGAAGAGGCATTGCTTATGTTTAGTGAGGCCAATTAGCCTGAAGCAATCCACCTGGCTACAGAAATAAGTTCTATGTGATGCTACTTTTGCTGTCCTCAAATATTTGGTGGGAGGCTGAAGGATTTGAGTGAGGTTATAGCCAGATGCTGACTTTAGTCTCTGGGTGTATAAACCACAAGGCAGAAAAAATAGATGGTTTTTTTGCCTTTCTTTGAAGAATTTATATCCTTGTTTTAGAAAGAACATCAAAAACTGAAGAAGGTGCAGAAAGGACCCATGGAAATAAGAAAACACAGGCACTGAACACCTCAAAGAAAGCCTGAGAGGTGACTTGATGTCATATATAAACTCAGCCATAAAGGGATAGTGACAGTAAGAGACTGGTGAAGAGAGGACTGTCAAGGACTAACAGTTGAAAGCTGATACCATTGAAATTCCAACTGGAAGTAAGTCACCACTTCTATGGCTCAAAAAAGGAGCTAATGAATGAAATCTAATAACTCCTCATATACAGAGGTCAGACCAGATAATTGGTTCATTCCTCTGGGCTTAAGTTCTGTGAATCCAAGAACTGATGTACCTTCTGTGGTTTCACCAAGAAAAAATATGTAGTAACTAGCATACGTGTTTTCTCAAGTCTGAACCAATTTGAAAATGTTTTCTGCAATCTAAATGTGGTTTCAGAGTGTCAGAATTTTAGAGTCATTTTTGTTTCAATTTTTGGTAAAGTTATTCTGAGAGCAATTATCTCTGAATTATTACCGTGTAGAATTCAGCAAGCATGCATTGATTTTAAATAGGTTTAAGAAAATCTTGGGAAAATAATATGAACGAAAAATCCTTTAAAAAGCTCATGTTTCTGAACTGAGCAGTATTTTTATCCTTTGGGAAATTAAACAAATTATTTTGCTTTCAGACTGGTATAAATTAGGAGTAATTAAACTAAAGTCAGCAGAGTGACATTTGTCAGATTGGATGTAAGCAAGTTTGTATTGCAGGCCACGAACAAGGAATATTGTAAAATGTTCTCCTTGTAGGTTTTCTGATTTCAGCTGTTTATTAAGACTGCTTAAATTATTCATGGTGTATAAATTATCTGAAAAATTTGAGTTCATTTTCTATCGGTAAAAAATTCCGGCAGACTACCTCCAAGTGCTGGAAAGGAAAGCACACACTGAGTGTTTGTGGAGTTTGCTTTGACTTGCCTGCATTTTGCTGCCTGTGGGCTGGTAGCCAGTGGGTTGTGTTCATCATGTGTTTCTGCCCCAGCTGGGCTTAGGCATGGCCATGTTTGGAGCAGGATGAATAGGCATGCCCAGTGAATGAAAGTCCCTTCAGGAAGGGGCAGGGAGTATGGTCCTTCTTGTTGGGGTATGCGAGACCTGTAGGGGCCAGCTCTGTCTCAGCCGCTGCAGCTGGGCAATTCTTGGATTGGACCAGGGCCTCCTGCCTGTCTTCTGCCCCCTCTGTCCCCAGCAAAACCAGCTTATCCCCTGTGGAGCCCTTACCCTGCAGTGTCCAGCATGTGGAATCATGGTCACACTGGAGCACGAGCCCTGCTGCCTTTCCTCTGCCCTGCGAGCTGCCCGTTCCTCAGCGCCTGAGCTCAAGCATGGGGCTTCCTGCTGTGGGAAAGCAAAACGCCAGAGTCTCCTCATGAATGATCTTTTTCTTGTGTGCATACATTCACATGCATATATTCATATGCACATGTGTCTCCATATGCACACTTATGTATTCATAAGGAGTAATTGGTAACCAAAGTCTGAGGACTGCAGGAAAAGCCTCTGCTGTGTGGCTCTCCCTCTCACAAACTTTCCTCCTGTTTGAGGGGGAAAAAATGTGTGGGACGAGCATGCATGCATTCATTGTTATGTACAGGGGGAATTTGCATTGCCTGGTGTGTTTGAATTAGTACATTGATAAAAATGTGGTTTTAACTGTTTGGAATGGTTACACCGAAGCACTGCGCTTTGTGTTTCTCTTGCCTTAGCCTCTGTCAGGCAATTCTCAGAATAGCCTCAGACTGGGAATGTCTGAATTTAATTACTGTTAACACTAGAGATATTTAGTCGCATTTGAGGGAGGGAAAAAACCACAAATTTTCAGGAGCGGAGGTAGCTTGTAAAGATAGCAACACTGAGAAGTTTGTTAGCTGGTCTCTAGTAATTAAGCTTATTTCCATAGCAACATTATCAGTTCAGCTCCAGAATTTTAAGATTTTTGTGTGCCTGGTAATTAGAACTAATACCCTAATTTTAGCAGAGATATTACATTTTTGTTTGGCAAGAGCCTTGTAACTAGGCAAACTGATTGAAGAGTGAAGTAATGTTCTATTTTCCTTGATTTCTCTTTTTTGAATCACTTCAGACTGCTTAACCAGCTAAAAGCAAATCACTGCAGTCTGCTTTCTTAGTGCATAAGACTGAATTTACCATTGAGGAGAAATGTATATATATATATATATATATATATGTAAAATGTGCTTACAGTTATAAAAGCTTGCCTGTCTGTGCAGTCCATAGCAAAAGAAAAAGGCAGAGCCGAAGTACAGCAATTAAGAATGCCCATACAGTTCTCATCTAAATTGCTCCAATATGACATGGCAGTGGCCCCTCTCTCTGACGAGGGACTTGAATGAGTTGCTACTGAGCCCAGGAGGGGAGAGTATCCTGCCGACTCACAAACCAACCATGGTGTCATGCAGTTGGGACCTGCAGGGAAGGGAGGCCCCCATCCCATCTGGGTCTCACTTCGCACCTATGCTCCTTGGGTTCCATGAGGTCTGTGATCTTTTCCAGGGTGGACTGCCATTTTTCCACTGAATTTGGTGGAGCAACTCCAGTTTATACCATTTAGCTCCATATGACCAGACTCTGCCTATTTCTTATTACCAGCCTGGCAGAGTATATTATTTCATAATTATATATACGTTCGCATTACAAATTAAAACATAAGTTTTCCACTCGCTGGTTTTGTCTGTGAAAAGAGTTATGAAAAACCTAACGGCCTGAGTGGGAGAACTTGGATTTGTGTGGGTTTGTGTCCTCCATCCTTTAATCCCTCTCAGCTCCTGCAGTGTGGCATGTTTGCTCTCTTTTCCCAGCCTGGTGGGTAAATGTCAGCCCAGGCTGTGGCTCATGGGAGTTAGGTGTGTGGGGACAGACAACAGGCTATTGCCTCCCAGGATGGACAAAATACTTTTCTCTGTCTTCTGTACCTACCCAGCCTCTAATTTTCACAAGACCTGTCAGGACTCCTGCCTCTGAGACCTCTTTCTTCCCTGAACCCAGCTGTCAAAGTTGCTTGCAACTGGCCAAGAGGTTCAAGGGTGGCTAAGGAAGGATTGATGAAAGCCTATACAATGTGATTGTGTAATCGTCAATTTCCTTAGAAGCAAGGCTAAAAAGTCTGCAGTGTTTTGACAATAAATCCCTGTATCTAGGCAGAATTCACGAAGATGGATTAGATACCTACCTGCTGGGTCAACGTGCTTTGCGGTTTTTTAATGATTTTTTTTCCTTATATTCAATTTGTTTTTTCAATTCACTCTTTAAAATAAGGCTAACATTGGAAATACACCACTTCTGAGTGGCACAGCAGGTTCAGCATATGCAGGGGGTAGATAGTGGAAAATAGCATTAGAAGTCTTGTTCCTGTTGCTAATGAGTTCTGAAGGTAAGAGGACAGTTAATGTATTCATGACAGACTTATAGTCAAAGATTTGTAAATAATGTATGACTTTCTGTGACTGGGAAGCCAACTACCATAAAGCTTGGACCCAAGTAGAAAATAATTTTGTAGCGGCAAAGTACTTTGGATTTTGCAGATGCAGCAATTCAGCTATAATCCCCCTGGCAGGGGAAAAAAAAATTATTTAGTCAACTTACCATGAGTATCTGTGGACTTATAATTCTGTTTTTATGGCCTCCTGGCACTCCATCACAATTTGGCATCTACTTTCCCCTAAGGAAAATGAAACTCCTTGCAGTATGACCAGTATTTTGCCAACTTGTATTTATCTGTGAAAAAAATACTATTATAAATCTAAATTAGAGACAGCAGAGAAATACAATGTTGGCATATGACCTCCCTGTCGGTGATGGATTTGTGTGTAAATTGGCAGATAGTAACTATTCTTAGGAAATACTAGTGAAATAGACAGACATACTTTGCATGTGAATCATGATGGCCTTTGGGAGTCTGGAACACTGATTTCTTTTACCATGGATTTAAATGACTGAACTACTGTTAAAAGTATAAAAAAATCTGTGAAAATGCTTTTTTGTAAGATTGCAGTAAAAATCAGAATGGCTGCTCAACAAAAGGCAATGGCAAAGGGGACAGCTTATAGACTGGATTCAAAGGAATTGCCTTTGTTCCCAGTTGAGCTGTTTTTATAAAGGTAAAATGAAGGTGTGAGCAATGCGTTGCTGCAATCAAGGCCTATCCCAAAGTCTGAGTATTGATGGCAACCTTTCTACATACAGTGAAGTAGCATTGCTTATGCTCCATAAGAGTAAAATGACTGGGGTGTGTCCAGAGAAGGGCAGTGGAGCTGGGGAAAGGTCTGGAACTCAAGTATGAGGAGCAGCTAAGGTACCTGGGCGTGTTTAGCCTGGAGAAAAGGAGGCTTAGGGGGGACCTTACTGCTCTCTACAGCTGCCTGAAAGGAGGGTGTAACCAGGTGGGAGTCGGTCTCTTCTCCCAGGTAACAAATGACAGGACAAGAGGAAATGGCCTCAAGTTGTACCAGGAGAGGTTTAGACTGAAAATTAGAAGTTGCTTCCCATAAAGAATTGTCAAGCATTGGAGCAGACAACCTGGGGAAGTGGTGGAGTCACCATCCCTGGAGGTATTTAAAAGATGTGTAAAATGGTATTTGGGGACATGCTTTAGTGATGGATTTGGTAGTACTGGTTTAATGGTTGGACTCGATGATCTTAAAGGCCTTTTCCAACCCAAACCATCCTATGATCCCTTTGATATGCTCAAATAAGGCAATTTTGGCTCTAAGAGGGGAAGTGGATTGATGAAGGTCATGGTGGTGAGTGATAAGTTGCCTATTCTGTTGTTAGTAAGTTTGAGGACACAGCAGCTCTCTGGTCAATTCAACCAAGCTGTCTTCACTTGGGAAAGTTTTCCTCCTTGCTGGGAGCCACGCTCTTGAAGGAGATGGAGGTTTTGAAGCCTCTTGCTGTCGGACAAACTACGACCTTTCTTTAAAATTCACTTTGGGCTTTTGGACATATGTGTTCCTGAATACTGCATTGATCTTACAGCTCCTGTGAGACTGAAAAATGTTATTCCAAGTTCCTAATTATTCTCAATTTTTGTAGCTGACAGGGAGGCCTTTTAGTTTTTTTTTTTTTATTCCTTTGGGATTTTTATTAAAATACTTTGGGTTTTGAAGACAATGGTTGAGTTAATAGTTGCAGATATATTTTCCTGAGGTGTGTTTCCGTGTCTCTTGGCTCCAGGAAGGGGGTCAGTGCAGAGAATATGAGGATTTCTTCCACACTGACCTCAAAATTTTGGTAAGGTGATGACCAGGTAATTATTTAGGGGGATATGGCAAATTAATTTTATGGGTTTGTTTGGCCCTCTCTTCAGGGAAAACTTGAGATCTAGAAGTGTTTTCATCAGTGCTCATAAGCATAATTTGCAACCCTCAATTTCAAAAAGATTTTATGAACCATTTATGGACATTTCCTGATTGACAGCAAACAAGAAATTGCTGTTCTAAAAATTCTGCTTTCCTAGGAGACTGTATCCAAAGAACCTTTCTTTCAAATGCTAGTGCCCTTAGCAGCAACACGTAACTTGTTGAAATGAAAGAACAACTAAAAAATTATACATGTTTATAGTTTCAGCTGTTTCAAAAGAAGTGGGTCAAAATGTGCCTTTTTGTCCATGAAACATTGTAATATTTTGCCTTTGTGATTAAGATAAATCACCTTGGCTATCTTACTGTGATAACTACATATTAGGACTGACATTTAGGTACAAACTGGTGGGAATCTGGTCTGCTGCATACAAATGAGGAGGCCCCTACGCAGAAGCATGTCTTTGGCCTCTCTCTGTGTGATTATTACACCTCGTGCATGAAAAATAGAATTGTGAAAGGGTTTTTTAAGGCTGCAGTATGTTGTGGGATTTATTGTGAGGAGTAGTGAGAACTGGAAAGCCAAAGTGGCCTATCATATTTTGTCAGATAAAGGGATTTGTATGGCCTGTTGCAAAAGGTAAGTGGAGTACCTTTGACTTCATGGATAGTGCATAGTGGTAAATAAGAAAAAGAAGAGTTAGCAGTGTTTCTTTGCTTCAAACTTTATATACAGGACATCGTAATCTACAATGCAAAATCAAATAAGGTCTTTCTCCAAGAAAGATTCCTATTAACTAGTGCAGAATGTGGGGATTACTTTTGCTAAATATGTTTGGGAAACATTTTTTCTATTCTCTCTGCACTGTGATCGAGTGGACTGAGGAGTTAAGTTCTCCTGTTAAATGAGAAAGGTGAAACATTAAGGATAGTAAGCATATCTGGCCTGAAACTGAGGAATTACTGGGAACCATGAAGAGAATTTCTTTGAAGATTTAATGGGATATTAGTGCCTGG
This sequence comes from Coloeus monedula, assembly GCF_965178545.1. Taxonomy (NCBI): domain Eukaryota; kingdom Metazoa; phylum Chordata; class Aves; order Passeriformes; family Corvidae; genus Coloeus; species Coloeus monedula. The sequence goes on from NC_138783.1 coordinate 48,604,497, forward strand.
CATTTCCTTATGGTGCCAGGAACAGGATGATGAACCCTGGATCTGAGTTGAAATGGAAGAGGAGGCTGTCAGCTAGAAAGAAGAGCTACCCAGGAGGCCCCAAACTTGGGAGCACTTGGACTGGTAGCCATGGATGCACATGAAAGCTTTACTTTAGTTCTGTTGCCCCCACATTCTTGGGTAAATCCTTTCATTTTGCAAGGCTGTCCTGCACTGTTGCAAGGGAATATACCACAAAACACAACCAAGTCTGCTCACATGTAGCCACGCAGAAGGCAGAAGGGTTTGCAGATGTCAGCTTCTGTCTCAGAAGAGGTTGGAGGCATAAACAGTGTGTGTTGGTTGCATGACTGGAAGAAAGGGAAACTCATTGGGATCTGCTTGAAGAGTGATAGTGGGAAACTTGCTAAAGTTAGGGTACCTGCTAAAGATGGGGGTGTGGTCTGATAACAAACTTCATAGCACGTGGGAGCTATGTTATGACTTAAATACTGTCCTTCTGGTCACCCAAATTAAGTTCCTGAATTGAGTGTGTTGTTGCATATTGTTGTTGAGAATGTACCTGATTCTCTTTCTGTTTAGTTTTTAATATCTTGTATACAAGACTATTTGTCAGCTCTTTCTTTACAATTTGTTGCTGTATTGTTGAGTCATTGCCCATGATAAAGTGAAAGGGAGATAAACTGCATTATTGTCTCTGTGCTTTTCACCCTACATGATCTCTGAATGCTTGACATGACCATGACCCACTTCAGACACCACTGAAATATGTACACTGAGCAGTTGTGTAATGATGGGCTGGGTTGAGACTACAAGTGAAAAACGCCTAATGAGTTTGCAATCCTGGGAAGCCTTTAGCGAAGCAGTACATTGGTAATTCTGTTAGTGTTTGTTTATGGAAGGAGAGCTTCTCACAACATGTTTGAAAAGCTAAGGAAAGCATTTTTCAGGCCACAGTAATACTCAGTTATGGTCATTCGAATGACCACAAAAGATATCTGGTCAGATACTAGAGAACAAAGAGTTTTGTCTTCAGCTAATTAGAAAATTATGTGTTCAATATTGGAAACAAATACAACAGTTAAAACTCTGGTCATTGCTATGGTTATTGCTTCAGAGCACTTACACTGATATTAATTAAATCAGTAATGGAGATGGAAAGGAACATCTACTGCCCAGGTATACTTAAGTAAGAGCTACATTGCTGCAGAACAGTTTTATTATACCTTCTAATAAAAAAGCAACAGTGCTTAATAAAATCAGTTAAATCAGTTAGAGGAATTAAAATACTGATAAATTAATACTGATCCTTCTAATTATTGAATAAATTAGCATAAAGGAAATAAATGATGCATTCCTGGAATTACAAGAAGGTAATTTTATTAGAATGATAATTTCTTGAATTTTTTTTTTCTTAGTATTCAGGTGTGATTTTTTTTTACAGCTGACAATAAAAAAGATACATAGAAATCAACCGATTATTAAAGAAAGTATAGTGTATAAAAGTAGTTGCTTGCTCTTTGATTCAAAAGATATGTTTACTTTCAAATAATTTATGAAGACAAATGCATTCACAGAAGTTTTAAAAAGTTTGCCTTTGTAGATGCACATCATAAGTGTTTGCATTAGTAGTGTACACACATTCCAGAATTCACATCTTTTCCAGTAAAAATACATGAAGTCATGTTGAGAATGCAGCATGCAAGAATTCTGTGAAACTATTTCAAAGAAGAAATTGTAGAGGTGATAATGTAACTTTTTTCCTGGTTTGTTATTTTGGCTACTGCCTTTTTGTCTGCTTTCTTGAGTGGGTTTTGTAGCGGCTGATGCCAGTATGAGAACAGATGTGTGCAGGGAGCCAGAGCAAGAAGTTGTCTTTGGTAGTCTGACCATGAATCACAGAATATGTCAAGTTTGATGGGACCCATCAGGATCATTGAGTCCAGATCCCGGCCCTGCACAGCATCATCCCCAAGAGTCACACTGTGTGCCTGAGAGCATTGTCCAAACACTTCTTGAGCTCTGTCAGGCTGGTGCAGTGACCACTTCCCTGGGGAGCCTGTGCCAGTGCCCAAACACCCTCTGGGAGAAGAGCCTTTTTCTAACACCCAACCTAAACCTCCCCTGACTCAGCTTCAGGCCATTCCCTCAGGTCCTGTCACTGGGCACCACAGACAAGAGATCAGTGCCTGTCCCCCCTCTTCCCTTCATGAGGCAGCTGTGGACTGCAGTGGGGTCTCCTCTCAGTCTCCTCTTCTGAACAGACCAAGTGACCTCAGCCACTCCTCATTCTGCTTCCCCTCCAGACCCTTCCCCATCTTCATTGCCTCATTTGGATGCTCTTTAATAGCTTAATATCTTTCTAAAGTCTCAAAAGTGTCAGATGTCTTCAGACTTCAGCAATGTGCTGAAAGAGGGAGGGGAAATAAAAATAAGTGAATGCTATCAGACTTGCCATTACGTTCAGAGGACTCATATTGAATTAATTTGAAGTCTGTGCATTGATCAGTCCTTAGTCTGGATGGCTGGCACTGTGTTGTAAATAGTGGTGAAAACTGCTGAGGAGGATGTCTAACCTTTTCTTGTAATGGCAGCATCAATCACTCCATGATTAACATGCTCACAGGCAATTTTTTCATCTTCTGTTATAGCATCTCTTCCAGTAAAAAAATGGATTAACAGCTGAGCACCGAAGGAAAAGAGTCTTCTCTGCACGAGGCTCTGTGAAAGTCCACAGAAAACATAATTCGTCATGTGTCACTTGGAGTAATGAAGCATAGAGAGATACCCTCCTCATCCCTCAGAATCAATAGTTTTTTAAATATAAGTGGAAATATATAACTGAGAATGAGGATTGTTTTTCCATTGAATACCTGTAACCAAATTATATAGTACCTTTGATTTATAAATGCGGGTTTTTTTCTGGATGGGGAGAGATCGGTCTAATCACATTTTCACAGCCAAAATCTCATTCTTCTGGGCTATCAGTCAAATATGTGCCTCCTCTCACCTATGTCTTGAGCATGAATAGCTATCTAACAAGATTCAAGAGCAGTATTTAGTAAAGAAATCTAACTGCAAATAGTAAAATAAAGCAAAGAGAGAAAACATTTAACTGCATACTAAAATACAACTTTCTATTAATTAAGTTTTCAGAATGTTCTTTTGAATAAATAGTCAGTTTCCATCACTACTTCTACTCCAAACAAATGAGTAAAGTGTATCCAATAGATAGCAGTGTAAGAGGTTACTTTATTTACTGTGCTCTCAGAATGTTTTATGAGTATTTAAACTAAAATTGCTTTTTCTCTGTACTGCCCTAGGAGAGGTTGTACAGTAATTTCCACGGCCACTAGAATTTCCAAAGCATGTATAATTCCCTCATCAAAACAATTCTGAGAAATTAGAAAGTGTTATTTACCTACACCCTCTGTGGCACACAGCACTTAAGCTGTCAACAGGTCACTGTCCTAAAGATTGCATCCTTTAGTGTTTTGGAGTCACTAATCCTGAGCTGAAAATTTTGTTTTCTCTGGCTTTTAAAACCCAGAACTTCATCCTGCCACGGAAAAACTGCATCCACCTTTGAAAGATGCTCAGTGTGTTCAGTTGTCCCAGCATTATATTGGCCCAAAGCTTGTGCTGAAGCACAAGCTGCAACTCAGGCAATGAAATGAATAGAAAATCTGTTCTAGAAAATAGAAATTCTTAGAAAAGGTAGTTCAGATATAATCTAGACTGGTCCTTGTGTGAAAAACCCATACTGCCATTTTAATAGATATTCTATAATTAAGAGAACTTTCCTATTGACCTAGGGTGAATTGTTATTTGTTTTCCCATTTTGATATCTTTTGAAGGCTTCTGATGAACAGAGCAAAGAGTCTTCCCCAAGGAGCATCTTCAGCAAAAACCAAATAGTAAGTAATGCAGTAGGCATGCAAGGTACATCTTGCAGGCAGCTACTGGATTCCACATAGTCTAATGGGGGCCTCCAGAAATTACACTGCCTTTTAACTGTAAGGTAGCATATGATACCCATTTCATCTGCAGCCCCATGCTTTGTTTTTGGACTTGCAGTGGTAGGGCAGTAAGCCATATTTTCCAGCAAGCTTTCTGTGTCCTCCACTCTTTGTCAGATGTACAAACTAAAGAAGAGATTGTAAAGTAAAAGTACTTTCTAAACATCTGATCCAAGTGTTCTTATCACCCATCAGTCAACCTGGTTTTAGGTGGCTAATATTAGTAATTTCACAAGAAACAAACAGCTGTATTGAAACTGAAACTAGGTGTCTGTTATAAACCAACTTCTGATCCCATACGTAACTTCCCATGAGGGAAGGCTCATCTTTCTGGTGCTACATCTCAGCAGTGAATAAGGGATTTCGGGGAATGTAAGGGAAACAAACTTGGGTAAAATTGTGAAAGCTCACCTATTTCATAGTCAGAAAATCTCAGTCTGGGGTATTTGTTCTACTTCTGAAAGAACTGGACTACACATCCCATGTGTGCTTTGTCTTTGGGGACTTCCTTTGGGCTGTGATTGTTTTGTGGGAAATAATAGGTCACTTGCAGATATGTACAGTAGACTCATCACCTGAAATGCAGAGGGGAAATGATTAATTAGATTTTTTTGAAACTTGGCTGTAAAGGTTTGTCCTACTTTGTGACTGACACTTTGGGCAAATTATTTCGAACACTTGTGTATTAATCAGAAGCTGTATATATTACTGTATTTCTTACCTTTTGACAGTGTGTTATGAGCAATGCAAAAGAGGTGGTAACTTAGCAAATTGGTTGTGTTCTAAAAGTCAGCAAGGTCACTAAGGAAATTCAGAGTGGTTGGTAGGTGTCAGAAATGTTCAGGGTCTTGGTGGAAAGGAATGTCCTCATTTATAAAATACGCCAAAAACTCCTGGTATGTGTGAGAAGGATGTAGGCATGAAGCCTATTCCTTCCTCCTGGTAGGAGTAAGAGTTGTAGTTTACTGGGGCACATCTTCTCGCTTTTCCTGTCTGGCTGCTGGTTTCCAACTATGAGCAGACATGGAGACCAGTGAAGAGACGATGTCTGGTACATCAGCAGCTTCACTACAAAAGCAGCATATAAAGGTTCAGTTTGAGGGTGGGTATAATATACCAGAGCTGCTTCATACAGCTTGATGCAGCATAATCCTTATATCCTGCTTGGGATACACTCTAGATGGATGGACAGCTGCAAGAGTGGAAAACTGGCTGGTTTTTTGGGCCCACAGACTGGTAGTTAATGGTTCACACTCTACCTGCAGGCGATAATGTGCCCCCATCAACACAGTGGATGACACAAAGCTAGAGGGACTTGGGATATACTGGAGGCCAGTGGTGTCCTTCAGAGGGACCCAGATAGTCTGGAGGAATGGGTCAAACTCACAGAATCGAAACCTCATGATGAGGACAAATGGAAACTCCAGTGCTGGCGGTGGAGTAATGGTCAGCATCAGGTCTAGGGGGCAGTGAATTGGGTATGGGCCAGCAGAGTGCCCTGACAGCAAAGATGGGCAACAGCATCCTGGGCAGTATTGTGAGGAGCACAGTCAGTAGGTTGAGGGAAGGGACTATCCCCTTTACTCAGCACTTGTTTGACTGCATCCAGTTGCCTTCTGATGGAGCAAACACATCGACAGGTTTGTGATATCTAAGGGAGTTAATGGGATCCCCCTGAGATGGTGGCAGCTGGAGCATTTCCCATGTGAGGACTGACGGGACTGAGTTTGTTCAGCTTAGAGCACAAAGGGCTTTGCAGCTTTTGCTGCAGCCCCCAGTTTCTACAGGGTCATTGAGGTGACGGAGCTGAGCTTTTCATGGCAGGTGGACAGGGGGCAGTGGGCATCAAATGAAGAAAGAGAATTTCAGACTGAATATAACAAAAACAGGAGACTGTTCCGTGAGAACAGTGAGACTTGTGCAGTCTCCCTTTCCTTGGAGGTTTTCAGGACAAAAGTCTGAGGAACCATGTCCTGAATACAGTGTTAACTCTGGACTAGAGACTTCTTAAGATCCCCTCCAGCCTGAAAGGGTCAATAGGTCTATGACAATGGGCCTTTAAATGAGCCAAAAAAGATGCTGATGATAGGATCCTTTCAGAAAAGGCAAGGAGCAAGATTCCTTTTTTTTCACCTGTCATCCTTTTTTCTCTTTTGAAATTCAAATTCTAGATGAGGTTTTTCATGTCTAGGAGATGATTGCTTTCCAGTTTTGATAATTACTTTATATACCAATTCTTCCAGTCATTAGACACAAATTGCAGTACTTCACAAACAGAAGATCTGATTTATTGTCTGACCTGACTATTAATAAAGCATTTTGACAGTAGCTGGCCTAATTCCCTCTGTGTAAGCATATGTAGCAACTTTGAAGTGAATGGCACTACATGGGATTCTGCTAGTGATAAGTTTGGCCCATTTTTAATAAAGTACAACAAATAAGTTTTGTGCTTCTAAATTATTTAGATATTCAGACCAGGACTTACTGACAAGCAATTATAAGGAAATCTTTCCTCTAACACAAGAAATGTCAATTTTTTCCAAGAAAACCAAGTGATTCTTCAAAACTGAAAATGTTGAGTTGGAAGGCCTTTTATTAAACAGGTACAACACTCAAAATGATGCGTGATCCTATCTCAACTCCAGTGCTGTTAAAACACAAAAGTTATGCATCTCCTCTAAGCATAGACTTTGGGATAGTTGAAGGAAAGCGGGATGCATTGTCCTGCCTTAGGCTGAATCCTCTGTGGAGAGGGCCCCTGCTCTCTATTCATTACATGGAGAGAGCTAAAATGACTATCTTGGACTAGACAACTGAGTTTCAGATTGCTGAAATTAACTAAGTCATACCCACAGCCACTATATTTATCTTCAGCTTATCTTTTTCTATTTTGTTTTTAATTTTGTGTCTCTCCACTCACCCATTTTCTGTGTCTTCTGCAGTTTTTCTCTAAATCCATCATCCCACATCGTACATGTTATTTCCTTTAATTTAACCATGATCTCTAATGCTGGAATGGCAAATGGGTTTCTGTGATACTCCTGCTCCACTCTATTTGTTGAAGCATTGATTTTCTTAAAGCATTTAAGTACTGAAAAAATCAATAGGGCTATACACAAGTAATACAAAGGCACCTTGGTAACTTACAGAGAAAGAGCCAATTGACACAGTTTCTTGTCACTCAGTGAAAGGGAAACCTGTGGTTTCTGGTTGAGGGCAAAGGATAGTACAATTCCCTCACACCCTGTGTTACACGCCTGCCCATCAAGAGTAGCCACAGCCCAGCAAGCTACAAGAAGACAGAGCATGAGCTGGAGAAAATAGTGTGAATATCCCAGCAAATAACGGGAGTTCCTAGTTCCCAGAAATGCCGCTGTTTTCTTGGCTGACTCATGCCCTAGGGAGCTCCCTGGGACACCATCAGGAGGTCCAGCAGCAACATCTCCTCCCTAGACCAACTATCCCTTCTCAGTTCTGCCTGGCTTGTTTCAGGAGGGATGTATCTGTCAAAGTCTGGTGTTAGGGAGCCAGTATGAACTGGGAAGGCCTCTGCCCCCTCTCAGGTGTTGGAGGGGATTTTGGCATTGTGTATAGCCTCCCACCAGGCTCTGGCTCACTCCAGGTGTGTCTCCCCACCACAGCCTCCAAAAGGGCTACTCAGCTCCTTGGGGACAAGCTTTCAAACCCTCACAAATGACATCAGGACTGAGGTGAAAAGGAAGCCAAATGAATATGAAGGCAAACCCACAAACCCAGCAGTATTTTTGATCAGTGAGTCCACTGCCAGTGTCAAAATGCGTTATGAATGAATGGCCAAATATTTCACAGATGTAATGCAATAGGACTCAAGCTCCAAGGCCAGAAATATTTAAGTGTGAAGATAACTGATGTTTGCAAAGATACCTTAAAAATTTGTCTCCTGGTGCATGTAATGGGATTTATTCATCTGTTTGCCACATAGCTGAGGAATGCAAAAGTTAGAGTATGGTAAGATTATAATCAGATTCATTTGTCTTTCAATTACTGCTGGGTATATTTTATTACTGAGGCTGGGACAAGATCCAGCACTTTTAGCCTGAATGTGGATAATACAGGTTACAATTTTTTCCTCAAAATGTTGGACTGCTTATTTTTCCTGTGTTTGACATTACATAAGCACAGATATTGTAATTATAGGTATTCATTTTTTGGTGATGAAATGTGGCTAGTGTAACAACATTCTTTAAATAGCTGTCTCTTTTTCAGTGAGAAAGAAATATTTGGCAGTATCCTATTCTGCCATTTAATTGAGCCATGTGAAATATGTGAGCAGGGAGAAGAATAGAAATTCTTAAACCCCAGAGCATATGAATTAGACATGTGTCTGTCATGTCCCAATCCTGGTATTAGTGCAAATGTTTTTTGATGCTCTATTAGAGGTGCTGTAGTAAAATAGGAGAAATTCCAAGGAGGAATGACTAGCACTGTGAGGGAGGTGGTGCAATGCAAGCAAGCACAGCAGATACCTACCAGTCACCTCAGTGAACATGACTAAGCCCCCATCATGGCAAACCAGTGGTAGGACCTATGGATGTATGTGCTGCTGGAATTCTCTTCCCGCAAAGGTGCATCAACAGAGATCTCTGGAACTGAAATGAAAACCTTTCCTAAGTGTTTTTCAAAGTGGTGGTAGAGAAGAGACAATTTCTTGATTTTGATTTCCTTGTTGGTAAGAGTTCTTTTAAGAGCCAGAGTATTTTTTTCATCTATGCAAAGATATGGATGCATAAGAACCTCATAATGTAAACAGGCTGTCAGATTTCACTCCGTTAGTACTTGCAGTGCATTGCTTTAGGCAGTGAACACCTGAGAGGATAAGTTATAGAGGTTTGCCTTCTGGTAACGTGTTCTGTTTGCCAATCTTAAATCTGCTTTTTCTTCTATATCTAAAATCATGAATTTGGTATAGGAAGGCCAGTCTATAGCCAGCACTATTATGTTGAGCAGTGAAGCATCCTAAGGGAGTCAAGATGAGCTCTGTCAGGTATGCACTTCTGTGTGCTTCCCTCAAGGATAATGATCTTTTGCTCCAGAAAACATTAATTAACTTCACTGATGCAATTTCCTGTGATATACTGTAGGATCCGCATTTTGACTTTCAGATAGATAACCCAAGTAATATTCTGTGAAAGATGGTCTGCGAATAGTCTAAGAAGCATCAAGTAAAGGAGATCCTCTATTCAAATGTGGTATGAACACCTGGAATAAACTGTTGGGGGGAGCGAGGATGCAGATCCTTTCGTAGAATAGGATTTTGCTCCTGCAAAGGGCTTTCCACATAGGTTTCATGAACTGATAGGGTGAAGTACTTAGTGATCTCCTTTATCTGCATATGCTTGCTACATGTCATTTTTGTCTTACCCTGGGACAAGGCCTCAAAAACTCAGTGCTGGAGGGAATAGCTTTTCCTAACGGCTCAGTAACTCCCAGCTTAGGCAGATAACATTGCTGCTGGAATATACGAGGCAGAAATGAGAAGGGGTGGGGAGGAGATGTTGTTGTTGGACTTCCTGATGGTACTCCTAGGATCTCCCTGTAATGTTCCCTAGAGCCTGAATCAGTCAAGAAAACAGTGGCAGTTCTGGGAACAAAAAGGCCCTGGTAATTGTTGGGATATTCCCACTACATCCCCATTGTCTCTGTGCTTGGTTGAGTTCCTGTGTCAGACAGTCTTCCACAGCCACCACAGCCATCGTGCCCTTTGCACCAACACACTTTCTCTCTTCTAGCAAAGCCTAGTAGCCAGTTCATCTCCTTTGCAGGTCTCTCCACTGGACTCTGCATTGCTTATTTTACATTGATGGAGCTGTCTTAGCAGCAGCAAGAAGTTAAGGGCAGGGAAGGATGTGATCTCTGTTCTGTGTTGTGCAGAATTGACATGGCCATACAAATGTTTTATGGCAATAATTTCCCTTCCCTTCCTTCAACAGATTGTCCTGTTCTTCTTTTAGCAGCTGAATTTCATTTTATTTGTTGCTCATTAGTACTGCTTCTAGAAAGGACTGACGAAACCATTGTGAAAATTGTTCACTTACAGTTATAGATGGTGTACAAAGGACCTGCTGTTTCGTTGAACAGCACAGTTCAGTAGATTTGCTAGCCTCACACTGGTTGTGGGCTGCTATGCTAGTGACAGCAGCATGTGACAGCACAAGTGCCACTGCGTGTACCGAGTGCAATCATCACTGTGGCATCAGAAATGAAAACCAGCTGAGAAAATAGGGAGTTTTGCTCCCGAATTTGCCAGCATGGAGGTTTCTCGCTTGGCCTCATAGCACATGTGGAAATTTGGTTGGGATGACTCATTCAGACCAGGATCACCAAAGTGTCCGTTTCTGCTGCTTTCTGGCACTGCTGACTTTTAGGGCATGGTTTGCAGCCAGTTTGGCCAGGAGAAATATGATAAAAGAAGTTAGAAGTTCTGCTATTGTGCCTCACTAGTGAGATGTAATTAACCAGTGGGGAGTCATGGGTCTGGAGAAATTTTCTGCCTGTTCCTACAGGAGAAACAATATGACTTCCTGAGGGATTTCATTCTGTTATTCTGTGAAGATGGTGCCTGTGATGCCTAATCAGCAGCAGGAGTGGAAGGACAGAGCATGGTCAGAGCACATTAAATCTTTATGGTTTCCAGTTTCTGTGATAGCTTTTTTAGCTGCTAATATCTTGATAGAAATGTGATTTTCTTTCTTCTTTTTTTTTCTATATAGCACTCATACATTGGGCATATTTTGATCAAAAAAGGACGAAAATTACATGCAAGACACCAACCCCCTCTGCCAAGCCATAAGCTGCAGAGGACAAGAACACTAACGAAAATGTCACACAGGTGTCCCTTAGGTCCATTTTCCATATGGTGATGCCTGAAATACTTACCCTTTTACCATTAATATTTCCTAGAAGTACTCTGCCTGGACATGTCACCTGCTGCAGAGAAATTCCACTTCGGCAGTCAAAGGGGCCCGGCCTGTGCTCAGGGCAGGACCAAAGCTGGGGATTTTGGTTGTGCAAAGGCTTTCGGCCGCTCTTTGGGAAGGGTGTCCAGTTTGCCAACCTCTGTGCTTTCAAGGAAGGCCCTGGAACTTTTCCTCAGCTGAGCCCGTGGATGCTTCTGGCTTTAAACTGCCTGGCACAGCAGAGCTCTTTCTCACAGCGCTTCCCTTTGCAAGAACTGAATCATTCTGAATTTCATGTGCAGGTGCTTTTCCTTCTGGGGGCTCACTCAGCACAGAGGAGGAAAATTGGCTAATCAGTTTTGCTTTAGTTTACAGCCACCCTCTCAAGTGGTATTTGACCTCTCCAAGGTGTGAATTATAGATGTTTATTTGTTTAGAGAAAGCCTTGACTGAAATAGAATTAAAATTGTATAAACTTTTGTATTGCTCTTAGAGTGTAAATTTAGACAAAGGTTTTCATGAGAGGTTGTCTTCTAACCAAATCACCTGTCAGTGTTTGAAGTTATAAAGGTGTGTTCATATAGGTAAATGAATGTGTTATCTACCTGCCACTTGTGATACTCAGTAGATGATAAAATAAAACTAGAATAAAAATGAAAGTAAATTTATAGAAAATGGAGAAGGTAGGCTGGCAGGTATATTAGTGGTGAGCAGAGAAAATTGGAACTCAGGCTGAGAAGTAATGACATGCTGTTTGTTTTTTTATGGACAGTCATTATTTCTGCAGGGAACATCTGCTCTGCAAGGGTTCTTTCTAGCAGCTCACCAGCAGAGGTGAATAACCCCAGATTACCTCATCTTCAATGCATATTATACCTCATCCACATTTCAATTGATTCTGGCTCCTTCTGTTTTCAAGTTTAAATACAGTTCTGGGGTTGCTGGTTGAAGTCTCTCTCCTCTGTGGACAGAATGTGCCATAAAACCAATGGGGTGCTTGTGCGTGATGGGACCAGGACATATGAATCTGCTTGGTGCAGCCTTGGCCCCATGAAGGACATTCAGTCAGGTGGTGCCACAGTTTTGATCTGCTGCAGAAAGGGGATGTTGGGGCCTCAGCTGTACCCAGCGGTAATGAACACAACATGTAGCTATGTGTATGAGAAAGGTAACTTTATCAAAGAAAGAGCACTACTAACACTTAGGAATGGCACCACTGAACACCTTTTGAATGGTAAGTGTTCAGTAGTGGACAGGAGCTATTCCAGGGCAGCTTCAATGACAGAAGATGGTCCTAGAAAATGTTTAATTTATGTAAAAACTGTTGTACTTTACCACTGCATTGATGCTGCCTCAGTGGATTACTTGTGTGACAGTACAAAAAGTACCAGGGGCCATTTCCTTGGGCCAAAGTCTTGGGAGTTGATGGTCCCTCATCCGTGTCCAGCAGCACTGGTGCTCCCAATAGCAAACTAGTGAGGAAGACTCACAGTTGGAGCAGGCTAAAATGGAAGCAAAATAGAACTTAATCTACATAGTCAGGGTTGAAGATACAAAACATGGGATTCCTTTCCATGAACTAAAACTATGTGTAATATAGACACATATATTGGAGCTGATCACCCTTAACTGTGCCTCCTGTTCCCAACAGGAGAAATATTCAGTTTTGGGGACACATTTACATATATGACAGTTTTTATCTAAGATGAGATAAATCCTTCTGTTACTAAGTTACTGTTTTAACCACTGTGGACAATCTTGTGCATATTTACCTGCATTGTAAATGTCTGAGTTCAGATGAATCCAGTTCTGAAATATCTGTTGACTGTGATCTGTGATCCCTATCTCGGGAGATCCTGAAAAGCTTCCCAGATCTGACTTCCTTCCCTGTGTACCTCAATATCTGGAAAAATTCATCCCATTGTCTTTAGATATTTACTTGTGGTGGGGCAAAGGTCTTGGCATGCAGAGCATGTTAAAAGTTTTATCCAAGTTTACATAAGATATTCCTTGTGTTTGCTGTGTGAATTGTTCTTTATATGAAGGCACTCAAACCCTGTAATATCGGCATACTAGCTGTGAAAATACCAGAGACACTGTCTTTAGATATTTTCAAGGGGGTTGAAACAATCACTGGTAATCACTCAAAGATACGAAAATGACTTACCCAAGTGAAAGATGCAGTGCTTGACTTTCCTTTTAGTTACACTGGTGCAAATTGAGAGTTGCTGGTGTCAATTACATTTTGTCTGGCTTAACAGAGATAACAATCAGGCCCCTTGGCTTCTAATCAAGTTTGATATTACCCTGGTGAGTTGTTATAATCCCTTAAATGGCACCATGTGGTAAGAAATCAATTGTGTTATGAAAATTACTCTGCTCTTCAGTTGTGCTAGTGTAGTCTGGTCTAATTGCCTAATTTTACCTTCTCAATAAAGAAAATATTCAGAATTCTCTATTGTACCATGTCTCCAGTGGACACCCATATTTGTAATTCTCAGTATTTGGTCAAAGAAGTTTTAAATATGCAACTCAGAATAACTAATCACTAGTAAGCACACTGTCTTAGCATACACCTTGTAGTTTGCTATACTTTGTGCACAAATGCTTGGGTAAGTTGTCTTTTTTTTTTCTGAAGGCAACCTCTTGCCAGTGCAGATGGTGCAGGTTATTTCTGCTGCTGCATATGTGGGATTCTGCATGTGAAATTTATGTGTTACTGGGCTATAGATCTACAGGTGCTGCTGTGCACAGAAAGGGTATGTATGTTCTGTTCAGAACCAAACGCATCTGGAACACAGTTTTGAATACTATAAATTCTGTAGTGGAATAAAACAGTGCAAATAAGCACACTCAGATACATACAGCTGTTTCCTGTTAGAGTTACCTAGGTGCAAATTTCTGTCATTTGAGAGTATCTTGTACCTTGTAGTTGCTTTGACTCTGGCTCCAAAGCCAAACCAGTAGACAAGAGTTTGTTCATGTGTATGCCTGTGGCCAAGGTGAAGAGATATTCTTGTCTATTTTCTGTAGACACAACACTATGAATCACTGAACATTTGCTTTGTGCTTGGAGTAGTCTCCACTGTGCAGAAATGCCTTGGAGCACTGTGAGAGGAATTGCTTGTCTAAGCCATGAAAAGTAGATGTGGCATTTAGAGACACCATGAAGTGAAACAATTGCAACATCTTGGTTTCTAAAAAGCCATGTTACCTTGCAAATGGCCTGTCCTACTTTTCACTCTGCTGGTGTGTCACAACAGACCACCATGCTACAACATGAAACTGCAGTCATCTGTCACTGCAGAGGATAAAAAATACTCTTGCAGAATGTGCGGGATGGTTGAGAACAAGGTGAGCAACGGGCATGAGCACAAGCGAGAATTCTTTTGTGATCATGTGTGTAATAATAAAAAAGATACACTCTTTGGCTGGAGAAGCCCTTGTGCACAGGTCTGGGTGTATGTATTTTCTGAAGCAATCAGAATTACTGGCATCACGGACTGTTTGCCCTTCTGGATAAGTTCATGCTTCATGAAACCGCTCAAACTGTAACATCAAAACAGTGACATTTCCTGGACTTGGGGAAATATTTCAGGGTTTCTTATATCATCTAAGGAACAATCTCTTCACAGAACAAGACCCAGTGGTGGAGTATTAGAATGAGTAGCAGTTGATAACATCAATGCCCAATATACTTCTTACGCATTGATCAGTTTATTATCTGCTTGTGTTGTAATTTTTTTGTTTTTTTTTTTTTTTCCAGTGAGGAAAAATACGGCACTAACAATACTTAAGAATCATAAATTTCTTATAATTGCTTTATTATGGTGGAAATTAAAAGAGCAGAACAAAGGGAAGGTGTTTCATATAAAGTGACAGTTGATTTTCCTCTGCTTGCCCGTAAAATACCTCTTTATCCCAGCCTTCTCTGAATATCATGCTTTATTTTCCAGAGAAGATATTCTGTGCTTGGGGCATATTCCATTAAATCTTTGCAAACCACTGATGCCCAGAATATGTTCTGCTTAGCATAATCACATTAATTCCAGTTTTCACAGACATAAGTGTTCCACCCTCCACATCTCTTAATCGCTAATCCCACCTCCATGAAGAGCTGTTCTGGGAGAAGCAAGCCGTAAAAGATGAAATTAAATTGTTCTGGAACCAGTTTCTGAATGTCACATGGAAGTTTTTACTCTTGGTCACACTGATATCAATGTGCCTTTACTTCAGAAAAAAAGTCTAGACATGAAGCAAAAACCTGTGCCTTTTTGAAGCTTGAAACATTAGCAGCACAGGAACTAGGCTTTTTCTTAGTAAAAAAGAAATTTCATTAGATTAGATTTTTCATCCTAATCACTGGGGAAGTGGAACATGGTGATTGATCAGGCTGGAGTAGGTTCCACTGGTAGCTCATCAGCTCAGTCCTGGATGTGGATTATCCCTATTGTTGAGCAGGCATGGTGCTTTGACTGAGACTGGAAAGAGTCACATATTTTTAAAATGCTGTTATCTGTTTATATTCATGCTTGCCAATCCTAAGCCTTCCCATTCCTATTGTTTTTTTAGAGGAAAGCAAAAATATAGGAATATGAGTGAGGAAGAAAAAGGGAGAAACAAACAAGTGAAACACTGGCATAACCAAGCTAGGACTGTTAAAAGTGGGAGATAAGCATTTGTGATAATAAGGAGGCACTGTGGAAGTCTAGTCTGGAAAAGGCCTTCATTATTGAGTATTTCAATGAGAGCTATCTCCTCTGGTTTTTTAGGATATTGACCCCAGGTAAAGGATTAACAAAATATTACCTTGACAATAACTGCTTCTCCTGGATGCAATTTTTCATTATCTGAAAAAATAGTCCAAAGAACTTAATAAAAAAGAAAATATCATCATTAAAATTGTCTTCCTGAGATGATTGCACATGGAAAAATTATCTAAGGATCATTTCATCTTGATTGCGTGCCATGCTGTGTATCAAATTACATCAGATTTATGCCACAAGCAGACATCCTTCAGGAGCATCTGACTGGCAAAAGCTTATTCTAGCCAAGAGGCAATGCAATTGTGTAAATCATCCTATTTCATGGGTATAATTCTTCCATCAATGAGCAGAATGGAAAAAAAGTTCTCAGTGTGTTGGTCACAGCACATCTGTCTAACCTGGGATATTTTCCATTGTGTGACAGTGACATTTGAAGCTGTATGGGGCAATTTATTTATCTATGCAGAGTCAGATCCTGCCAACAGTGCACTCAACAAGATGTTACTCCATAAATAAATGTAATGGGACTGCCTGAAGAATGAGGCTCTGCCTAGACTGAAAAAAAGTTACAGTCTGGCCCTGATAGAGTTGAACTTCAGTTACAAGAAATGGCTGTGAGGTACAAGAAAAGATGGGCTTTCCCTTTCTGGTCTCCAAAAACTTTTAGCAGCTTATAGTTCATGGATAATGTTCCCAGGAGAATTGGGTGCCTGTTGCTATTCCCTGCTCATATAAACTGTGGCTACAGATTGCACATGGAAGTGCAGTGAATTGTTAAAAGTCTTCCATTTCGTGTCCAAGTTTAATTGCTGTAATTTTCTTCATAAAGTTTTTAATTTTCTACTTTAACAATAATGACATAGATAAGTAATAATAATAAGTAATAATAATAATACAATTGCAAAGAAGGATTATAACATGAAATGGGAATGTAAAAAAAAAAACCACCACATTTCTGTGTCAGCAACACAGCAATAAAAAGGCATTAAGAAAAAACCTTGGTCTGAGGGGGAGAAGCAATTTCCCAGGTACTAAAGCTTTAATCTAAATTGTGTTTAAGGCAGGGATTTCCCCAGAGATTATGATAAAACTTTTACAAGTCCCCAAACCAGTACTCATAGTCTTCAAGGCAGTGAGTCCTATTTGTCTGGTGTTGATATCTTCTCTTTCCAACTTCTGTATGCACAGTTTCCGAAGATTAGTGACCTCACAGGAGAGTCTTGGGGATTCATCTAAGTTAATAGAGCTAATATTTGATGGTTTTGCTGTAGACCTTCTACTGGCACCTCCAGCATACCTGAGAGTAAGCCACATGGCCATCATCTGCCATGTCATTCACTCACTTGTCTTATTTGCCTGGAACATTCTTCTTTCTTTCTGAAATTGTCTTTCACTCTATGATCTCTCTTTCTCTTCCTGGAGCAACCCTGATTTACAAGAAGCCTTTCATCCAGTCTTTGCTGGACTTGACCAAGGCCCATAATGTAGAAAGCAGAACATTGTTAGCTGTTAATCACTTGGAGCACTGTGGTGGTTTAACCCCAGGCAGTCACTCAGTCTCCCACCAGTGGGATCAGGGAGAGAACTGGAAGAGTAAAAGCTGAAAACAAGGAATTGATTTGCTGCTCCCCATGCGCAGGGAGGTGTTCAGCCATCTCCAGGAGAGCAGGGCCCCATCATGTATAATGGCTTTCAGTTTAAAGCTATTCCCTCTTGTCCTATCAGCACGTGCCCTTGTAAAAAGACCCTCATTAGCGTTCTTGTAGGCCTCCTTTAGGTACTGAAAGGATGCTGTAAGGTCTCGCCAGATCCTTCTCTTCCCCAGACTGAGCAACCCCAGCTCTCTCAGCCTGTGTTCATAGGAGAGGTGATCCAGTCTTCTGGTCCTCTTTGTTGAGAAACTAGTGGAAAAATCTGTGCCAAGACCCTGTAAGAGATTTTACCCCCAGGTACTTTGGACTGAGTGTGTTTGCAGAGGGCCAGCTCAGCATAGGTGCTTCCAAACCATGATTTATCAAACCTCATAAACACGGAGATGAGAGAGGTTAGTACTGTGAATTAACAGCTTCCAAGTAGCGTTTCTCATTTGTTTCAAGTGGGGCTAAAAGTAGAGCATATGGTCTCATGCCAAAATCTGGAATTCTTATGTTTTGGGGAGTGTCCAGGTGCTATTTCAGATTTTGAAACACTTTTAAAATTCCTTGTTTGTTGCACAGAAGGAATTAGAATTTGATAAAATACCGTGCAACTGTGCTTTGTTTCAAATATAAGGAGCAGAAAATACGAGGAGATGAGCAGGAATTTCATCATCATTTACCCAGTACAGATCTGAGAAGTTAATTTTGTGCATAACTGTTTTGTCCAACTTGACTCTGAGCTGGTGCTCTGTGATTGCATCACTTGCTGCTATGTAAGATTCTGAGATGTGCTGTGAGCTGCAGTCAGAGGGAGGTAAATATACTCCTTTTAATGCAAAACTTTTTCTGGAGAGGTCCTTATAGGATCAGTGTGGGACCACCCTGACTTAAGGAGTTCTCCAAAACACAATAACCTCTTTCTTGTCTAGATGATATTTGTCTGAAAGGGACAGATGATGCATCTCCCTGTCCCTCTTCGAATGTTCTCAGGTGGCAGCATGCAACATTAATCACCCTGAGGCATCCCCTGAGCTGTCAGGTGTCACGCATCCTAGAGCACAGTGAAATCCCTTTCCCAAGGGACTGGTGAGCATCCAGTCCTCCTCACATTCCTGGGACAGCACACAGTCTGTGGGGTGGAGGATATGAGCTGAAGACAGAGAGATTCACCAAAGGAAGTTAGTGGCCAGCTTAGTCCTTCAGGATCAGGAGCACCCCTACCTTCCTCACGGATGTCATCATCTTCATCAAAAGAGAAGACTCTAGTAGAGAGATCAGTCAAAAGGGGTGACAAGCTTCTGCCTTTCCTTCCTCTGGAGCCTAGAAGCAGAGGGAGGCAGGGCCAGTTGTAGGCTATCATCTCTAATTAGAGAGATGCACCAAATGTACCTCAAAACTGGAGAGGTTAGTATGATACGAGATGCTCCTTTTGTTGCTTTGTTCTTCTGCGTCTGGGATGCCAGTGTTGATCAAAGTCATTTTTGTGTCACCTCTTGGCAGATTTTCCCAGTGCTCTGTGTTTGGTAATTTACAGCAGAACACTTCCAGCAATAACCATAACTGACATCTGAAAGTGGTTTATACTCATTTAAAAGATTGGGCAATATAAAAGTTAAGCAAGGTTTACAGGAGAGGTAACATCGCATATTATAACAGCTGAAGTAGCTGAAAAGGCACGGGCACATTTCCAAACACCCATGGCCTTCTTGGGATTGCTGCAGAGACAGAAACTGTAGAGAAACAAAAATCCAGTGCCTCCCTTTCAACTGTGGCATTTCAAAAATGCCTCCCAGTGCTGCAAATCAGTACAAGTTTAGAATAATCTGATTTATAGCTGTAGCAAATGTTGTGAGACTGGAAACTCAATAACGTTTTATTACCTACTAAAGAAGTTGTTTATTTAAATGATTACTTCTTGTGACATATACCAGAAGATAAACAGTGTACAAATGAGTAAAATGTGTGACTAAATGCTTTGTGACTACACTCTTCTGTTCATTTTATGCCATTCATTGCTGAGTTTATTCCACAATAAATACAGATACTACGATTACATGTTCCAGAAAAAAAAAAATTTCAACTAAAGGAATCAGTGTACCTTACAAGAACCACATGTTTTATCAGATTTTTATTGAAGTTGATAAGTTCCTATTTTCAGAGTGAAAAGCAGTGATAATTCATGTGATAATTATCCCAGGCAAAAAAATAAAAAAAACCACCCAACAAAAAAACCCCCAAACTAGGAAACTTCATTTTAGGGATGCATAATTAGACATGATGGGAAGATGCCTTATTCCATGGCATCACACTTCTGTGACTATTACCATGATATTTATGGATATAAAGGGGAAAAATCAGTTTCTCATCTGACAAAAAAGGTGTTTATCTGCTGCTCATAATCTTGAACTAACCTTTCCCCCCACTCCCCATTCTTGAAAGTATTATTTAATGTAAATTCCTGTCTACAGCTGTTGTGCTGTGAAAGGTGCTCTCCTTTTCCCTCAAAGGTAGGGTAGCTCATTTTGAAAACTGATGTATAGCACTGGTCTGTCTTGGTCCTCTGCCTGAAGGAGCAGTGAAGGACTGAAAGGGTTCTGTGTTCCTGACCTCATGATACTGGGCATAGGGTTTCTGCCTACCCAGTGCCATGGCAAATGTTGAGGGCTTGTGTAGCCAAGACTCCTTTTCTCCTGGGCTCCAGCTACAGTGAGCATTAAATCTGTTCCTAGTGAGACTGGCTATAAACCCCATCACATCCTGGCTGACATTCATCATGCTTAATTGCAGGCACATATTGAGGTTCCTGTTGGAAGCAGTTGTTTGCATTTCCATTCAGTCAGCACACAGACACTGGTATTTCTAGAGTGGGATCCACACAAGGATTATTTTAGGCTTTTACAGTGATTATTTCTGCCCAGAGCCGGTGACATAAGTGTAAAAGCTAATCTTAAAGGCCAAATTGTAAAAAATTTAGGTGTAGTGTCTACAGTGTAGGCATGGAAAGTTAGGTGAGATTGATCTCTCTGCTGATGAATTTTACAATGATCTCCCTTTTTCAGGTAAAGGGGGTAAATGTCAACTGCTCCAGCATCCACTGTCTCTAGTAATGGTACGAAACTGGGAGGAGAAACACTTTGCTGGGGACTGCTCTCTGCTTCAGACCCTCACACCCATTGGTTTGCACTCACACACCATGGCCTGAGCTGGAGCAGCAGATCCTGCACAAGTTCAGGGTTGACTGGGAGTTTATCATTTTCACATCCATGGTCATTCAGCTCAGGGCACTGGGACCCTCTTAGCTTGTGATCAGTGATGAAGACAGAGGCAAAGAAAACATTAAGCATCTCTGCCTTGCCTGCGTCCCTGTTTGTGAGGTGACCATAATGTTGTTTGACAATTTAGCCTTGGTCAAATATAATCTAAATATTTGCTGAGAACCATGCTGGTTGTGTATGGTAGGAGAACAATAGAAAAGTCTAAAAATGGAGCTTTCTAGAGAAATCAATTCTGATTTTAGAATTAGCCTGTTAAAATTTCTGCATGTTGTAGAAAATGTTGCAAGCCAGGCTAATGTATTAACAAATATTTGTCTTGGGTAGGATGGCTATAAAATACAGCAGAGCTGTCATGACTTTTTTTAACAATCCTAAAATGTAATCACTGTTTTCTAATGCACTTCTTAATATTTTAGTGTTTCTCACGTCTCTGTATCTTCAGAAAACAACTTCTTCCATTGAAATGCTGACATTTTCCTTAAATAAGAAACACCAAACACTAAACTTCATTTTCACAAAATAAATTATTCAGTAAGTCTTCTTTAATTATCTTCTCTTTGACGGCTTTGTTGCCTGAATTGTTCATTGCTCTTGCAGAGAAAACGAACCCCTGGATTTCCCTGATGGTTACTGTAGATGTCAGCTGTAGTGTTCAGACTCTTCAAAGGATCACTCCCATGGCCTAATCTCCAGCGCTCCCCAAAGCTCACCAGTGATTACTTTGGCATGTTTTAGTAGTGACTGTGAGGTGGGGGGCAGTGCTGATTGCTAGATTTTGTTATCCACAGAAAAAGCTTTGTACCATTGAAAAATGCCAGCTGCATACTGATTAATGTGCCAAAGACAGCTAAGGTTGTGGCTACATATAAAGTGGGAAACTTGCCACACATTGATAGGATAACCAAACAGGATGGAGGAGTGAGTGAACCATAGATAACAGACGTTAGCCACGCCACTTAATGGACTATTGGAAGGTGCCTGGATGCTGTTAAGAGTAACCTGATACAAGCAGCTGCACAGAAGAATAAAGTAGCTTTAATCCTGCACCGTGTGCCCTTCTGTTTACTTCCCTGTTTTCACAGATAAGTAGCATGGTGGTATTTGTTCTTGAAAGCTTCTGCATCTCTGACCAGCAAACAGACGGGAGGCAGTTGCGTGGAAAAGCCCATCTGCTTTGTTCACTGCTCCTGGAGGGGTGCTGCAGTTCAGGCTCACCCTAAGTGACTGAAGTAGTGTTGGGCTGTGTGGGATTTCGATAGAACATCCTGGAGAATCAATACGTTCCGTGTTTGCACTGGGGGCTAGATAGCTGAAACCTCTGTGAAGGCTTATTCCTCCTCCCCTGGAAAGCCATCCAGCGTTTGGATGTTACCAGGCAGGGTTGGATGTATCAGTCATTCAGTCACTGGCTGACTGAACTGTGTCCTTCAGGCCAAACTCTGACATATCAAACAGCTGAGGCTAACTCTGACTGAGGCTAGACTGATGCACAACTGAAAACAATTTTTTTCCTGTAACACGCACTCGGTGACTGTCAGCACTGAACCTGCAAAGTTGAAGTTCCTTTCTCATGTCCAGACCTGAGATGACTTTGTACTGAAGACAAACATGTCTGAAGAGCCATCTTGGGCTTTGTAGTCACTGTCTTTGCAGTAGTGTGCAGCTGTGGCATACTGTTGACCTCTTGAAAACCAAGCGGCCAAGGCTTTCTCTTTCCCCACAGTCTTCCCAAAAGAACAGCAGATTTTTTTGTAAATATATTTGTACTAACAATAGTATCTTTTTTCCTTTTCAAATTTTTTTAGCAAGTCAATTCCATTTTTAATTCCTAAACGTGACAGGTGAACTCTCTGGGCCAAGTTTTAACTTGCTGCTTGTATTTATAAGGGAGAAGTAGGACATGGAAAACCAGGCTTTGAAATGGAAATTCTGCCTCAGCTACAGCCACAGCAGTGCTGCTCAGAGCCCTGTTTTGTTTTCTTTTTCCCATAGTCAGCCAAATCAGGCTCGCCGCTCCTTGTTCAAAGGAGAAGTGTTAACTTTCCAGAATTCCCTGTGCGGCTGCTTATGAGTCTTACACACATTGTCAAATGTTGTATCCAGTAATCCATGTCTTTGAGCAGGTCTTGAGTTTCTAAGAAGAGACTATTCTTCTCTGACTTCCAGAGTATTGGAGCTAGCTCTAGGATACAGGGACCCCAAACAAAATAGAAGGTATGTTTCATATTGCAGTGCTTGCCCATGATTCTGGGCCAGCGCATGCATTTCTGCTGGATAGTCCTACCCCAGCTGTATGCTTCTGTGTGACCAGGCTGCCATTAAATCAGTAGCTGATCATACAGCCTGTTTAGAGTAAACCACTATTGGTTATTTGTGGAAACAGTTAATGTGTCACTGGGAAGTTCCTTAAATGTTCGCTCAATAACAAAGTGAAGTGATGAAGTGAAGGTTAGTTCATTGTGAAGCTGGAGCTTCTACACAATTGGATGGCCACTCTAACTGTGAGCTACTATTAATATCTTTTTTTATGCTGTCTCTTCTGGAATTAATCTTGCTTTTAAATATACAAATTCTGATCTAATTCCATTTAGAGAGGTTTCTGTGTTTTGGCAGATGGCAGAACTTTCTGCAGAGTGGCTTGCAAATGTTGGGGTGTGAAGCACACTTGGCAGTGATGCTCGGAAAATGATCTGGTGGGATCTGTGAAGCATGTTGTGCTGCTATGCAGTACCTGGGAGAACGAAACCATGAGCACAGTGTAGTGTGCCCAGACCTTACACAGGGTAGCATAAAGCATCACTCCTTGGCATTTTCTCCAGTGCTGAAACAGCAGGATTTTAGCTGACGATCTTGCCTGGCCATCTGGTGAAAGAGTGTGAAAGAACTTTACAGGGACTAATTATTTCCCAGATTAATACTGCTGACAAGTACTCCAAGAGGCAGTGTGTATGTTTGCAGGGTGTTACACTGCTAGAAATGCCATTAATTATTTTGCCTGTGTTTCGCCGAACACTGCGATTCTGTGTGCTGGCATTCTGCCCCAACATCACCATCTGTGTATACTGTAGTATTTATTTCAGAACTTTCTGGAGATTTTTCCATTTTCAGATTTAAGAGCCTGGATTAAGTGAAGGTTAATAGAAGGCATTAAACAATCTAACTTTTTTTCAACACAGTTTTCCTCTCAAAGCTTGTCGAAGTCTGCTTACTAACAATATGCTCTGTGGGTTGTACTCTGGGTGTAACTGCTCTCAGGCACTGCAGTTTAAATGGAATGTAAGACTCTTACACATTGATTAACTTCTCCATGTTTTTTTCTTAAGAGAAGTCACTGTGACATAGTTACTTCTTTGTAACTTGTAACTAAGATAAGACTTGTTATGTTGTAATGAGCATGTGAAAAATACAGCATTGGTTATCTCTGTCAAAAATATTTATGCTGCACATGGAGACACATCAATAATTTGATCAAAGATACTAACATAATTGATATAGCCATCAGAAATGTAAAAATAATACTAGAAATAATCCTGGTTCCAAAATATTAGAAATACTGAAGTTTAAACTGTTTTTTCTTTCATTACTTCACTAGATTCTACTTGATGATGATTTTCTTCCCAACACAGAATTCTGGTGCAATTCCACATCTAATCAAAGAACAGTTCCTTTTAAATTGATTTATCTACAGAACTCTTATTAAGAATAATTTCAGATTAAAATGCCCATAGGTTCTCTTTGACCTTTTGTATTACTTGCTGAGTCTTCAAGGTCTTCTAACACTTAAGGTGTACAAAACCAGTCTGATATAAAAAACTCCTCTAGGTTTTTGTGTTGTTAAGACAGATGTCCTGCCTTATTTACTGAAAAATGGAACAATCACCCAGTGGAGCAACACATATGCTCTAAATTCACTGACCTATATTCATCAATAAAAAGAAAATCTCTGGTGGAACCTCAGAGAGGGAAGAAGCATCGTGTTATCCCTTCAGAGGGAAAAAAAAAAGAACTAAAGAGAAGAACACTGGGGAGTTTATATAAGATAAAAATGGTTTTGGAGTGGATGACTGTGTGGAAAAATAGGTCTTTTAAGACTCTAAGAGTGGAAACAGAGGAAAGTAGTGGAATTTGTGAAAGCTGGGGTGGGATAAAATGGAAAAAGTAAGATTTATGGGGTAGCAAGAAGCACCTTGTAATTGAAGCAGGGTTGCTGTCCTGAGGGAGAAGGGTGTTCTTGCTTGGAAGAAACCTCTGAATTTTGCACACTGTGCTCAGAAATATCACCCAACTGAAACCCCAAAGCTAGTACATAACTTTTCAGAAAAAAAAAATCATTGCTCATAATTGAGAAAGGAACAGGTAAGATGTGACTACACAACTCAGTACCTTAGATAATTAAATTGCTTCAGGGCTACAGTCACTGTTTCTTATCACAATGACTACTGCTGTCAACCTAGAAACCTCTTACGAATGGCCAAATAAAACCTGTATTCTTCCTCTTTTGTTACCTTTGCATTTTGCAAAGGTTTTCCTTATTTGCATGAGTCTCTTAGAGCTCTAGCACAGCATAACTCAAAAATTTGCTCTTAATGCAGTGTCTGCCTACCCCTGACTCTGACTGAAGAGGTGCCTCCTACCCCAGTGAGGGCAGCTGTGCTGTAGAGCCAGAATGATGCTGACACGATTAGTGATGACCCAGAGAATTAGAGCTGTTCCTTGTGCAGCAACTCTCTGCTCCCAGTGCATGGCTTCCCAGAGAATCTGTTCCTCTGTGTGGTTTTAAGTCCAGAGTAGGGAAGGTACAAACTGAGTCAGCTCTGCAACAGAAGACAAACTTTTGAACTGCGAGAAGTGCTTTTACAAAACAGACTATTTGACTGCCTAATTTACATTCAGCTACCAGAAGCCTGGGCGGTGGTTTTCCTTGAAGGAGTCAAACCTGTTTTTCAAAGCCTTTTCCAGAGCCCTGCCCATAGGATCCAACATTCTATCTGTAGGAAATACTGTTGCACATCAGGGAGTCAAGATTTACCTGAGTTTTACCATATGAAAGAGTCATGATGATTCAGGCCACAAGTTTAACTTGAATTTCCATTGAGAAGAGCCCTCTTCTCTCAGCAGGTTGCAGAATATGCCTGCATGACTTGCTTAAATTCAGTGCTTACTTCTTGGGCAGCAAAAGTTTGTTGAAAAGAAACTCTGCTCTACAGAGATGAAGTGATTTGCCCTTCACTAACATTGGCTGGAGTCCAGAGACTGGAGTTTAGACCTCAAAGTCTGAGACTCTGGCCAGGTGCAGAGATTGCACTGTTGGTGTCTAGGTCTGAACCACCCCTCAGGCAGCATTTAGCCTAGCACTGAAAATCAACTCATTCTCAGCTAGGTACATAAGAATGAACCATGCCCTGAAAATACTTAATTTTCTCTATTGTTTGTAAAAGGAACTCAAGGTGACTAGTTCAGCTGTAGATGCTTGCAGAAAGGTGAGATGAGTCCAGCCTCTCATCATAGCCTTTACAAATGCTGGCCTTTAATAACAACAGACTGCAGCGAATTGCAGCTCCTGTTGGATCTGTGCACTGGTACAGGGAATAGACTGGACTGGTTGGGAGATTGCCAATTGAGATTTTAGTCTTAAACACAACTAAGACAATCTGCTGCTATTGTTGTGTTGTGAGTGCTGAATCACAAGTAAACCAAATCCTAAATCTTGATTCTAGTCACTTTTGCCAATATAAAAATAAGGGATAGGTTGTTACAGGTTATTGCAGATAGGACCACTAATGAATGAGCCACTAATAAAGAGCTTTAGTACCAATGGTGTTTTAAATTTAAGGTCCCCATCCACAGAGTTTTCAACAGTATTTTTTGTCATCTTACTTCTTCTTGCTCAGTGCTCTGGAGACTCCTTTTCTCACACAAACATCTGCCTGGTGCCCCTTCTCTGGATTACAGGACTTGGGCTCTTTTTCACATATGTTCCTTGCTCCAGATTCTCTAAGCATTTTTTCCTTTCAGTACAGGACCAGCCTGTTGTCACAGCAGCTTGGGTTGGCTTAAGCAACATGTAAGGGTAGAAAAATGGACATGATCCCGAGATGTGTAGTGTGAAATGTCTTCCCACTGAATAGCTGAATGACAGAGCATTAGACAGGATAAGCCTGAGCATCACAGATGAATTAAATCTGTTGCTCCCTCACAGCATGATGGTGCCCTGTGTGCCTGAGCTACGTCTGTGCAAAGGGAGTAGGCTGGATGTGATGTTTGAGTGGTCTGTCTTAACTTTCCAGCTGCTATTTATATTACATTACCTCACAGAGCATCCAGCTGAGAACAGCACCTTGTTGTGTGAAGTACAAGGAGTGCACAAATGGTTTTGTGGTCTTTGACCAAATACCACAGTCTTTTGGCGAGTCTTGAACAGCCTGTGACTAAAAAAAAGCAAGTGAGTTAAACACACATGGTGAGGGGTGAAATAGAGAAGTCTGTAGGGTGCTCACCACGAATCAAAAAGAGGTGGAGTATACACCTCTATGTTTTTTTGTAATTTGATCTTATGTTTCATTCAGTTTTTTCTTGGATATCCTTAGTGGCCTGTGCTAATCAAGCAGGTGAAAGACATCTACAGTGTGTGAATCCATCCCCAACAATGAATATAAAGGTGCTAAAGCAATAAAAGATCCGGTCTTATAAATTACTTGGTACACCTTCAATTTACTGCTTTTAACAAAGGCTGAGGTGGAGCCAGGAATGAGCAAGGCCTGTAACACTAAAGATTAAGCAAATCTCTCCCTGTTTCCCCCAACCCTAGCATTGTGCTGCAACATTTCAAATAATACCTCTTCACTAATCTATAGTTCTAAGTGAAATATCTGTAATATATTTTATTACATTCTTCTGTCTTGGATCGGTTATGTCATAGTTGATCTCTGAGGTCTCTCCAATTTAATGAGATTAGACTTCTTTACAAATTTTCTCTGCTTAAATATGTTACTTTGATCTTTTTGTGTGCCAAACAGGACCAAAAAGAAAATGGAACGACTTCTTGCAGCAAATAGCTGTTTCTGATAATGGAGAAGGATCATTATAATATGTTTGCTTAGCTGCAGATTGACTCTGTGTGGACAGGGACTCCAAATCTGAGCCTTGCTAAGATGTTTAAGGGATCTGTGTACTGGCTGTACAAGAGTTCCAAAATGGATGCAGCTATGCCAAGAGCCCTGCTCCCATCAGAGCTATGTGTGCAGGTTTGTGATTGTTGATAGCCAAGGACTCCCAATAGCACAGTCAAATTGTGTCTTCTTTTTCTTAGTAGAGCTTCACTATGACACCTACCTGGAGGGAACTTTCTAGTCCATGAGTCCCACACCACCTGCCACAAGCTTCACATCATCTAATCCCTTCTGAATTTTCCCATCTTCTGTTTTTGAAATACCTGGATAGCAAAAACTCACTGCTCTAAAGGCTGGGAATTGTCTTCTATTTTCTACCTAGATGCATTGACTGCTATGTTGTACTTACTTGTTTTTGTGACCCAAATTTAAATACCTTCTCTCATGTATCATTCTCATACTGTTTTTTCTTAGATTAACCCCCTTATGCTCCCCTAGAGAGAGAGAGAGAGATCAGTCTGTCTCTGCTTTTGTTTGACTAGACTACACAAGCCACATTTTCTTTACTCCTCTCCCAAACCAGGTTTTTGTCTCCTTCAGTTACCTTAAATGTCATTATCTGCATATTGCATTGAACATGGCTTGCCAGTTGGGTCACTTGGTATCTCACCAATGCTTTATACAGAGACATCTAAATTTGTGAGTCTGTGTTGAAAAGGCTTCCATAATACTGCATTTGCTTTTGTTTTGGCTGCATCACATTAGAAACTTGGAATTACTCTATGATCAGTTGACTCCAGCAATTCCAGCTGTTGAGTGTTCAGGTTTTAGTTGTTACTGGTGTTATGACTCCACGAGGGCAAGACAAAAGTGTTATGAGCTTACTGACTGCCACAGAAAGCAAGTGCTGGAACAAGGACAGACCTAGACACGGCCTGATGCCACCAGTGCCAGATGTGACATCAGACTTTTCTTGCAAAACTTTCTGGTTTTAAGCAAGATAACATTGATTCCATGGAAGTAATGGAAATACATTATTTTCATTATTGTCCTTGTCTCTGAGATAACATCCCTGATTGGTGTAGCAGCTCAGAATAAGGTGAAGTCACATTCAAAACAGTTACTTTGCTTATCAGAAGGAAGCAGTTTTATTTCTGTAGGCCACAGCCACAGCTAATCACTTTGCTTGCATTTGTCTTTCTCAAAAAACATCCCACAGTATATGATAAGGGTAATGGCTTCATGCCACAGTTTCTCACCCAGTGATCCCTTTTCCAAGGACAGGGAAAGGGCTGATGACAGGAGAGCTTTGGACTGTTTGCAGGGGAGGTGCCTGTGGAAGGTGTGTGCGCTGATGGTGATTATCGAGTAATTAGAACAGGAAGGCAGAAGCCAGCCTGAATGCTCACATGCTGTATTCAGATAGCAAATCTCCTAGCTCCTAACATAATCTTCCACTGATCAAACAGGGATTGGGCTAAGCCAGGACTTGGCTGACTGTAATACTCCTCTTGCCAAGGAGGTCAGGGCTAGGCCAGGCTGGCTGGGAGCTGGTGGAGAAAACGGCTGAGGGTGGTTGATTGTGCGTCAGGGCAGACAGATGCTCCCCAACCCACTGAGGACCTCTCTGAGCTGAGCAGCTCTCTCCTTAGGTTTCCAGGTAGGTGCAAGGGTCAAAGTCTGGATCTCATTGGAAAGAAAATAAATTAGAGCAGAGAGGTCTGCAAGAGAGCAAAGAGAGGGAAGAACTTCTCAGTATCTAGATCAGATGAAAAAGGGATATGGTTGCTCCAGAGTGTCCTTTTTAGCAAAACACTGGGAAACAAGGTGTAACAGGGAGTTATTTAGCCTGACTTCATTCACTTCTTAAGTCTTGGTTGCATGCACTCTGGTTTTCTTTAATTTTTTTCAACTTCTCCAGGGTCCAAAGGGTTTTCTGTGAGTTACAGTTGTGCTTTAGAAAGGCAAGAGTTGTTATTTGCAAGTGGGTGCAATTTCTTTCTCTTCTATGATTGTACTTCCCTGTCATTTTCCTGGTTATCAGCCTATTCTAGTTTCTTTTACTTTTATTTTTCCTTTCATTGCAAATAATGGATTTCTCAAGACTTCTTCTTTTTTATTTTTTTCAAATAATCTCATTATCCATTGAGATTGATGAACTGTTTCCTGCCTTCCTGCCTTCTCTCAGCTTTCCTTCTGCTGTCTCTGCAAATATTCTTCAGCACTCTGATGTTGTCCTTGCATCTGTTGTGGGACGAGGCTTACTAATATAGGGTTTGGACTTTCTTTGTAGGTCATGGTGTGGCTTCATGCCAGCTGACTTGCACCCTTTGTCCTGCAATGTCAAATAAAAAGAGCTGGTCAAAAACCATTGACTGGATTATGGGAAAAATGTTAAAAAAAAAAAAAATTAAATTCTATTTAAAAAGTGCTTTTTCAGAATTAACTTTTAAAAAATATGTTTAGTTATCATTGTCATAACTCCCTTCTTCTCATCTCTACTTAAGAAAAAAACAAGATAGAAACTTTCCTGCCAAAAATGTATAGAATTTTCATAGGGTGACAGGGTTATTTTGATTGAAAAAGTTAACCTGCATTAGTAACCCCTGTTCTCTTGAAGACAGCAGATGTTTTGCTATGAACATTCAGGCACTGATCTCTTCTCTCCAGTGACCAGTGACAGAACCTGAGGTAGTGGCATGAAGCTGTTTCAGGGGAGGTTTAGCTTGGATAATTATGAAAAGGTTCTTCACCCCGAGGATGGCTGGGCACTGGAACAGGCTACCCAAGGAAATGGTCATGGCACCAACCTTGTAGGAGTTAAGAATCTTTTGAAAATGCTCTCAAGAACGTGGTGCAACTCTTGGGCCGTCCTGTGCAGGGCCGGGAGTTGGACTCAGTGATCCTTGTGAGTCCCTTCCAATTCCGGATATTCTATGATTTCTTGCCAAGAACTTATACAAGGTTCAGGTGCATCTGGAGGATGAAAGCCTGTCTTGTACAATGCTCTAGGCAGCTGGGCAGAAAAAGACATTTTGATGCAGAAAGTAATGGGGTACTCCAGGCACTGCATCCCCTCCCCACAGGGTTTGACTCTGGCTTTGGTACCATGTGAGAAATGGGGCAGAAGATACTCAGTTGCAGTCTGGGGGATTCCACTGACCATTTATGGTTGTTTTAAAATCTGAAGCCACAAATACCATGTGAATGAGGTATTTTTGTATTTTTGCATGTTTGTATTTTTACTGGGGTATTTTGTACATAAGCTCTTTTCCAGAGTCAAAAGTCCAAAAAACAGAGAAAAAGCATTTCAGATTTCAGAAGTACTAGGCCATTACTATTCAGTGGTTGATTCCTACCTTTCAGGCTTATTTCATTGGGATTTGGAGCCTGATCCACAGGATCCCAAAAAGTTACAGTTTTATCAGCTACATTTTCTTGTATTTCCCCCAGCCACATCTATGCAGGTAAACTAGACAGGGAGCGTTCCTGAACGCTCACTGATCTCCTCCCAGTTAAACAGTTGGAGTGGCAGCCAACGTAACTTTGGTCCATGAAAGTTGATATTCTCCCAAACATTTCCTTAGAATATCTCCAAAGTTTGAACATTCAAGGTTGCAGTTGCAAGTATCCGTCCTCTTTTGGGGGATAATAGTTTTTGGAAGGATAAAGATGGGCTGATGGGCCATTTCAGACCAGCTATCCCCGCTGCCCAGGAGCATTTCTAGCCATGTGCACTTTTAGTCTAGGTGTTGTCTGGAAATGCTATCATACCACTTTCTTTCCTTTTTTTTTCTGTTAAAGGCTTAATATCCTTTATGATTGTAAGTATGTAATTTCACCAAGGGAGCTGTGCTGTAAGAACATAAATGATTGTATTTTATGAAAAAAGTTAGGTATCGAAGGGACATTTTTGTTGTTTGGAAAAATTCTTGCCAATGAAGGTTACACAAGAATAGAGCTAAACCAAATGGGCTTGCACAAACAGCACTAATTGCAACTGAAAGGTGTAATTGTTGTATCTTCATCTGACATGATACATTTGAAATACCATTCATTATAAAAAAAATTAAAGGGAACATTCTGTGTAAACAAGGTAACAATTCACACAGGATAATTTTCACTGATAATTTCTTTTTATATGCAAAACCTTATGCAAAGATACTCTTTTTGGTGATAAGAACTATTCTGCAGAAGAACTCACATATGCTTCCCACATTGTAGTCTTTCGGCTAAAGCCAGGACAGTTTATATCTAACAATTAATCTTGTTACTAAATGTGGGTATTTTATTCCCAAAGGTCCTCTTAAGAAATTTCACTCTGTATGAATTCATCTGGAAATTATTGTGGTGCTTGATTTGGGTGCATTTTTGTCTGCAGATCCTTACTGAACTACTCATTAAATTCTCTTCAGTACACAGGGTTTGAAAAACGCAAATTTTAACTTCATGTGAGTCCTGTCTTACCCAGGGCTTTTAGCTGCTGGGTTTAAGTCAAGGCTGCTCACATGTGGCTTCTACCACCATCCTCACTACAATATTTAAAGTAAGAGCAAGATGAAATTAGGTAATTTCCAAGTGTTCTCTGAGCACTGAGATGTTGAGCTGTTCCTAAATAGCAATATACAAGTACGTGAGTGTAAGAGCTCAGACTTTAAAATCTCTTGATGCAATTATGATATAGGACTTACTGCTAGTGGCCTTCATTAATCTGCTGGTATTTTTATTCTAACATGCAATTTACCAAATATTTTCTGGCTTTATTTATATTTGATGGGGGATGAGGAGGGAGGAATGCGGGCTCACTTTAGCTTGTGGGGGTTTTTGCATTCTCTAAACAACTGGAGATGAAACACTGGTGGAGATGTCTCTGAGTAAGAGAGATAAGAGGTACAAACAATCATTTCTTAATTACTTGGATGATGAGCCTTGGTTAAGATGCTCAGCTTCCAAATCCTGAACAGATTTTAGACTGGAATGAAATTAGCAAAGACAAGAGAATTCATAATTTTTTCACTGTGTCCGGGGGCATCCTTGCTGGCCTGGACCATTGTCGGTGCAGGCAGCATGTAAGCTCCCTGCTGTGCATGGATCTCAGGCCTTCTTATACCTTCATCTTGCTTGTCTGTGCCTGGTTTCTCAGGGACTGAAATCCTTTAATTTAACCACATTCTTGGTGTCAATACACAATGCCTTTGAATACCCGAGATTCAACTGTATGATCAAATACTGTGGTCTCTGTGATCTAATATTCTCTTCATCCTAAAAATCAATTCAGAGAATCAAAATCAATAATGCCCTAACACATGTAACCTGTCAATTCTGAAATCTGTTTCTTGTGGCTTGTCATTGTTTTTGCGAGCCTTGTGTTTTAGCAGAAAAAGTCCTTGCTAAATCATGTAACTTTAAAGAACACCCTAAAAATGTAAGTATGTGCAGTAAGACCAAAGTGCAGAAAAATTTTATTGCATTTCAGTTGCTGCCAGTGCAGTTTTATGTCTTTGCTTTCGTGTCTATGATAGGGGCACAGACTTCATATCATGTAGCAGAAATTGGATCAGGACACCATCCTTATGCACTCACACCACTAGATTTTTTGCCTACTCACGCAACATATGAAACTGGCTGGCATTTTTTGGTTAATAAAGAGGATAGATATTGTAGAGACTTTGTTACCTCTGGTTGATGCTTTGCACTTTCCCCAAGGGTAAGATAAAAGAATTTTGTGCATGCTTGTACTTTGAACAGAACATTAGATGTCAAGACTGTGGGAGAGGAAGGAGAGAAGATGAAAGTTGAAACATGATTAGGTGTACATGTATTACAGAGGAAGTAATTAAGGTCTTGGATAGGTTTTGCATGGATTTAAGATCTGCAGAAGTGTCCCCACATCTTGTAACATCCTTCTTTTGCATTACGGCAATTCCCACTGCTGTTGTACAGTGAAGAGTCTATCACTGTTTGTTTTTCAAAGAAACTTTCTGTCTTAAAAAAACCCCTTCTGTAAATGGTTTCTTTCATTCATTAAAAAAATCTAAGTCTAGGCTGAAATTTACCATCTTGTGTGTCATTCTTGAAAATGTATTTTAGTTATTTAAACTTAACTTTATGTGCAAACAAGGGAAGAAAACCTTTCACATGACTGTTCTCTACTTCTAAAATTACCTGGTGTATGGTGATTCAGATGCTAAAGTTCCTACATAAGCACTCCCTTTTCAAAATGCAGCCTACATTTAGTGTAAGATTCAGCTTTTGAGTGCAAAAAAGGCAAAGGGGGACAAAGGTATATGAGAATGGCAGCTATAGCTAATGTTTGTGTGCACTCACTTCTGTCAGCAGGCTTTCCAAGATTTTTCAATAAGATGTCAGCTGCATATATGTTGCTTGCATTGAGTGACTTGTGGGGAAATATCTCCACAACAGCTGTTCTATTATGTCTTATCAACTGTATATGTATTTGTGTAATAGGCCACAAATTCCACCTTCTAATAAGTTGTTGAATATGTATTTGCAGTACAGATTTCATGTCTCTGCAGATCAGATAATGCTACAGAAAGTTTGCCAAATGATAACTGGCATGTAGTTTTTGGCAACAGCCTTCTTTCCTTGAAAGAATAAAAACCCAAAACACTGAACAGAGAGACACTGTTTATAAATAGGTCTTCCTTACGTTTTTTCAAGCCCAGAAATGGTACATTAGCTGATTGAGTCTTTTGTGAGATATTTAATATAATGCTGCAGGGGTATTTAGACACTTCGCCAAATAAAAGAAGACAAACCACAGAGTTACTCAAAAGGCACTCTTGCAGTTTTCTGCATTGTATTTACTGCCAGCATTGTCAGTTAACCAGTGGAAACTTTCTTGAAAGTTAATTCACTTTCAGAAGGGTGGAATACCCAAGAGGCACCCTGCTTCTTTAGTGCTACTCCTGGCAAGGGGATATTTTCATTCCTCCGTTGTGCTTTTGGATATTTATATCCCCTTATTGCCTCGTGTAAGTTACTGTAAGTAAACAATGAGACTAAATGAACAAGCTCCATATATAATCTATATAATCCGTTCTGTAGCATGAGAGCAATAATTTCATGATGTTTATTTTTCAGTGCTCTCTTTTAATCAGTTTTTAATGACTATAGCAATAGGCTTGGTCCTGCACCATCCAAGGCAGTAAAAATGCCCCTAGTAAAGCTCATGGTGCAGAGCAGAGTCACAGCAGGAGAAATGTTCATTTCATTTCAATTTTCCTTTTCTCATTTTCTTTCTCTTACCACTAATAGTGTTACTTTAGGAGTATGTTAGACAGACCATCTTAACTACTATTTCTTTTTCAGATCCAGCCCTTTAAGCAATTACATCAAAGTTATTAAAGTGTTTATCTGACATAACACATATTAGTCCAGTAAAGACAAACCAGGTGTGATTTAACAGCCTTTATCACTCCTTTTGTGTAAGCATTCCAAGAAGATCCCTAGCACTCTGTCTAGGGATTGTGCCTACTATCTGTGCTTTGGCCAGAGCCATAACAGCTATCAGAGATCCCATCCTGAGAAATACTCTCCCACAAAACTGGTATATGATTGGATTTATATCCCCAAATCTTCATTGACTCATCTACTTGTTAGCTATATTAATGTATCCTGTAATACTGAACAAAAACACCTTACTTCACTTTGAGACTGACAACATTAAGGTCTCTTTATAGATCATGGTATGAATGTGCCAGTATCCTAAAACATTTGGTGTCAAGACATCCTGACTTCAAAAGTGGGAGCTTCTGACACTAGATCATTCTTATTCCATCTCCATACCCTCCAAGCAAATGTATGAACACATTACAAACTTACTGATTCATTGCCCCATCACTTTTTCTGTGTCCAGAATCCTACAACTGTTTCTTGTACAAACTACCAGAGCTCTTCTCTAGCCAGACGTTTCCAGACATTAATTATTTTTATTTGGAAGCTCTTATACAGGCAGCATAGAAGTGCGAACAGTCGTCTTTCCTCATGCTGAACAGAAGTGAGAGTTATTGTACTCACAGTGCAAACATTTTGGCGTGTCCATAATTTTACTGCTCTGAGTCATCCCCTTGACATCTGTGAGGTGACTTAAGATAATAAAGTTCAGCATGTATGGAAGCATTTGCTGGACAGGAGTTTATAGTTCCCATAGTCATTATTTATCCATGTTGCATATATTAGTTTCTTTTATTGCTTTTTCCCAAAGTTTCACAGATAAGTTTCAGAATAAGACTGGGAGGGAGGTCACATTATCCATTCCTCTTCTTCAAGGCAAGATAATCTAGAATCACATAATTTCTAAGATTTGTCTAAAATGTTCTTAAAAACATCTAATGATAGTTCCATGTCTCTTATGAAATTTAAGTACAGTGATGAACTACCTTACTGGTATGCAGAGGTTAATTACGGGATACTGCTATACTATTAAGCATTTATGTTGTATTTTTCTTGATGACCTCCAATTTCTTACTGAAACATTGACATGCTCTGAGCTGTACATGAGGTGCAGATCTCTCCAGTTTCAAGGAAAAGCAGTCTTTGGTTTCTCCATTAGTGTAACGTTTCTACTTCTGAGAGTTCTGTTGTGATCAGCCTAACACTCTAAACATCTTTATGTATATTAAAAGTACTCAGAATGAATTTGAAAATACAGTAGTTAGTCCATATACATTTCTTCTGTAGTTCTTTGAGAGCACGTAGCTAAATTGATGTCTGCTGTTTTCCACTGCTGTTTCTTTTATAACTCCTTCCAAACATCTACAGTATCTTTCCAATTAAGGACACAATGAGTGAATATTACTGACTTCTTGGCTACTGGTGCACTGTGGATTATGAGGTTGAAGGAAGCCAACTAACAGTAGACACTTTATTTAGAATTTTTTTTTTCTAGTTGCTGAAGCAACTAAGGAAGAAAAAAAATTGCAACTTTGATTCATTGAGACTTCTTTACTTTGGGAAAATGAAAGGCACAGTCCCACAGACTTCCTGAAAGCAGATGATGCTGTACTGGCATCATAGGAAAGTTCTCTGTTTTGAAGATCAGCCCTGTAGTTTTAATGGCATCAATACAAGTGAAGGGGATAAGGGCAGGTGGAATGACTGCTCTGCTGCAGGTTAGACCAAAGCTTGGCCATGTCCAGCTATGCATTCTTGCAGTATTAGTCATCTTTACATGTTTATTCAGATTAAGAAACACATTTTGCAAGTGGTAGAGTTGGTTGTAGTATAATTTTTTCTCCTTCTTACAGATTGAAATGGTCTGCCTTATTTCTTCCATTCTTTTGGATTTTCTGCATATTTTCCTGATAGGAGAGACTTCTGTTTCAGTAATGTGTGTAATTACCCTTGTAACTTGGAATTTGTTACTCTAATAGAATGTAGGGTTTAATTGAAGGAATATGCTGCTG
The DNA here is from genome assembly GCF_965178545.1 of Coloeus monedula. NCBI lineage: Eukaryota > Metazoa > Chordata > Aves > Passeriformes > Corvidae > Coloeus > Coloeus monedula. The sequence continues at coordinate 48,641,666 of NC_138783.1, forward strand.
ATTCGGGTAGAATTAAAGAAGTTTTAACATAATTTTGTGTGCTGCTTTTGGCTTCTATAGAGTTATTTTTCTTTACTGCAGCTAATATGGGCCTATGTTTCAGATTTGTGCTGGAAACAGTGTTCATAATTCAGGGATGTTTTCTTTTTTGCTGAACAGCACTTGCACAGAGTCAAGGCTTTTCTCGCACCATCATGCCAGCGAGTAGTCTAAAACTTCCACTTTCTCCACAAAGGTGAATTTGAGCAACTAAGTCTATTCTTGTCTGTATGTCACTGGGAGAATGATTAATTTAACATAATAAGGGAAATAGGCACCATAATTTTCTGGCAGTAATAATTCACTGACAAAATGTCACAGATGTCAAACAGAGGGAATTTCTTGTCCTGTGTCTCTGACACTTTTGAGTGAAAAAGGATCTCAGTGTAGCACCCACATACCATGTTCAGCAGAGAGGGTATTTAGAGTAAGGAGCCGTTTTTGCCTTCAGTTTTTTCCCCACAGGAGTTAACAGAATCCTAGGACAGCTAGACATTGCTAAGTGCTTTTACAATTGATAGTTTAGTGTTTAGATATATAAAACTTGTGTTTTGAATGATCTTCTGAGTTTTAGCAAATGCGCTCACTAACAGAGTAGCACTGATTTACCTGCTCTAAGTAGATTCCTATAGGGGTCACATTAATTTTGTCTCCTTACTTTATGTCATCTAACCATGGCCACACTATGAAATGCCTTGGCCAGGAGAGAAAGAGGCAGCCTAAAACTCATTGATTTAAAAATAAATACTGTGGTATGAAGAAGGCTTGTATTCTCCTGTTTGCTGAGGACTTGTGCCTGCCAGTTTTACCTGGGCTACTGTAGCTCACTGGTAAATGTTAGGTACCCTGTCTCTGCCACATCCTTGGTGGCTCCACAGCATTATTGCTTCTTCTAAACCAAAACTGGGGCTTTTAACTACAAAGTAGCTTTACATTACAGGTGATTCTTCTCCATTTCTGGAGTGCTGAGCAAATAATGACTGCTACATTTTCTAGGTACTCTTTTTGGGCAAAATTCACTTTGTTGCAGATAAAAATAATAATTTTAGGCTGCACCATGTCTTGTTGAGAGGGATTTCCAGCAGTGTGTCCTTGCCAAAGGAATTTCTCTCCCTTTGAAGTTGCTGCTGTTAGAATCCTGGAAAAAATTGATTAAAAAAAAAGACGTCTGTCTGACTTCAGTTGCTCCAAGCCATGCTCACAAACTGGACCAATTTTAGGTCAGGTTGCTCAGAACCTTTTCGAGTTCTCCATGGATGAAGACTGTATAACCCCTCTGGGTGATCTGTACCAGTGCCTCACCTCTGTCATGATGACATTTTTTTCCCCTCTTACATTCCTTACATTCCTCTTATGTTCCTTATTGCAGCTTGATTTTCTTTTTGCTTCTTTTCCTTTGCCTGGACACCTAGGAGGTGAGTCTGCTCCATCTTTTCTATTATTCCCCTTTTTAGGCAGTTGAGAACACCTATTAGGTCACCCCTGTGCTCTAGTCTTTCAGGCTAACACAACCCTGACCCCTTGGCCTATATTCATACTTTCTATGCCCCAGATCAGTAACTCTCTTGGTGGCCCTTCTCTGGATCCTCTGCAGTATCAGCAGCCTGAGGCCCCACACTTGGACACGGTGCTCCAGATGCCTCATGCACGCCAAGCAGCAGAGAGAAGGGTCACTTCCTTGACCTGCTGGCCACTCTCTGGCTAAAGCAGTACATGGTTAACCTTTGCTGCTGCAAGGACACACTGCTGACTCACATTCAGCTTGTCCTCCACCAGCACTCATCCCCCAACCAGCTCCACCAGCAAAGCTGGAAAGTCTTGAGAAGTTCCTTAGGAGACTACATCCTTCTTCCTTCAGTTTGTAGACGCAGTCAAACTGGAGGAAGAAGGAAGGGGATTTGCAGATGCTCCCTTTTTTTTCTTTTACCTGATTTCAGTGTTTTGCCTTGAAAGCCCAGCTCTTTGGCACATGCTTCAAAGCCTGAACCTCTTCCCAGCTTCAGAAGGAGGGAGGGAAAACAATTGTGTGGTTGGGGTAAGTGGAAAGTGGGACTACCACAACTTGAAACACTGAACTCAAAACATCCCTTTCTCTTTGGGCTGAGGAGGTGGGGGCTTGCTAGTTTTCAGCTGATCTGTATCTGATAGGTGCAGGATGTGCCTAGGACACAACTGTGGGTGCTAATTAACAGCATTAAAAAAATAAACATAAGCAAAAAGCTATTAAATCCTGTCATTTTATTGTATTTAAATTTGACATTGAAAAACACAATAGGGAGAATAATCCCTAAGTTCATGACTCTTTCTGATTTTATTTACACATGTAAGGAATGCATGGTGATACAGTGCTGTAGCTGAATCAAATTTCTGTTAGTTTATGAAAATGGGGATGCAATCTTTTGACACACAAGTTGTTCCAAGTGTTTTTGAGCAACGCACACGAAATTTTTAAAGTGGAACAAATGTAAGTGTTGGCTGTGGAGTACTTGTAGTACACTTTCAGGATCTATGGCAGCAGGCAGGTAATGCATTAGTTGTGCTTCACCTTTCTGAATTGCATTCTGTCTTCTGTGCTCTTAAGTGAGAACTCCCTTGCCAGCTCTCCCTTGCTGAGCCCTGTGTCCCCACAGACACCTGTGGTGCAGGTGGGCAGCGTGGCATCCAAAGTTCCCGCTTCTCAGTCAGACTGGCCTGAGTGGAATAATTGTTTATGTTCTTTCTACCTTACTAATAGTTGGATTTACACCTGGAAGCCTACTTCATGTACTTTACTGAACCTGATAGGAAAGTAAAACTGTGACTAAAACCACACCAAGATTTATGCCCTTCAGTTGGTTGTAGTAACTTTTGTAACCAGGCTCCTCTAGTGCAGAGCCCAGTCTGGATTTTAACCCAGTTTTCATCCTGACACTGCTTTTTAAACAAATTAACAGTGTTTTTTCCTCCCTTAGGTCTGTAGTCACAAGCCATAATTTGTTCTACATTTTGAAAATGTAGATTTCCAAATCTCCAATGTTTGATCTACATTTTGGAAATGCAGTGGCATTTTGGAAATACAGATCAAATTATGGAAGATGTTTTTTACTGAGGTTAAATCAAATGAGCAGAATTGCTGATAATGCTTCACATTTGTTTCAGTTGTTACTGATGGATTGCAGTAATGTTTAGAAAGTTTGACTGCAGTAGTGTTTCTGAAATTTGACAGCATTACAGAACTGATCGTGGTGCAAACTGAAATGTGCAAACCTAGCAATCTAAAATTAGGGTTCTAAATTAATATTTAGGTATTGAGTTAAGAACTGACACATTTACCTGTCGTTGAATTCAGTAGAATTCAAAAAATTATGTGGAAAGACAGCTTACCCTTGGCTACACTTGAAGTTAAACTGAGTTCAGCAGCAGCTGTAACTGCTTTATCAGCAGTGGGTAAATTTGCTGGAGTAGACAAAGCTTCAGAGTTTCTGGGTTTTTTGCTCAATAGGAAGCAAATTTATGAACTTTTTTCCATGTTTGAGTGTTATAACTAAATCTATTTATTTCTGTCTCCCAGATGTTTTTTGGAAGCCAGGAAAGATTTAGCAGTCTTAGCAAAAAAAACAATGATCATTTTGGAAACATTTCACAATCCCCTTTCTGCGTCAAGACTTTGTGCTGCACAGAAATAAATTAAGCAGTGTTTTGGGGCCCCACGCATCCATCGTCCAGCTGTTACAGATTTTATGATGAACTACAGTTCATGTTTTTGGATAGAGAGGGACATTGTAAGTTGCCGGCTGGGCTTTGTGAGGTGAAGGCGCTCAGAAAGGATGGGCAGAATCCCTTTGCTGCTTGCTCCCTTCTGAAAGAGAACAGTAGGAGCTGATGGTGCCGCTCACACCTTCCCTGCCATCTCCTCTTTACATCAGTGGCACTGTGCCCAGGAGTGCTCAGTGGTGCAGCAGGGCATGTGGTGCCCCTGCTGGCATCTGGGCAAAAGAAAAAGTGCAGAGGGCTGTCTCCATGCCTTGTGTTTGGGGTTGACACCAGGGTAATGTCTCAGTGTGTAACAGATGGGCTGCGCTGTGGCAGCAAAGACTTGATTTGATACATAATTTTTCTTCCATTTGTTTGCACTTGTTTGGGAGGAATCAGTTTTTGCCTTACTATTGTTATTCTCCAAGAAAACTTCTTTACTGCTTTCTTTCTTGCCATTTCTTTTGCTCTATGATGCCTTGGGGTGATAAGTGATAATTTTCTCTCCTTTGGGCTTTTGATTTGAGCTTTTCTTGTACTGCCTGTGTTTTGCTCATGGCTGTGGCAATAAAGATATACATGGCTTGGGCTGAGGTCCTGCCTTGCTCTATTTACCAGCTCTTACTACTTAAATAGCAAAGATACCCTTACCTAATATCGTCTTTCTTCACAATGGCTTTCCCTGAGGTTCTGCCGTTTGTTTTGCCTTCAAGTCCTCAAATTGAACAACATTGTGCCCCAGAAAGTATGAGCTGTTCCTATACCTTTAGCCAGGCGCGCTAATCTGGAATTTAAATAAAACCAGACATTTGTTAAAGGTTAGTTGCTATGATTATCAATCAGCCTCCTGGTTGCCATTGCTAAGACAATCAGAGACTTCTGCCTTTTGGGAATAACTAATTAATAGGATTGCTTATATCAGAGTATGTTGTCTTATCCAACAGTGAATATTTGAAAGCAAGTAGAAATGTAAAAGTAAAGAAGTCTTGAAAAACAACTATTCAGGTTTATGCCTGGTGGAGACTTGATTGATATTAATAATTAAAATAATCTGTCAGTTTTGATAATGAGAATCTTTAATCCCGAATCTTGTACTCCTTTGAAATAGCAGTCAGCAGGATACTTTCTATATAATGTACTTTGGGAATTCAGCCCTCACAGGTAATAAATTATTAGGGTATTACATTACAAAATGCAGTTTTGACAAAAAAACCACACCAAACTCATACATTTACAAGCTTCTTATGAAAAGAAAATTATATACATTATTTGGGAAGCTTTTTGATGTGTTTGCATTTAAGACATCGATCCCCACAGTGTAACTGGAGATAAATTACAAAGCTGTACAAAGATTTCTGCTCTTGCATTGCCATTGCCACTGCCACTGCCATGGCAGGAAAAACTGTGGGTCTGTTCCCCAGGGAGACCATGCAGACACAGGTTTCTTTAGCCAACAGCACGTGGTCATGGTTGTTTCCCATCCTCAGTAGGGCCTGTGAGATGAAACACTCCAGTGCTGAAGAGGGGTGTTCAGCCAAGGAAAAGTGGTGCATTCCCTTTGCCCGCTGTGTTGATGTCTTCCAGTTGCTGTACATAGGCAGTTCAGGATATATATAAACACTTCTAACACGGAGCATCTTTTTCAGGGTTTTTTTTCAGTTTATTCAGAAAGGAAAGTTGCACTTGCAAGCCAGTTACACATCATGATACTGCCAGCTGCTACAGTGATTTCCAGGGCTGGAGTCTCATGCTGGCAGCTTATTTTTCAGTCCTGTTGTTTCAGGTGCTGCCACCTCCCCTCCCTTGGAAAGATCAGGGGACGACCTTGCTTTAGCACCTTTACCTTTGGCTGTGCTTTGAGGAGTGTTGCATGTGGTGGTGATTCCCAGCAAACTGGAACTTGTACTGCTTCCAAGGGATCTCTCAGGTGTGTTGTATAAGGAAATAGCATTATTGCAGGCTTGACCCAAAAATCCCTCTGGAAATCCAGTGAAGAGAGCCAAAAAGAAACATCTCATCCTAAATCTAGTGAAAGCAAGAACTAAAGAGTTCTCCACTGGACTTGTTCTCACCCCATTACTTAGGAAAATAAAAACACTAATTTGGGTAGAGGAAGTAACCTTTCTGTGTCACCTGATTTGCCATTTAAAAACCTTGTCAAGAAGTAAATTTGATCTTGAATTATTATTTGGAACTGAAAATGTTTGATTTAGAAAATTTTGAAGCTAAATATGGCAAATGTTTAAAGTCTGTTTTGTTCATAATAATTATTATAAAATCAATTTGATAAATAGGCATAAATTCATTAATGATTTGGATAAAATAAAATCTGTTTTATTATTGAATAAAAATTAAAATATAACAGAAAAAATTGCCTTGGCCTATGAAACCATAAGCTGTTCTATCCTCAGTTTTTATAATTACATTTATAAAGGTATAAAATAGGTAATCATGTAAATAATGAAATGAATTTATCGACTATAGAGACATTAAAACCACTAAAACACTGAAATTCTGGAAATGCTACAGAGCCACACTCTACAAAAGCTTTTAATGTCTTCAAATAATTTCAGTTTTACTTTTGAATCAGAACTGCCTTCCTCCCACTTTCCAGTGTGTAAAAATTTAATATTTGCTCTATCATATCTTATCTGCCTATGTCCTAATTGCTTGTCAGGCAGAAAGTTGTCTCTCTGAAGTACTGTCCTCTTCATGACAGACAGCAACATTTCCATAGGATCTGCCAAAGACGAGGTTATGCTGTAATTTCTCCAAACAGCTGTGTCTGCTTCGTTATGAATAGAAGCTGTTGGGGACTGTATCCAAATCTTAGTTCTCACCCTTCCAAATCACATTAACAAAATTATCCCATGCCTGGGTGAGCACTTTTCCACCACTTTTAATTAATTCCAATTGTACGTTATCCACTCCAAAAGGTTTATTGGCTTTTTTTTTTTTAATATCCTAGTATCAGCTGTCAGCTTCTGTCACCATTAGAAATAGTTCTTCATGAAGATTTGGGCTTCCCAAGGAGATATTCCCACCTCCTTTCCATCCAGCACTGTATTTGTTTCATCTGTGGGCTCAGCTCTTGGCAGCGTGCAGCCCTGGCATTGGATGCGGTGGTATCTTGTCTCCCAGAAAACGCCTCAGTGAGGCTCTGCCTGCTTTGCCAGTTCTCCCCAGTGGCATTTCTTGGGACGACTGTGCCTATCAGGAGGTGTCTGTTCATGCCAGTTTTCTGTAGTAACTGTAAAAAGAGCATCTGTTTCCCACCTCATACAAATATATCCTTCATCTGCTTTCACCCGTCTTCCTGCATCGTTGCACTGATCAGACAACAGGAGTGTCTTTCTCATGGGCCAAGATTTCTCCCTGAGGGTCTTTTTCTGCAGGAGTTTTATCTGTAGGTGTTGTAATGCATCCAAGACTCTCATCCTTTGGATGTGCGCTGCTTGTGCAGAGGGCAGCAGAGCTGGAGTTTGTGCTCAGCCCTTGTTCAGGATGCTCCAGGAGTTTAAAAGCTTGGAGCTCTTGATCATGGTAGCCTCTGAGGAAAATGGCTGGAGGCTTCTCACTTTGTGCTTTGAACTGAGTTGTGATCGAGCAGTCGTGGCTGCCTTCTGAGGACAAACACCCCATCACACCTCCTGACTCCTCTCTGAGTCATTGCCAGGCGGGCTGGTGCACAGGTACCCCACATGTACCACAGAATCGTGGAGTGGTTTGGGTTGAAGGGGACCCTAAAGGTTTTCTGGTTCCAATCCCCTGCCATGGGCAGGAACACTTTCCACTAAACCACGTTGTTCAAAGCCTGTCCGACCTGGCCTTGCACACTTCCAGGGATGAAGCATCCACAGCTTCTCTGGGCAACCTGTTCCACTGCCTCACCACTCTCACAGTAAAGAATTTCTTCTTAATATCTGATCTAAATCTCTCTTCTTTTGGCTTAAAACCATTTCCCCTTGTTCTGTGTCTATCTGCTCATGTAAGAAGTCATTCTCCCTCCTTTTTATAAGCTCCCTTTAAGGACTGAAAGGCTGCAATGAGGTCTGCCTTTTTTCTCCAGCTGAACAACCCGCCTGTGTAATCCTATTTCTTGGGCAACACAACCTGTTGGGTTGAGAGCATTTACCTTGCAGCAGGGGGTGGCTGATGGGGGATGCTGGCCCATGGCTGACCTTTGGCAAGCTCCTGGCTCTGCCCCAGCAATTTACAAACTCATTGGTTTGTTTTGTTTTGTTTTGGGTTTTTTTAATGATAGTAACAAGAGGCATCAGTTCAGTGGCAGATGGTTAATGAAGTGTTCAGGTGCTTCTCATACACACTGTGCTGAAAGAGCAATCAGCCTAAGCCATGCGCAGTGTTTCCAGAACAGCCAGATGTTTTTAGTGGATCTGGCTGTAAATATTCTGGTTTTAGACTTTCAGTACTGGGATGGGTAAGCAGCTGTAACAACCTGCATTAGGAAATGTTTATAGAAGAAGCAAAATACTCAACATATTTCAGGTTTTATTTATTTCCATTTTTATTTGTCCATGTGTTTTGATAATTCCTTTGCATATCTCATAATTATTGCTGTTCTATTTTTGTGGCAAATTGAAAATAGAACAACCAATAGTGTGGAATTCTTCACCATTTTTCTTTTTTTGATGCCTGTTGAGGATAACAAGATTTCTACACTGCTCGTTTAACCAAAAAAAGCACTGCTGTTACTATTCAGAAGCAGGCTGCTGCTTTCTTTTTCCAGCTAGTTTTATTTTATAAAATTGAGCTCTGCTGATGCAGTCCCTGATGCAGGTCCTGGGGCAAAAATCATCCAGCTCAGCTTCTCCTTCTTTCTGATGTCTCCAGAGGTTAGGGTGAGACCTGCTGGCCAAATGTAACTTGGAATGTAGTGGAGGAACTGCAATATCAGATGGGAAGAAACTCTTGTAGGCTTCTTTCCTAGATCATCATTAAATGGGCTCAGGTTTAAAATAGAGTCTCGTAAGAGATAGACATCTTAGAAGGAAACTGATACTGCTGGAGTCAAACAGAAGTATTTAATTCTGTTTCTGGCTCCTTGAACTTTTCTTCTCCCTGTGGGATTCATAGCTAACCATAGTCTGGTGGATATAATTTTGTTCTACTGTCTAGCATGTTCACACCACTTTGTAAAGGGGTTTTGGTTTTTTTTTTCACAAATAAAGTTATTGCATCCTGCCAAGATGCTGTGACATGGAGAACTATGACTTCATTTTCTACTCTCAGTGATTCAGAAGGGATATTTTTACATTATATGGTATCAAGAAAATTTTATCCATATAAATCCTTACGTATACCAAGTCCAGTCTTTTAAGATTGCAGGCATGTTTCTTGTCCAGAGTCCCCAGTGATATTCTGCTAAGTGATGTAGTGTTGTCTTTGTTGGGCTTGAGTCTCCTCTTACTCGCTTCTCCTGTGCTGAGGAGGGCATCTGAAGAGTTAGGAGGTTCATATCCCTCTCATCTCAGAGCATTTCTGCACAGCAGGGAGTGACTTCAGATGTGTGTATGTCAGCCAACATCAGTCAAGAGAGGTGAGTAATGAAAAATAGAGGAAGAGCCAGCAGAACCCAGACACAGCTGAGTCTTTTCATCTCCCTGACTCCAAAGAGCATAGTGAAGTGGAGCCTGGACAGTGCCATTTAAAATAAACTATCCTGCAGAAAATCCAAGCCAAAGGTTCTTAAATAGCAGCTATTTACAGAAGAATGATCAAATCTAAGGTCCCAAATGTAACACAAAACTGTGTATCTTACTTCCAAATGGGCCTATCACAATATGTAAATGTTCAACACGTTGACTGAACCAAGCTCCAAAGTTTGTATTCCTTAACAGGGAAAGTGGATTAATAAGGTATTCATTGACATAGATGGTTGATTATATTTCTTATATTAATTTAGTAGGAGTTCTGTGCTATCAGTATGTTCTGTAGCAGAACAGAGCCTTGTATTATTTACAATCACAGAATCATTAATCTGTGTAGGCATTGTAATGGCAGCTGTAGAACACATTACAAAGTTAAGCAGGCAATATTCTGCAAAAAAAGAAAATATCTTTGGGTAATTGTATGGATGTTAATTGTAAGAATGTAGTGGGTTCTCCCTAATCTGAGAGTGGATGTCACAAGAAGGGATGAAATTGGAATGTTGAGTGCACAGAGTCCATCATGGAAGGTGTTAGCACGAACCACGTTTCCAGAGTGCCTGTCCCTTCTCACTGGCTCTGGAGGAAGCACAAGGAGCAATGTTAACTGCCTGAGATTAATCTCTGCCTGTACAGTGTGTTATTGTTCCTTGTCTTAAATTCCGTGTCTCTGGCCAGCATTAGCAGCTCTAAGGGGTGAGTCTCAACTGGCAGCATACTGAGGTTGAGCAGGGCCCTGTGTTTGAGAGGGGACAGGTCTTTCCTGACCCTCATGTTAATAAATTTGTACTAGCAACATTACACCAAAGTGCTTGGTCTGGTCTCTGAAGCACACCAGCAGAGCCTGTGTATACTCTGTGTGTGAAGATGCTTTCAGTGAACACCCAGACTTGCACCCAGATACTGTAGACAGAGCACTGGACTTAATAAGCACTCCTAGTTAGTGCCCCTGTGAGCCCCCAGCTAGAAACCCAGCACAGCTGCGAGTACCACAAGTGCCTTGAATTCCTCCTTCTGGGAACTGTGGAGCATGTTCCAATTTCCAGTGTCCACATTTCTTTATGATGAAGGGTAGGAACACACAGGGTACAAGAAATACCTTGGACAGTGAATTTAAGCATGGAATAGACAGAAATCTCACCTTCATCTTGTTGGAGGTGATAGAGGACAAAATCTGGGCTCCCAAAGCCACACATGTGACGGAGCCAAAAGGAGATGCACTGTATTGGGACTGGTGTATAATCTTTTATATTTAAAAATACACACATTCATCTGTCTCAGAAAAAACAGGTTTTTTCTTTGCAAGGCCTCCAGCCATAGCTTTTGCTTTCTTGGAATCTATAGATCTGGCTAAGAAATGTCAAAGGGTATGGGGTGTCAGCGCAAGAATGGCAGTGATTTCTACAAGGCAAGGAGAGAAACCCATAAACAACTTCTATGGACCTGGAATTTTATTATTTATGGCTAATCTGTACAGTGATGCTTTAAATGCTTCAGTAGCCACTCTTGGTGTAAAAATTGTTGAAGAAATACACAGATGTTTAGACCCTCAAGACTGGATCCCCCCCTCACCTGGCTATTTTTGGCTATTTCCAGTTGTAAACCTATGTGTCTTAAAAAGAGTAGCACCCACTCTTCTAACCAGGACAGTTTTTGCAGTGTAACTTCTCAAGTCAGAGATCTGTGCTACACTAAGAATCTTTGCTGGGAGCAAAGCTGTGATTGAAACAGCATTTAAAGTGTTTGAAAACACTCTGTCCTGGGGTTATACCTGGGAGTGCTGTTGATTTTGACTTTGATTTAGTTAGCATGATTCCTGACATGAGTGTAATGTTGTCTCTTTCTGTTTTTTGTTTTATTTGTGTTTGCGTTTTTTTTCCCCATAGGTTGGCTGGATTAACTGGCTCGCATTCAGAGGGATCTTGGCAGAACTATTTTGCTTTTGTTGAACCTCTCTACAGCACATCATAAAGACTTCCTAGGTCCAGAAGCTGCAGAAAAACAACTGAGCAGCAGAAAAATGTGACTCTGAGAAGAGACTTCAAGCCTTCTGATGATGAATTTTCTATTGATCAGTTCTAATTTAAATATATAACTGAAGCATGCATAAAAGCTAACCTGATAGGGAAAAACACCTTCTCATTAATTAGAACTGCCAAAAAAAAAAGCAGTCACCTGAAGCTTCAAAATGAGTGCTCCACTAATTCCAAACAAGTCATGTTATTCCCAGCTTCAGGACAACCGCAGTGAAATAAGAAACAATAATGAAAGCATAGTGAATGTTGGGGATACCAATGCCAACCAAATTGTAACAAAAGTTAGAACCACTGACGGGGATGTTAAGAAGCACGATTTGACAGATGAGAGTGGGAATATATACTCTGGGGGAACAGAGAAAGTTACTCATCTGCCTACAGAGCAGAATAAACTTCCAACCTTCAAAGACTCTCGGACCTGTCACACCAGTGTACAGGAAAGTAAGCTGCCCTCCACCACAAGCAGGGAAATGGGAAAAGATTGTAGGACCAGCGAAGCTAAGGATGTATCAAGGCACATGAGGATTAGCCGAGGACAAAGCCTGTCCAATTTAAAAAGTAGCACAAATGACGCCAACCTAGAGGTTGTCTCCAAAGGTGATGTTGACTTCACCCAGAACTTTTCTAAGGGAAAGATGTCCAGGACTGTGGAGGTGGAGAGAATAAAAAGGCTTTCTTTGGGAAGACCAAGTAAGTTCTCTCCTCAGCCTGAAACATTTGCAAAAGACTGCGTTGGCCGTGTGTCGTGTAAACGTCTGCTCTCTGCATCATTGGACTCCATCGACAGGTCTCACCACTTGGTAGGAAGTACAGAGAAATCACAAAAAACATCCACAGAACATTTTCTTGGGATGGTGTTTCGTCCACTCGACAATACCTCAGAGGAAAATACTGTATTTTATTCCAAACCATCTACCTCAGGAAACAAGAAAACAAGTAAACCAGAAAATGTACCAAATGTTAGCATTGAAAGCACACTCCAAACTTCTCATTCTCAAAATTCAGCTGTTAAACTCAATGAGATTGCTAGTAAATCAGAAGCACAATTAGGTCAGGGTGATAAAAGTAAAAAACTGGAACTTAGGACTGCACCATCTCTACAATATAAAAATACGTGTCCACAAAAAATAGAGAGAATTATGCTGGTAGAGTTCCTGGGGTGTCCAAGAGCTGAAAATGCAGCAGTGCAGGAACAGAAAAGCTCTGGGTCTGACACGTCAAAATTTCAAGTATCTCATTTTCAAGACACCTGTAATAAAGTAGAGGACCCATTGCCAAGCCAGGTGGTAACTCATCCTGATGATAAATTGCAGAGTGATAACATCACCATCAGCGGGGAAGGGAGAGGAAGCAATGACAGTGACAACAGGGCAACCAGCCAGGCTGGTGAGGAATATTTTACTGATGAAGAAATGGAAACAATATTTCCACTCGCCTGCAGTGGTAAATCCAGCATCAAAGTGACACCTAGGAAAAACAAAAATTTGCATGAAGTTGACACAGGTTGCGCTGAAACAGTTGGTGAACAAATATCTCCTATACCTAATATTAATCCACCTGACAGCAAACCCTTGAAAGTTAATGAGAATAAACTGATGCTAGTCAAAGAAAGCACTGAGGCTGCTGTTGTGCCTGCTTCTGATCCCTCAGATCATCACAGAGCGCGCAGTGCAGAGACAATGTCAAACCAACAACCTGACAGTCCCAACAGTGATGTGGAAACCTCAAGTGTTTCAGTTTCAAATAAAGAAACAGCTAATGTACAGAAACACCCTCCAGAGGAAGCACCAGAGATCTGTAACATTCCAGCAAAGGCTGATGTCTTTTTATGTGTCCCAACTCCTATGCGCCCGGTGGCAACGCTGGATGTTAATGGTCAGCCCACACTATCAAACAGTAATTCAAAGGACCTTTATGCACTTCATGATGACAAACTGTCACCCGCCTCAGTCCTACCTCCCACTGACAGCACACAGTTGTTAAACATATCCCCTAAAGTGCCTATCAAGACTGCTTGCAGCAGCGCCATCCCAAAACCTATCCTGGTCCACCCCAAGGGCTCCCTCACAGATAAGGCCAGTGTGGACAGTGACGGCAGTGAAAAGCTGGAAGAAGGCATTGAGATGAAACCTGCCATACCCCGGCCCAAACCTGTGAGACCTAAAATCATCACATACATTAGGAGAAACCCTCGCTCGCTAGAGCAGCTCGACCCTTTGTTCGCGCCGGCAGGGCTGCCCTTCGACGGCCCCGCGTGCGGCGTCCCCATCTCTGCGGAACAGAAGGCGTCCAACGGAGGGGAGGCGAAGCCCACCAGCATCCTATATGACAAATTTAAACCCGACCTCCAGAAGCCAAGGCTCTTTGGTTCTGGACTAGTAGTGTCAGGAATTAGGCCCCCAGGTCATCACTTCAGTCCGATGAGCGAGAAGTTTCTGCAGGAGGTAAGTTTCTGCAGCTTAGACAGCTGCTTTTGTGTGCCAGGTGGTGATCATTTGCTTATTTGTTGCTGCCAGAAGTTAGTTCTCAAACCTCAAATAAGAAATAAATCCTAGAACAGTGTCTGATCATTAGAAATAAACTTACCCAACTGTTTCTGGCATTGACCCTGTTGTGATATCTTAGCTGTGACTGGACGTTGTCACTGTGTTCTTCCAGTATTTTCCAGAAAATTGGTCACCTGCTAGTATTACAAATAGGAATGTTTAGAAAGAAAAAGACATACTGAATTGAATAAATGAATTTTTTTTTTTTTTGCTTCCCAAAGAATAGCCTTGGTAAATGATTGTAATTTGCCCACATGGACTTTTCCTTCCTAATGGGAAAGCTGGCAGGTTTTTGTAAACAGAGCACTAGAGATCTAAACTAATTCCATTCTGTTTAGCTGCATTGAAACCCAGGGACTATCAGAGTTCTTTTTGGATTATACATATCACACAAAAGAAGATTTACTTTTGACTAATTTTAATGCTGTTTCTTACACTGACTTGAACCTCAAATAAGATTTCTTCTTTCCCCTGGAAAGCCATCCTGAGCAGCCAAAATGTGATGGAAATCCCTCTGGACGCCTCTGGCTCTGAATATATCATATTTCTGCCTTGCTAAGCTGGGCAGGAGCCTTGGTTTCCTGAAATCCCTGCTGGTAGGTCAGCACAGTGGAGGAACATGAGCTTGCTTGGTAGGTGGAGAAAGGACAGGGAAGAGCAAGCTACATTTGTATCTGTCATGTGCTCTTGCATCCACTGCTTGGGACCTGTGGTAGTTCAACAACCAAGCTTTTCATATAAACACTGAAGATAACACAAATGGTTTTATTTGAATGAGTCTTTAAAAAAAAGGATTTCTTTTTTTGCTCTCTGTCTTGTAGTATTATTTTATTGCCTTCCTCATTCTACATACAGTATTGATCCAAGGAACAGCATTAGAACAACAAATTTAGTGACAGTGTTGGCAGTCAAAATCTGGCAAATACCCAAATTAAGATACTGTGTGTCAGTGTAGATTGACCCTTAGGGCATATTAACCAAACACCTACTGAAGTGAACAAGGATTATAGTTATTTCTCATCACAAACACAGAAAGAACAGTGCCTGCTGTTCTTTTCCTTCTAACTCCAGTTTCCAGCTCTGTCTCTTATATTTTATGTCCAGAGAATGAATTACTAAAGTCTTTGAAAGTTTGTCTATGCCAGCCATCATTAGTATATTTTCACAATTGCCTTGTGAGGGGAAACTACTAGGACATTACTGTTTAATGCATGCAATGGAAATGAAAGCCAAAATGACCCAGACTGTGTGCTGGCTGTTTGGCTGTTTAAAGGGTGGCATGACCCTCTGAAGACCACAGGTGTCTATGACAGTTGGGGTTCAGATAATCAGGCAGGATCAGCAGACACATCTGTGAACAAAGGACAGATTTCTGTGCTCTGCTGAGGATTGTTTTTAGCACGAGAAGGACTCAGGTTGTGGCAAGTCTGCAGCATGGTTTTCTCTAGACTAGGGTTAGAAGTAGGACACCTATGGGCTGGAGAGGATCCAAAGCATCTTCCCCTGTTCCTCCAAGAAATATGACTTTTGATGGGTATTTCAGTGAGGCAAAACCTGAATGCAAGCAAGCTGCTTCTTCAGAGAAGCTGGATTGACTGGAGAAGAGGCTGAGAAGAAAAAGTCAAACTGCAGTTTGCATTGTGAGTTTGCATTAGCCCAGGAGTCAGGAGCTGATAGCAGAAAGTGGAATTTTCTTTCTTGGACTGCCACCCTAAAAGAAATAACCTGGCTGTCCTGCCAGCTGGAGGAATAAAAAGGGGCCTGATTTGTCTGCTTATGGATCAAGAAAAAGGAAAAGGATCAATCCATGGAGGTGAACAGATGCTTAGAACAGCAGCTGTGCACAGTATGGGTTCATAGCAGATGAGTGGTGTGTAATCTGAAAGAAATCAATTAGGATGCATTGAGATAGATCAAAATCAGTGTGCTGAAGGGAGAGTGTTGAAGACTCAGAGGTTTTGGAGACAAGGACACGCTGGTATGATGAAAAAAGTCCCAGACTGACCCATTTCACACATCCAGTATGGTCTTTGGACAGCTTTGATTAGCATTTTGTAGCTCCTTATATAGCTGTGATAGTGTTAATAGCTGTTAGGAGTCTAACCTGTCATCTCTAAGCATCGTTCAGCCAAGTGGTAGGAACAATTAAATATCCCTCTGGGTGCCAGGAGTTAGAAGAAATAGGAAGGTGCTGTCTCAGACGGGAGACTCCAAGAAAAGGCCTGGAGAACTCGATGAGAAAGACTCCAGGGCTGCCTCTGGGCAGTGAGAAGCCTGCCGGGCTCCTTGAACTGCCTGTGCAAAAGGCCACTTAGGGCAGCTCAGACAAAAATCCCAACTCCAGCACGAAGGCAGTTCTGCTGTGCTGAGGGGCTGGGTCCATAGTGGAATTGAGCTAAGGCTGAATGGGCAGCCGTGCCTGTGGAATTGGCAGCTCCCCCAGTGCTTTTCTTTAGAACATTGGCAGAGTGTGTAGACAGATCTTTCATGCCCATCTTCACCAAAAAAAAGAAAAAAAAGAAAACCTCTCAAGGTGAAATTCAAAATGCTTAAGAAAACCAGTCCTTGTCCAGTGAAGGTCACTGCTGTCCACATCCTTCATCACAACGTGGGCTCCCCATCTCATTGTGGACCTCACCCTCTTCTAGTCAGCACCAGTGGGTGTTTGTGGGCACTTTGTGCTCCCAGTTGCCTCAGTGGGAACTTAAAGGGCAAATTGTGGAACCCAAAGACTGTAGCTGTCCTAGAGAACTGAACAGTGGAATGACATGGCTCAGGTAAGGCTGTCGGTACTGCTGGACTGGGAGCACACTCCCCAGCTCAGGGTCGAGCTCTGCCAGAGCGTGCTCACCCAGAAGCTGCTCCCAAGGACCAGCGTGGATCAACCCGGTCTGCAGAGTGAGAGTTGACTTGTACAGGTACAGTCTGTGTCCTGTCAGAGAGTGGTCACTGGCCACTTTTTCACTATTTTATGGCTGTTGCCAAGAGCCCTGATCTGGTGAGGCTCTGTAAGGAGGTCTGCTGATAACCAGCTCTTCTGCCTGCCCCACCAAGACTCTGCCTGCCCCATTCAACCACCTCTTTGGGTCTGTCCCCGAGCTCAGACATCTTTGTGCTTCAGAGAGGATGGACTAAAGTCTGTTGAAACAAAAAGCCTGCTGAGGTTAAAAGGAGTAGGGGAATTGTTTTATATATAGTCAAACCAAAAATTCCCCCCCAAATCCTGTTACTTGAATTGCCTGAACTGATGTTTCCAACTCTTTCCCAAAGAGTTGCCTGAAGTAGACACTTGACAGGCAAATTCTTCCTCGAGGCATTGATGTTTGATGATGTTATAAACAAAGTAACATGAAGGAAAGTGTTGGGCATCTGTACCTGCTGGCCATGCTGCCAGCTCTGCATGGGAATACCCAGCCTGTGGAAATTCCTGTAAGCTCAAGGTATTTGTTGCAGACTTTCTAGCTCATTCTAACAAATTCATTAATGGGTGTGTGGGGAATGAGCAGACAGCCCCACAGAAAAAAACTCTGGGCTGACCTTCTTAGTGGACAGGCTGCAACAGATCATTTCCCTAATAGTCCATACAAAAATCTAGTACAGGGTACTAACAGGGATCATATTAATCCATGTCTTTCTGAAGAGCTTTAAAATGGCAATAATTTTATACAATTCTATTGAGACCAGTTGAATTTCACACTTCATGAATTCACAAGGAAATAGAAAGGAAAAAATAGTATATCTTCATAGCAAGTTTATGTCCCCTAAAGCTGGGATCTTCAAAAAATAGTGTCTAATTCTTGAGAGATATTTGGATAAATTCAGTTGGACTTGATTTTCTTAAGGGTCTTTTCAAATCTAAAAGATTCTATTCTAAGTCCTTCTCACTTCTCTCAGCTTGAGAAGATGTTTTATGCTTGTGATTGATTGCTTTTGTGTCCATGTTTGTTGCCCTTCTCTGTTAGTCCTAGCATACTGTCAATAAAGAAAAAAAGATAGGGTGAAACAAGATCTGAATAAACAAAGCCAGTTTATAAAAAATGCATATTTTCTACATTTAAAGATTTTCTCTTTTCCTTGTACTGAAATATGTGGCATTGGTGTTTCATTTAAATACAAAATAAGAGTATGCATAGTGTAATCTGACAGAAATAAATTTATCAGGGAAAGAGAAGATAACTGAGGCTTATCCGAAAAAACAATCTCAGGTCTAGCAGTTGAAAGTAAGAAGCCGGACGTCTGCAGTCCAAGCGTAGAGTCACATATACAGAAAAAAACTGTATCCTAACTTGTAAAAAATAGGTCATAGGAGTATAATAAAAAAGGAAACATAAAGATATAATGGCAGGAAATAGGACTGCAGAGGAAAAAATATAGGGCAAAATTATAAAGCTCTGTGTTTGTTGCACTAGTTCCTGTGCAAAGGCCTCAAAGATTCTATATTTCATAGTTTAAGGCCAATCTTGTCTCTTAGCATATTAAAGATTTGCTAAATTAGGATTAAAGCTCTTGAAGGAGCTAGGATCAAAGCTTTTATAGCCAATGTTGAAGTGCATATTCTAATGCTTATAATTGCTAAATAGAAATTGATTTGGCATATTATATGCATCATAACTTACAGCAGAGTTAATTAATTGGCAGTTACATTTCTTCCTAGGTAGCCTGTGGCACTTTTTGATTAATTTTTAAACAAATTTAGTTCAGATTTTCTATTTCCTATGCTTTTTTTCCTTTTCCCATGGCCTAAATGGGGTGACTGAAAAAATATTCATAGGTCCTTTCTACATTGTGATGATACTGCATTTTATAAGAAAATGGTGAAGAAGTTGGACTCTACTCAGAAGAGCAAACAGTTCTTTGCAAATGTGAGAGATGAAAACTCTGCACTCTTGTCCTGAGTCATGAAGCAGTACAGAAAAGTGGGAGTCAGAGCCCAGCTTGAGCGTACAAAGATGCAAGGGCTGAATCACGGAACCAGGTCATTCCTCAGCTGCAAGTTCAGTGCTGTGAGCCAGTTTGCTGGAAACACTTCCAGCTTGGGACTTATTCTGCTGTCCTTACAGTAAACACCCGTTAAAATACTGAGAGATTTGTCACTGATTTTCACAAAGCAGCATCTATTTGTGACAAATAGTAAATGTTTTACATTTGCAAATCTGATAGGTTTTTTCTCCAATTCACGTGGCCAGATGGATTTTATAGCTCTGATTTGGAATACTCAGCAGGCCTCTGAAAACATAAGTTAGAGAAGTGTGCTCACCTCCACAACCAGGTCTCTTTCCAGGAACTAGAGGGGCACAGATTGCAGTGAACATTTTGCAGTGAGAACATACTTGGGGTTGTTTTTTTTCTCACAGAAATTATTTGGCAGTACAACTTCTCTGATAAAATGTACTTAAAACACCTCCAGCTTTATTTTTAGCTATCTAAGTTAAAACTACCTTCTCCCAGAATTGTGTCCTGGTAAGAATATTTTAAATAACTTGTATTAAAAATTCCACTTACACACTCTCTTGGTGTATCTACCTCTGTAAATAATAAAACCTTTCGTGACTTAACAGTTCCTTCATTTTCACTAATTGAAGGTCTTCTTTTTGTCTGTTTTCTGATGGGGAAGGCATCAGTTTTTTATTTGGGTATAGTTGCATATTGAGAGTGTCATATACATGTTCTTGAAGAGCGATTCATACAGTAAGACCATAACTTTCTGAACATTTGCAGTGCTCTGAAGACCATATTCACAAGGAGGGAAATTTACCCTTTATACATAATTTGGAGCTCCATTATTGTCTGGGTTTATTGATTTATTGCGTAATGTCTGTGTTGATGATTTTTCTGTAGGTTGCGGACAGGCCTGCGAAAGATGAGTTTTGCCCTCCACCATACACTCACTATGAGGTCCCACCAAGCTTTTATCGATCTGCCATGATACTGAAGCCACAGTTAGGACTGGGTGCAGTGTCCAGGTTACCGTCTGCCAAGAGCAGGATTCTCATTGCGAGTCAAAGGGCCTCAGGTAGTTGTCTCCATCAGCAAGGAGAAATAACAAGTGCTCCCAGCCTCTACCATCCTGATGCTTCAGGTAAAGTATGAACTTTCTTTCCTTTCCCTTTACTGTAGTCACCAATAAGATACCTTTTTTTTGAGACAGAAAAATCACAAAATGAGCAACATTTTGACCTGATACCACAAAGCTCCAACAGCACTCTTTGAGGTGTGCCTTTTTATGCTTCAGCAAGGCTGACTAGGGAGTCTGGGACTTGTGCAAAGGTTGTTTGGCAGGTCATTGCCAAAGAAAGAATAGTTTTCAATAATAATTCTCATTTTTCACCTTTTTATCTTCCTCCGCCTTGTAAATGCCTGAAAATTCTTTGGTTTTGTTCTGGGAAGATAATGGGACATTTTCTTCCATCACGAAGACCCTGCCCTTCAGTCTGGATTTGACATTCCCCACCATGTTGTGCTCTGAAAACCTGGGCAGTGCTCAAATGTGCCAACAGAGATCTTGATTCTCTAAAGGCCTGGTATACACCTCTTTGGAGACAACACTTCTAATACCTCTTTCTTCCAGCTATTGCCCAGCTCAGCATGACCCTGGGCAGAATTACAGGGGATGGAAAAGCACAAGAAGAGCTGGAAGGAGAAGTGTATGGTGCCACAAGAAAGAGACAATAATTACTTCTACAGGACACTCCTTGGTAGCCTGGAAAAGCATGGAGGTTTTAACAATGCACATTTAAACCAGCAAGTTCAGAGAAAACTGAAAATCAGTCATTGCCAGAGTGAAATGTAGCAGCTATTTAACAGACTAGAAGTCTGCAGAGATTTTTAAAAATAGTCATAAGAGCTAAAGTTAATGAATGACTTAAGGTCATATGATGCCTCCTCTTGCCCCAGGATGGGATTCCTTCTGGTGTATGTTTATTTAACCTGTTCATGAAAAACTATTTATAAAAACCTTCAGTATGAGATCTTGGAGCCTCTGAAAGCAGGACTGCTCCAATGCATTACCTTTTTTCTGGTTAAAAGTGTTCCCTAGCCTTTTGGCTAATGCCCTTTGTTACAATTTGTTTCTTCTTTCATCTGGAGTGGTTGTGGGGTGTTTTCCTCTTTGCAGGTATTTGAAAACTATTACTGTCTCTCCCCAGCATCCATTTATCTGTACTAAGAAGCAGGAGAAATTTAGAAAAATTTCGAATGGAAATGCATGAGTGCATCCTGACTTTACCATGAGAGGACAGTCTCAGTCAGTAATACAGGTTGACGGGATTTGGAGTTTATCAGAAAATCAAGCTTCTCTGTAACACAGTGCCTCTTGCCAGTATCCTTTGCTATCTGACCCTGCATCTGGAGTTTATCTGTGCTGATGCCATTAGTAGAAGCTGACCAAGCTGTATGTGGCTTCTGAGACACCCCAGGATTGCAGCCTGGGTAGTAAATAACCATTTCAGCCCTGTGACTTGAGTTCAGTCAGCACTGAGCATGGGAATACAGGTACAGAGAGTAATTGGATCATGATTTCCAGTTAAATAAAACTGCAAGAGCCTGTGAGTTCAGGATATGAGTAGGGTAAGCCCTTGTGTAACAGGAACCAGTTTGGGAGATAGATACGAGAGAAAATGCAAACAGGACCTATTACCCAATAAACGGTCTTTTCTGATCCTCAGAAATGAACATTGCCTCCATTCTTATTCATCCATCACCCATCCATTACCTACATTATCCTGCATCACTGATGCTAGCAGACACGACTTTTCCTTAGCCACTTCTAATCCATACAGGACCTTGTCTTGTATGTATTCATTTACTGTCTTCCTATGTTATGTGACATTCTAAAATCTGAACAGGATCAGCTTATCAGTCCCGTTTTTTGTCTGTAATGCTGCCTTTAAAAATGCTAGTGCATGAGAAGTGTACATAAGTAAATTGCACCAGCTGTTACTGTGATTCTATTCACTAAAGCTGTATTTCTTAAAGTTTTCATATTTCTCAGGGTTTTCTTGTTATTTTTTAAATTTTTCAAAATTATATATTTTTTAAATCACTGATTATTTTTTGGACCTTGTCTGCTTTTGGAGGTCAAATTTAATTCATAGCTCTCCATAATTTTCTTCCTACAGCTGTTATTTTTCTCTCTAGTCTGCTCCTACCTTGCTGTTTCAAAAAGGGTGCTAAAGATAACTCATGGTAGTCCAATAATCTGTCATCTCTTTCAGGGCCCCAAAGTGTGTCTCATCTGATCTTTGGGCTCTGACTGTTTTTATGGATTTTACATTACACAGGACTTGTTCTGGAGAGGTTGCTAATGTCTCTAGTTTTTCACTGTCCGCCCCAGGACACATTGTTTTCACTTCTGGCATCTCACCTTCCATTTTCCTTGCAAGATGAAGAATGTGTTTAATTTTTCTGCAACACCTTACTCTGTTGCAAAGTGATTTTCATTGCTCTCTGTTGGTTCAGTACCTCCCCTTACTTATCTTTCGTGTATTTCTGATATCTTATGTTAGTTTCTTTACATTCATTTATTTTTGGTATTTTATTTCCCAATTATCCATCCAAGATTGTCTATAATCACCTTTTCCTTGACCAAAGCCTTTTTCCTTGTATGCCTCAAATGACCTAATCTTTCTCTCAGCAATGTATAACTTCATAGGTCAGCTTACCAGACTTCTTGTCTTTAAAACTTCCTTTTAAGAAGAATGAATTGGTCATGAAAGAGGCTGATGTGACAGGAGAAAGGATAAAACTGGTACAGGAGTGCAGAGGCATCAGAGAACTGTCTCCTGCACCTGTATCCACAGCAGAGCACACATGCAGACCAGAGATGGGTTGCTGGTTGCCATGGAGGAGATGGATGCGACAGCAACCCCTGGCATACCAGAGCTGTTGGGGTGTTAATTAGAGGGGCTCATAATAGGGTCAGGCACCTTTAAGCCATCTGTGTTAAAGTACTCAACACCATTTTCAACCACTTTCCCTTAATTTGGCTGTTAGCTGTACTATTATTTGCAGTATATTTGATCTTCATCATTGCTTTTGCTGCACTGTTTGAAAAACAGGATTAAGCACAGCTTTGATAAAGTCGTATTTGCAAACATGAGCAAATGACATGCATGAACATATGGTCAGCATCCTGAATGCAGAGCCAGTAAGACTTGCTCACGGGTGTTGTGGGGTGTGAGAGCTTGGGTATCAGCAGCAAAAGAAGCTAGGGAGTAAGGGGTATATTTCTCTCAAAGATACCAGGCCTGCCTTCAAGGTTGCTAATCGGCATCTCTTGCAGCTTGATCCTGAGCTTTTAATCCAGTTTCCAATCCTAGTGATATCAGTCCTGCCCTGAGGTAATGGAAACAGAAGGATCCAGCCAGTTGCTACCCCATGACAAAGTGTGAGGTACCGCAGAGGCTTTTAGACTGAAATCGCTGTGGTATCGAGGACAGCAGCAGTGCCTCATAATGAGGATTTTATTCCCCTTTGCCATACCATTCATAATACAGCAGTCTGGTTAAGCAGCACTGATAAGCTGAGTGGTTTGGCCCATGTATAATACTAATCCTCATAAAACTGACTCTGAAGTAATTGATAATTAAATCCCTGAACTGCTGTGATGGACTGCAAGTAGTACAAGAACATTAGGGGCTTTGTTAGTTTTAAGTCATGCTAGGTAGAAAGTAAAATAATGATGGGTGTTCCCTCAAGTGTGATCTCTAGGTGTGATGCTTAAAGCGTGGTTGGACCAGTGATCCTTCTTCATCAGTAGGATACAGGACATGTGGTGGCATGGGCTGCAAATTCCTTATTAAGCAGTGCTGCTCCTTCGGTGGTGCTTTGCCTCAGATGGGTCAAACAAGCAGCCTGACTGTAAGAAAAAGGGTTCTGCAAAGTAGGTAAAATAGGAAGTCTTTGAATGATGATATAGGTGCCATAGAGTCTCTGACAGCTTAATGTTTGTTTATTTTATGTAAATAGACTCTGCTCTTTCTATAGGAAACTTGTAATTCAAAACAAGCATTGACAGATAATGTGTCTATAACATGTAAAATATTAATATGTTTTCCTTGGTTATAAAGACTTCTTGAAGCAAATGTGTTAGGATTTGCGTTTGGTAGCTGATTATTTTGATGGAATTAATGTCTGATTTTGAAAAGTATAACAGAGATCTCATCATTAAAACTTCACTTTAATTGCGCTCATTAATTTAACTTAATTCTACATTTTTCAGTAGTGTTTAGGGTATTTTTTTCTCAAAGAGTGAGTTAATGAAATGTTACTTCCTTATCACCTCTCTGTATTAAACTTGTCAGTCCCGAGGGTCTAGCTGCTCCTCTCATTTCTAAGCAAGTCAACTTTCATTAAAGATAGAATTTACCCATAAACCAGGACAGCAATATTTCTCATTACACAGACAGACACAGATATATACATTTATTTGTGTCTTTGCATATGTATAATGTATTTCATCTTGAATGCCACAATATGTCTACAGCTTTCTCCCAGCAGGAAAGCTTTATTATTCCTGAGAATAAACAACCTAATAATGACATATTAATTGAACATGTAAATGAGATTTGATGATAGAAAAGAGGTTTTGAGGTCACTTGCTGAAATGTTGCCTTACTGCTACCCCAGCTCTGTCTGTACTTGCAGTCTGAGGTACTTGGATTTGAACTGGCAGTTTCTTAACTGTTTAAGGAAAGAGGGTACAAGGGAATAGTTCAGAGAGGAAAATATTCTCCGTTCTCCTAATCTGCTGAGTTTCCAGTTGGCACTCCGTTTTCTTTGAGAGAGCAATCTGACTGTATTTCATAAAAAAAAATAAAACTAGCTTTCAAAGGGATGCACGCACTTCCTCATGAGTTTTTCTTAAGGACATTGTCGTCATACTTGGGACATAGCCATCTGCCACCTCTCTGCTCCAGTTACTGCATCTTCAAGGAACTAAACCCCATCATAAACGAAGTGTTGTCTATATGACAGTTGTTCCAGGCTGTTCATATGAACAGTATGCGGAACAGTCTGGGTGTAGGAGCAGGCAAATACTTCCTACCCTGCCTCCTTCCTGTGAGAGCCAAGTGTTGTCTCTGGCTGGACATCCACAGCCCTTCTGAGCAGCCAGTGAGCAGCAGCTGGGCAGATGAGATGCAGCTTCAGTGCAGAGAATTGTTCTGGCTGCTCTGGGCTGTCAGTGGAAAATGCAATGAGTGAGACTCACGCACGGATGATTCCTGTGCTGCAAGTTTTTGAGGGATGCTGCTGCTTTTCACATTAGCTGCCAAGTGAACGTGGACATTTGCAGCTTGAATGAATTGTGAGATGACGAGTTCTTGGGGTGTTGAGAATGTGCTAAGCAGCCTTGGTTTGCCTGGGAGCTGGGAAGGCACAGAGCAGTTTTTTGGTGCTTTTAAATCTGAAGCATGAGGAGATGAGCATTTACTACCATATGATGGTGGACTGACCCATCAGAAATTAGTCAGTGTTCAGCAGTGACAACTGTTTGGCCTTTGGAACTGAACTGTCCCAGGCTTGACAGTATTTGGATGAGAGACCTTCGGGGCAGCTGGGCACAGCCTGCTCACTGCTGTTTAGGTGTGAATCGTTAAAGCCTCTCTTTTAAAGCCCCTTTCCTCAGTTCTTGTTCAGAGAGAACTTGTTACGTCTATAGAGGGAAACCACAAAAGCAGAGGCAACAGAACAGGTTTCTCACTTGTGTGATTTGTTTTTAATCTGCAAAGATACCAGTGTTCGGGTTAACTATGAGCTGGGTTAACTCAGCAGTCTTGTATTGTCTCTGACTGATGCAGTGACACTGGAGGTAAGTTCTTTACCCCATATTCCCCAATATGAGATGAGAATAGAGATGTTCAGAGCATCAGAAAGTGAGAGAAAATGACATTTAATGATCAAAGTTTTTACAGAAATGCTGGTTAAAAATTTTTTAAAAAGGGAGAGCAAAGATAACCCAAAAACCCTACTACCAGATGACAAAGACTTGCCAAGGTTCCCTGAATTAGGGAGTTTTGAAGTCTTGAACTGCTACTCTTTTTCATAAGAACACATCTGTATAAGTCATTTCTTTAATTTTTTATTCATTTCAGCTAAAACATATTTGAGATTTCACAGAGAAGTTATATGAAAGTTGCTTCTTACCCGTGCATGAAGATGCAATTCTTGTGCAGTGGGGATGCATAAGAAGTGAAGTTCAGACTTTTATTAAGTCTCCCCAGGCACATCTAGTTTGTGTCAATCAGTCCCTACCTCAAAATGTTTTCATGTTTCTGGATGGGAACAGCTTGAAGTGTCATAGAAAATCACTTGAGTGCATACAGATGACAATACTTAATTCAATAATTAGCTTCAGGCAGTGAGAAAACTGGAAAGATTTTTAAGCTTATTTTGGCAGATTTTTATTAAAATAAAAGCTGCTCATTAAAATAACTTCTGTATTGAACTCCCAGACCTTGCTTGAAGGAGTACTTCTATACTTTTAAGAAACAGAAATAAAACAAAAAACATGCACGAGAAAACTTGATGATGTTTAGAACAGAAAGTACATACAATAGACTTATGTCTCATATATTTTAATGAAAAAGAAGGCACAAAATTACTTAGCTTTAAGGATTTGAATGCATCCCTAATGAGGATAATGTCCTGCCCCAGGTGCTCATGGTACAGAAGAACTGGATTACAAAAAAGGTGAAAAATAATTTAAGGATGATGATGAGTTCAAGATGCAAAATATTGTTAGTTCAGGGGGAATTTGAATAGAAGTAATAAACTAGAAACACACACAGAAGTGTGAGAAAAAAACACTGAATCCTCTGCCCAAATCTGGAAGAATGACTTTGAAGAAAAGGTGAAGATGGCTGGGCAGTTTGTCACCAAAACTGTTTTGGTTTTAAGGAAATTCTTCTTCTTCAGTTACAGCTTGGTGGGTCATGGACTGCAGAGAAAAGTCAGTCTGGGGACTTGCTGTGGGCATCCCTGTGGCTGAGCTGGGGATCTGGGAGTCTCAGGTGAAGCACACTGCCCTAGGGCAAGCACATCTGAAATGTTTTTTAAATAAAGCCATTTCTAACTTTATCCCACTGCCCCACTGGAATTTCCCCTATTTTGTTGCAGGAAGTCTGTGTGTGATAATAGTTTGTTGCTGTAAAATGGAAATATCTCTCCCTCCCCCTCAATTTTCAGAGATTCTTAAGAAAAAGAAATCTCAGCTTACGTAATCCAAGTGCATTTTTTGGAAACCTGTAAAACCCACGAGAGACAGCCCCATACGTTCTCCCTGCTGCTGCTGACCTGGGCAGGTTCCTTGCACTGCAGCTGCTTACCATGAATACTTGTCTCAGCTTCAGATCTGAAGGGTGCCTGGACTTGGTCCAGTCACTGATTCAGCACCTGGAATATTTTGCAGTGGGTAGGGAAGAAGTCCTGGCTTTGGAAGGAGTCTGGTGCTTTGCAGATAGCGATAAATGAGCTGTAGTAGACCACTGTCAAAGCAACGCCGCACAAACCTGGCAATAAACTGATGGTGAGCATCACTCCTTATCTCTTCTCTGTGCTACTGTGCCTGCTCTGCCCTTCACCTGCACCTGGAACCCATGGCTACCTCGGAGCCCTCTTCACGATATCCAAATGAAGCCAGATTCAGGATCATAGTCCAAAATTGCCTCTGTGGGGACAGAAAAGTGAATGGGGATTTTAGCAGTCTTTTACTACTTGCTTCTACTACTTGTTACTTCCATTTGGGTTACTCTGCACAGCATGTATTCCTCTGGGCTGGCAAAGGTGCTGCAGATGTCCATCTCCTTGAGTCTTAATAAAGAGCTCAACCTGGGAAAAACAGGTACAAAGATTTTTAA
This sequence comes from Coloeus monedula, assembly GCF_965178545.1. Taxonomy (NCBI): domain Eukaryota; kingdom Metazoa; phylum Chordata; class Aves; order Passeriformes; family Corvidae; genus Coloeus; species Coloeus monedula. The sequence continues at coordinate 48,669,544 of NC_138783.1, forward strand.
GAGCCTAGAGTCCGTAAATTGTTTTATTCATTTTGCAAGGAGCATTTTTTTGTCTTTACAGGAATGTGTTTTATAGGAGAACATAAAAGTCTTTTTAGCTTGGTGTTACACATATTTCTATTTCAAAAGGAAAGGCTTAGATATGTTAAACAAAGCTTAGCATTAGTATTGTGATGAGGTACACAAGTATCTTTCAAAATCCCCATAACGTTCTTCTGCTCAAAGGAGTTAGCCTTGTTTTTTCTAAAGTCTTCTCAAAGTGAAATGCTTCATTAAAATTAATAAGGCTGTGACCTACATAGTTTACAAAAGAATTAAATACCGTAATAATATGACCATATTCTTACTGTGCAGTTAATTTGTATTTTTCTTTATATTACAAATGTTCACTTCTTTCTTTGAAGTTTGTGTTGGGCTAGTGTACAAATACTGTTCACTGAATAAAAATGGAAAAAGGGTGACTTTGTGGCCTTTTCTGGCAGAGTACGTTGATAGTTTTTAATGCTTTCTTGTCTCCTGTCCCACTGGTCGTGATTGAACACTCTAGAATTGCTTTTTTTGGAGGCTGTTGTTAATACTTCTAAAAAAAATATGTATTTTTGCTGCTCAGGATTCCACAGGGAACAGGAATCTGGTATTCTCAAATCTAGGAAGAAAAGCTCTGTCCAAATGTATGTATACTTGAGGTCTGGAGTCAATTGGTATCTAGACCTTTTAACCAATAGCAAACTCTAATCCTTGACCCTGAAAGCGAGACTGCCATGATCATGGACCTTTGGCCTGAGAAGAAAATGAGGAACATTTGTGAAACTATGTTCTGTATTTGCCTGGAAAAGTTTGCCTGAGCAAGAGCAGCAGAATACAGGTTAGGGCAGAAGCTGAAGACAGACGAGTGGTTAGTAACCGCAGGCAGACATCACAGCTGAGCCGCTGTGCTGGCCTCACTTCAGGTGCACCTACTACTGGCAGTTGTCTGAGACTTGGTTGATGTCACTCACACGGGCTGATGGCTTAGCAAGGAGAAGTCCACCGGTGGAAATGGCCTGTGGTATGTTAAAAAAGTAGGACTTTACAGGACATGTCCTTATTCCCAGGCTTGGTGCAAGAAAAGGGCATTTTCTTTTAGTGGAATTTGAAAGAAAAACTTCAAAGAAGTGTTTTCTTTGATGAAATACAAAGAAGTCCTGTGTCCTTGAAGAAGATTGTTGCTGGTCTACAATAGCTTCCAAAATTGGAGGTTATGTGTGGCCTGTTTGTCTCCATGATTTTTTTTTTTAAATTGGCGCATAATAAATGTAAAATTGGAAAGTGATACAGCATTGAAAATGATAACATTAAAAGAAATTCTTAGCAGTGTTGAACAACGTTACTTTGCTGGAAGTTTGAGTTATGCCTCATAGGTACTTGGCATATTTCACCTTTTAAAAATGATTGTGACCTGCAGTTTTTCCACTAAACTTTGTCTTTTCAGTGCAGCAAACAATACAACATCACTGCAATTTGATCAGCCATTAAAACTTGTATTCAAGTATTTCTTAACACTTCAAGTATTGCTTAATACTGCCTTTATCTAGCTGGGAGATAGAGGTAATGGTCAGTGTCTTCCAGTTTAGTTTGTTTAACAGAAATTTATTTCTTTTTCCTTCTTTCAGTTGATCTTAAGAAAGGATCATGTCCAAGTGCTGCAAAATCAAATCTCCCAAAGCCCTGCCCGTCTGGACTTCGTCCCCCAGGCTATTCACGGTTGCCAGCAGCTAAGCTGGCCGCATTTGGTTTTGTCAGGAGCTCAAGTGTGTCCTCTGTCTCCAGCAACCAGTCAAACGACAGTGCTCAGAGTGACCAGAGCAGGACAACTAACCGTAAGTCCCAAAAGTGCCCTTCTTTCTGGAGTGATATTAAACAGGTGTGTTCCAGGATTGTCCAAACTGGAGTTTCTATCTAATTTAGGACTAATGAAACCTGTTTAGTACTCACTAATCTGTTTTGTGCCACTGACTTTGGTTTGGTATCTTGATTTCCCAGTGAATTTTTAAAAAAATTAATATTTATTAAATATTAATAAACAATTATTAAATTCTATCAACTATTTAGAATATTAATTATAACAGATGAATAGGGGCTGAATGTGAAGGGGATTTTTCCCCTGCTACAGAGAAAATCCCATTCAGAGTGAACCTGAGGCATTCTTTCTTTTATTTTGTTTTTACCTGGAACATCTCTTCTTACAAGCTGAAATAGTAAATAAAAAGAGTGAACAGTGTTTGGTAAGTAAATGGCAGCCAATGCAGAATGGGAAAAATATTATCAAAAATAAGAGATACAGTTTTTCTCATCTACTTTTCTTCTGCTTCTTAATATTCAGTATAATAAACTTAGTTTAGAAAATTGAGCAAATAATGCCAGTGATGTGAAAGGGATCAGGGCTGATATGGTAGTACATCTACCAGACTTTGAATGATCCCATGGCAGAAATGTCATTCCAAATCCTATTTTCTGTAAAGGCTGTTAATTTTATTAAGTACAATATAGTGCCCACTGGATTGTGCAGTCCTTAGGAAATGTGTGTGTGCCCTGGGCTCAGAGCAGAAAGGGGGTTTGAGGGATTTTCATGCCCATTTTTCTCTGAAGACTGGATTGAGCCTGAACTGTGTCAATATCAAAGCAAGTGGTATCAGCCCAGGAGGGGTGCAGGCAGGGCCACCAGGTGATATGAGGCAGCAGAGGAGACAAGATGCTGCAGGCTCCTAAATCTTTCACTGTTAATATTAATTTGAAATTAATTAAAATAAAAACAATTAATATCGTTCAAAACCCTAAAGATTTTCTCTTTCCCCTTTACATGGGGTGATTGAAATGCAAAAGACTAATGTCAGCAGGGGCTTTTAACTTTTCCAATGCCCCCAAACATGTTTGTAGCTTGTTTTACTGTGGGACTGATCACTCATTTTTGGTTATTTCCTAATAAGCTTTACTTTATGGTTAGTCAACCTCTTTTGCTTTGTGCTTTTACCCTACATTTATGCCTTTGGAAAACTTCTATCTGGTGTTGTAATCTTTTAGTCTTTAGTTACATAAAACCTGTGTTAGGGACAGAATTACCTGATATCTGATTAGATCTAAACTACATTTCTGCAAATAAATTTGTTGTTTAGCAATTTCAGGTGGGAATCTGAATGAAATGACATCTGTAGGTACAACACTATCCTTGAACACACTGGATATATGCAGGTTCATAAAAATTGAAAAGCAATATGCTCCAAGCTGTCGAATTTGAGTCAATTAATTTCTATTAAAAAAACTGTGGAAGAAACTTTAGTAATCTCAGGCACAGAAAGTTACATCTGATTCTTCAGTCTTCTTAAAAGAAGTTGATTTCATTTATATATTCTGGTGTACTTTTATATTATCTTTGTACATTAGGCCCATAAAAACTGAAACCATATTCCAATCACTGGCAGGACATGGAAGCATTTGGTTTCATCTGACTCAGCTGAAGATGGTACTGCTCTTTAATGTTGGGATCAGGATGTTGTGACCAGCTTGTGCACATTACAAGATCAGTTTTGATCGGTATGAAAATTACCCAGGGGAAGTGTTCTGCTTGTACGAATTCATGTAGAGATGAGCTCAGCCCATCACCTGATGAAAAACAGCACCTATAACTTTGCTCTTGCTGCAAAGTTAGGTAACTCATCTAAGATGTTGTCTAGTTTCTCTCCACCTCCATGTGAGAGCAAAAGAATGAGCCCCTCCCAAGGGTCACCTCTCTCATGTGGCTCCTGTGACACGCAAAGCTGTCCAGCCCAGAAGTTTTTTACTTTTCTTTAGTTCCAAAAGGATAGTGCTTCCTCTTGGATAAGGGTGACGGAAGGAGAAGGTGTGTTGCCAAGCAGGTGAGGGCACATCTGGTGTTTAGGGTGCCAGGCCTCGGTAAGTCATCACACGAGGTGACACCTAGCATCACCTGCTTCCTTTGGATTAAAGGCAACACAGCTGTTCATGGGGCAGATAGGTAGGAAGAAAAAGTGTTTCCTTACTTGTTTTTTATTAACTTTCATGGAAGTGTTATCTGTATGAAACTGTACCATCTTTTCCTATTTATTGTCTATATGCCAGCAAGAGTTAAATTAGTTGCCCAGCACCCAGGGAGCACAAATTAGTTGCTTTCCATTCTACTGCATCTTATTTAACACAGAGCAGCAGTGCACTTCAACATGCACAGAAAGGATGTAGGGAAGAAGTACTGGCTCAGGAATCTGAGCATGACATATTATTTCTTCCCTTCACTACCTGCTGGAAGAATGGTTTATTTAAATTAAATAAATAGCTGATTCTGTAGCTACTACCTGTGATCATATCTTTGACTAAATCAGGTTTCCTAGAGGGCAGGAAAAAGTTTTACTGTTAATTTCCTAGCTCGTTAGGGTAGAAAATGCAAAATTATCTACCTTTAGAAGTCTTCAAACATACATAACACAATTTTCTATTTAAGCAGCTTCTCTGTGTGTAAGGGAGACAGAAGTAGTTGATAACATCTTACAAGTGCATTTGTTATAAATAGAGGAGCTGCTACTGTTGTAAATTGAGGGGCTCATTTCAAAATCATGACATATTGTAGGTTACTAGAAAGCCAATGACTATGGCTAGGTGAGAGGAAAACACTGGTTTATTTTAAGGACAGAGCGTTTTAGGATAAACAGTGATTTTTTAAGGGGCCCTGGTGAGATCCTGTTCTTGCTTTTCTCTCCTCTGCCAGATGTCTTGTGGTGCTAGTCCTTCCCAAACAGATTTCTTTTCAGAAGTCCCAATGAGTGTCTCTGCCTAGGGAGTAAAACCCCACTTGTTTAGAGTAAGGAGACGTGATGTTTGTGTTGAGGGGAAATTTGTTAATGGAGCTGTGATGTGGCAGCTTTGTTCTTCACCAGACTTCCCCCCTTCCTGTGACCCCTCTGAAAGCAGTAAGCCTGGATGTGCACAGAGCCTGTGCTGTGCTTCTTGGTTGACTTTCTGGAGGTACTGCGCATATTCAGATTGATTCAATTAAATGGATTTGAAGCAGTGGGACTATACTCTTTTCTCATGGTGAGACAGGACAGACTGCTCAGCACTTGTCTGCTTGTCCTCATGTCTTCCCTGGAGTTCCATCCCAGGATGGGTATAAGCCAGGCTGCTGTTTGCCAATAACACGCCAGCTGTGACAGTCTTGCCACCAGCTGCTACTCAGGATCAGTCATAATGGGGCTCTGCTCCTATGAAGTCCTGCCCAATTTTGTGTTGAGACTGAAGGGGCAGCTCTGGTAACCAAACTTATCAACATCTCACCAGCTTTTGTGGTAGGGAACCGACCTACAAGTCAGGGTCACTAGTCTGTTTTGGCCATTAAAAATCCACTTCTTGGCACCTAGGTGTAATTTGTGGTTTGCTCACAGGGAAGCCAAGGTCTGCAAAGCTCATTCATGATGATGGTGGCACATAAAGCAGCTTCTCACCTTGCTGAAGAAGGTGGGGTGCAATGTCAGCAGCCAAAAACCACTCCATTTCAAAGCTGGGTTCTAGGGTGGATCAGGGGAGCTCACCATGGATCACTACCGCCTGTGCTGCCCTGCTCAAGATGAAATGTTTAAATGGTTCAAGGTGGTGATCTCTTCATTTGATATGGATGACAGGGGTAGTTGTGGTTGAATCAAACAACTCAGAGAAGTGGAGGCAGTTGTACCAATGGAGGTGAGGAGCTGTGGTGTGTCCATTCCTTGTTGCTACTAATGTTCCTCTGCATTCAGTGTGGAGCCTGCAGCTCCCCCTGCCACTTCCACACCTCTCATCTCATGGTTTCCCACATCAGGGCAGCTCTATACTACAGTGCAGCGAGGCCCAGGTGAGGTTTTCTGCTTGAGCAAAGCCACATGGCCTGACAGCTATGGGATGTCTGGGGAAGCCCAGGCTGAGGCTCAGCTCCAGGCCCTGCTATCAGTACTCCACAGATCTGTTCTGCTAATATTTTGTTCAAGATTACCTGAAAAATTTAGCCCTATCTCTGGTGTACTACTTGGAGGTTTTCAAAAATGTCTGATATTTTAAACCATTATTCTTTATTTAGAAAAAAGGGAATTTTGTATGTCTAGAAACTTTTTGCTCGTTTACGGTCTAAATTGACTAGAATTGAAAATTGAGATACTTCAGTCTAAGGAGTGTGAATGTATTCTGGAAAATATGAGAAAAAGTGAATGACTAGACAATCATGTTAAGGTTGAAACCACTATGATTTGGAGGGGAGAGAAACAATTGTGTAAACATAAAGAAAAACTTGCAATTTAAACAACTTATAACAAAGTACCTAACTGTGTATTTTCCCTTGGAATTTTAAATGCCCTGTGTGGAAGCTTTCCCCCTGTCTGCCCCAATAAAATTTGCATGAGAGGTTCACAGCATCCACCAAAGGCTCACAGTTGTGGGATGTGGTTCCCAGTATTATCTTGTGATTCTGCAGTGAGGTAACATGATGCTCGGATTGTACCTTGTGTTTTACTGGTTTGAGGGGCTTAGAGTTCTCTCACTTGCTTGTATCTGCATTTTGAGTGATCAGCTGAATGTCCTGCTCACATAATTAGCTTCATGTACTTCATCAGAATAGACTCCAACATCCCAACATGGGAAAGAGTTTGTCAGGCACTGTGGATGAATTTGATGTGTGGAGGACTGGAAGAAGGGTGGATTGTTTAGAATGAGTTAAGGTATGCTAATTGCTATGAGTTCAGGAAATGGAAGAATGTCGGTGTAATATCGGGAAATACTTCATATTCATAAGGTCTACTAGTCTCTTAAATAATCTTCCAAGTGAAGTGATGAAATCCCTGTTGCTTAAGAGTCTTTAAATAGAACAATAGCACGGTGTTAGAGGCAGTTCTTCTCTGTCGACGTGCTAGACTAAGACATAATGCTATTCAGTACCTACCCACAGCTGTGAATGCTGAAGCAATTTATTTTGAGCCTGAACAAGAAAATGGTGATGAATATTTCAAACCTTGTTTTAGTATCTCACGACAGCTATTGTTTTGTTAAAAATTATAGAAAAATGAAACTGCATGCTTTATTGATGTAAGCCTCCATGATCCTTTCTTCAATATATATATTTCCCACTGGTTTTTGACCTTGTATTGCCTGGCCTTGCTAAATGTTGAATTTCCATTCTAACAAGCAAAAATGTCAAAGTGTCAGATTCAGGTGGGCGGAGAAATGAGGAAATTAAAGTGAGCACAGGAGCCTTGAATAGATGCCTAATTTTCTCCAAAATGGGTAGAACGTTCAAAATTGTCTCATGGTAGACAGGTATAACAATTGTTCTTAAACACGTAAGTGTTATGTAAATACAAAGAATTTACTGCATGAAAATGAATTCCAATCATATTTCTATGACTGATTTTCTGTTCAGTTTTCTACATGATAAATTCAGGGTTTTTTTCCCTTCTGACCTTGTTCTGATATTAATGCCTTGATAGAAGAATCACTTTATGCCATCTTTTCACTGTGAATAGGACTGAAATAGAACAGTATTAACATTCTCAGCTTAGTGGGGTGAAGCATCTGCAAAAGTGCAGTATGCCAGCCAGGAAGAGCAAGGGCTATAAGACATTTTAGCTGCCTTTACTTAGCAGCATTTACTTTTCATACTCTAGTTCCTAATGATGGGGGAAAAAACATTCAAAGAATGGCTTGGGGGTGTAGGCAGAGAGGTTTCTCTCTGATGGCAGAGATTGAAACAACAGTACTGAAGTATAAGTTGTGTAAGTTGTCTATTAATTTCAGGGGGTTTTAGATATGGTGCTTGCAGTAATATTTTAAATGTGATAATATTTTACAAGTTTAGATAATGTTTTTGCTATCTCCATTGTTACCTCTTCCCCTGCCCATCAGAACACACAGCAGAGGGGAGCAGTTCCACACTGGGAGGATCTTCACCACCCCTTGTAATGAATAAGTAGAGGCAGGAGGATCAAGCTGGTTTGGAAATGCAAAACTACTTTTATATGAAGATGCCAACCTGAAATATTTAAAGGGGTTTCAGATTTGCTGAGGTTAATTTTGTCAAAACTGAAGAAATCCGTGAAACTCTGAATTCTGCAAAGCTTGCTTTTTCTGAGCAAAGAACTGTTGAAAGAATTTTGCCAAGCTCTCGTGCCAGCTCAACTCGAGTGCTTAATCATCATGTTTGTTATTGTTATAAAGTGCCATATAAAATCTGCGGTTTTAGTGTAAGAAGTCCGGTCTGGGAGATTCTGTGTCTGTGTTCTAAAATTGTCCTGGCTCAGACCTGGCAGCTCTAGTTCCAGTTTTTGGCACTTATCTCTGTCTGGTTTTTAAAAAGTGGCTTCAATATCCACCTCACTTTCCTGTCCGTAAAATGGGGTGGGAGAGTACAAATGTTTGCGCATGTATTGGGTAACGGGACAAGGAAGAAACAGATAGTGACAAATCCTCTTTCCTGGCCCATTTCCACACAGGATTATTTGACTGATTATGTGCACCTAATTTAGTCACGGCAACTCTTAGTGTTTAATCTGCAGAGGGTAAAAAGTAGTTCAAACCACTTGCACACCAGGCTGCCAGACACCAGTTTCACTGGAGAAGGCAGTGCACTGCCCCAGGATTAGATTATTCCCATTACAGACACCCAAGGTTTCTCTGTTCTTTAGCTCTGTGGGAAGATGTTGGTTCAGTGATCAGTCTCGTGAACTGTGGCAGCATGCTTGGTGCCTCTATACTGGGAGGTTTCATCAATGCCTTCTTTATTTTAAATATGTCCTATGGCTGACTTTGTGCTTCCCTGGTCAATAGGAGATCATGACTACTTTATTTATTGCATTATGATGAACTTCATTAAGGTTGGAAAGATACAAAGAAAGCAGTGAAGCCATTTCTAAAATAACTACTTTTTTTTTTCAATCTTTATATCGCAGTTTCTAAAAAGTCTAGTCTTCAGTGATCCTGAAGGGTATCCCCACTGATAGCGATGTGAGAGAGGCGTGAGGAAGAAGAGAGCTGATGGTGGAGTGTGAATTTTACAGTCTGGGGAAAACCCTCAGTCAGTCCAGAGCCAGTAACAGGCACAAGCACAACACTCATCTTTCTGGGGACACTCAGCACTTGGAACGGTGGCACTTAAAATGTCCTTTTGAAAATATGAAGGCAAGCAGCAGCTGGAACATGTCTGTCACATCCAAATTAAAACCCCTCTGAAGACCAGAAAACTCTCTATAAATCGTCTCCTTTTCATACTCTAATCTTCCTATTCTATCTGTTGAGGGAGGAAATACTCGTTTAGAAGTGAACCCTGTGGGTATTCATTGAAATGGATTAATCTTTTAATTTAGCCCAGAGAAAAATTAAGGAATAAAGCTTTGAAGAAATGAGAGCTCATCTGTTTCTCTTTTTCTTTTTTCTTTTCTTTTTCTATTTTTTTTCTTTTTTTTCCCCCTGCCTTCTAATGGAATCACAGTTAAAATCTTCATAGTCTGCCACTAATGAAGTATGACCTTGCAGGACTTTTGAGAAACTTTCTGCTTCACCATGTCCCTCTCATGCATTTCATTTCAGTTTATAAATCAATATTTAAAAAGGGTTAATTCTGGATGTCTAGCTATGGGGCTTATCACTGGAGTATTCCATTGACTTCATCTGCAGATTTTGGGCTTTCTGAAATTCAAGCCTGTGGTAATCTAGATGCATTCAACTCCACAAAGATGCATCTTCAAAAAGCACCACATATTGCTTCTGGTTCAGTTCTGCATTTTGTATTGTCTGTGAGGTTGAAGCCAGTGAGCACAGTGAGGCATTCTGGCTTTGAAATCTTTAAGTAAATCAAACAGTTGGCCTGACTGAACCAATTACTGTCAGTGACAAAAATCATTACAGACTCTATAGTACTAGGCTTTCTTCCAAATATAACTTTTTTTTCAAAAATAAGTATTAATTTAAAGATACAAGAAGTTTGATATGGTAGTTAGGAGCCAACTTTGAGTCACAGTGAGACAAAGAAAAATACTTGTGTCACAGTTTTGAGTTACATAAATTTTGAAAGGATTTTTTAAAATTATGTTTTCCCTTGTGTGATCTTAACTTAGTGTCAGCAAGGCTGTTAGCTTGTTTTCCTAAACAAGAAGCAAATAAGCTTGAGGTTCAATGTTTCTTTGATCTCTTTCAACAAGGACCAAATTTAAAAAGTGAGACTGAGATGATCTCCTTGCAATCGTATTATTAATAGCTGTAGTCAAAAATAAAATGTTGTGAATTTGTCACACACACGGTTGAATCCAGTTTCCTTACCAGCAATAAACAGGACCAATGTTATAAGTACTGTAAATATTACTGGCAAATCACATTTAGACCAAAAGGTTTCAGAAAACAAAACTGTCCTCGTTATAGAACGTGAAAAATCAATTGACAAAATGGTATGCTGTTGCAAAATGAAGTGTGGATAATGAACACAAACAAATGGGAATTTGGAAAAAGCCTGTACACTGTCCCTTTTGGGAGGCAGAGTGACTGATGAGTTGAGGAGATCCATGGTGGATTAGTGCAGGTATGTATTAATAACAGTGGAGCGAAGGAAGACAAACTTCAAAGATGTTTCTAATCTTTGATCCCATTAGGAATCCTGCAGAAGACTTGTGAATTCTAATTTAGTAGCGTGAGAAGTGTTACAGCCAAAAGAGTGCAGCACTATTTTAAGAGGAAAAACTTTTTCCATGTAGATTTTGGGCTGGAATATCACTTGTAACGTTTTATCCGTCACACTAGACTAGTCCAAACAGGTTAAAATTGAGGTCATTGATGTAAGTCTTCCAGATGCTCTTGAGAATATCTGAAATATAAAGAAGGAACAGCATCTTTTGCAGCTTTCATTATTGCCACGGGTCTGTTAATTGTGATCCAAGAACTTGAAAATTGCAGTTTAAACAGCCTTTCTTTCCGGCTTGCTGCTTGACAATCTCTAGAGACCTGGACAAGATTACACGAGGAAACAGCTCAGAATGTTGTGGTTCTTCATCTTGTGACAGGTGTAAGACCACAGGCTTTCAACTTAGGATTTCCAAAGCTAATTTAAATGCTAGAAGAAAGCTGACTGAGGTCCGAAATAAGTAAAACCACCACTGGCAGAAAAATGACAGCCTTAGACCCTCCAACCCACAACACTAAGCTGAATATAACAGGAACAATTGCACAGTATTTTCCTCCAGGGTGGGAATTATGAGAAACTGTGGGCTGTTGGCACACGAGACATCAGTGATACCACCATCAGCAGTAGCAGACGTTCAGTCCCTTGGAGATGAGCCCAAGGCTTTCCATGTGGCAGCTTTAGGGGTCTACCTGTGGCATTAATGTGGTTGGAGGAGAAAGCTGCTGGCATTTCTGTAGTTTACAAACAAGCCTTTGACTCTCTGTTCCCTATGGCAAGGAATCAAGCTGGGCTACATGGTGTAAATCTTCAATTTATGCTCTTCCCAACTTCAAGATCTGCTCATCTCTCTTGACACAGTGTAAGTTGTCATCACTACTTCCATAGAAGGCTGCACAGTCAGAAATACTTCTGCAGAAATATGAATACTTAAGATGAGAGAATAAAGTGCTCTGATTCAGAGGTGGGAACTGGACTTCCTCGGAAGAGCTGGCAGTGTTCCCATATAAACCTTGACACCAGATTGTGCATCGGCGGGGTTTGTCTCAGAATGGGGCATGTCACTCGCTGTGTGCTGATTCACCAAGCAGTCATAAGGGTACTCTGTTATTTTAGTGCACACTGTCTGGATTGGACCCTTAGGCGTTGAGCAGCGTGTGTTTCTATGTAAAAAGGTAAAAACTTTTAACCAGAATGGTCTGGAGATGATGCCTACACTGGCCAGCTGGTGGACTGATGGCAGCAGCAACTTGTAGCAGCACTAATGCTGCACAGTGGACCTTAGTGACACAAAACAAGGCCAGACCAGTTAGTTTTTTGCATGTCACAAACCTTTCTCCAGCTGAACATGACACCAGTCTTTTCTATTTGTTTTCTTATTTAAAGCAAGCCTCCCAAAGACTACTAATTCCATTATAATCCTTAATTCAACAATCACAAAGAAAGAATATAGCTTCTAGTTGGCAGAGAAGCGTCAGGAGACACCCTTCTACCTCACCACTAAAAGCAGAGATGAAATACAGTAAATGAAGGAGTGAGTTGTCTCCTACCAGTGCCATGCATCTCAGAAATAGTGTGCATTTCTGGTGCCCTGATAGCATAATACTGAAGTCTAGTCAGTGGTTAAGTTCCCATTTATCACACACTGCAGTTATACTGTGCTCCTGCCAGCCGTTCCTGGAAAGGTGTGCACAACCTCCAGAGAAACTAAACAAAACTGAGTGAGGAATGATGAGTTTTGAGTAAAATGGTATGTCTCAATCAAAACATCTTATGGCCAAACCTGCGAAACCCTTGTATTGTCTTCCCCTGCTGCTAAACTGTATGGAATAGTGTGGGCTGGAGTTCAGTCTGTGCCCTCAAGTGTATGGTGTGATTTTTTGTGTTTAAACAAGAGAATTAAAAATGCATCCGTTTTAACCATAATTTTTCTCCTTAAAAAAGAATATACAGTTTATTTGACGCTTTTTATAAACTCTTCTGCTCAGTTCTTACTGCACATGAGACAATCTACAAATTAATACTACTTTTGTAATCTGAGGAAAGGGGATTTCCCAATGAATATTATTATGATACTTCTATTTAAACTGAAGGCCTATTTTTAGATGCTTGGATGTGTCCTGGGATAAAACATTCTTTCTCTGACATGTTGTAATGTTGACTAAATGGATTATGTACTGCATCTAGGTATCTAAGGAATTTTAATTGTCTCTGAGGTACACAATAGTGTTTTGGAATTAGGATATTTATCACTTGTCACAGCTTGTAAATTTAGATACAGAACAGGCCTGTACACTGTCAAGCTGTGTGGGAAAGAAGAATAAGAGGTAGCGTCATGGTCTCTGTATGCCTTCCAAAGAATAGTTTGGAAGCATGTTCTAAAAATGTCTAAGATGTAGTTTAAAAAGGTGTCGTTTGAAAAAGCTTAAACCTGAAAAAAAGGTGCAAGAAAACTCAAAAGAAAAAAGCTGATGCTAAGAAACTGTCTCTTGTGCACACAAGTCAGTCCCACTTCTTTGGCAAAGCAATAGCTGCTCTAAGAAATGTACTGAATTATGCATGGCTTGCCAACAGTCCTGCTCGGGAGTGCAGTCGTGGTGGCTTCAGGGAATGTGTGCACTCCTGAACTATCATCTCTCTACCCATTGTGTGAATCAGAAGTACCTGCAGATAAAAAATTCAGATTAATTGAAAAAAGCCTCCAAGCAGCTCACTGAATGATAGAAGCTTGTTATCAGTCACAGATGGAAGATTAAACTGTGGACCGTCATGATAAACAATTTGCAGCTATGATTCATTTGGTATTCCCCACTTTGAAGCATGGCAGCTATCATGTTGTAAAAAAAAGCCCAACTAGTAAAACTAATCTAAACCATCAAAGATTGGTATATTTTAAATCAGACTGGCTTTTTCATGGAGCCCACGGTTTCATAACTGTAATTTTTGATTTTGTTTTTCTTTTTAACTGGGTTGATGGCAAACGTTTCCCTAAGTGGTACCTCGGCAGCTGTCATAAGATGGTTTCTGCCCTTAGCCAGGGTGCCGGAAAGCATGTTGGCAGGGTTGAAGCAAAGCAGCAAGGTCCATTTATGACTTCTCCACTGCCCATATAGCCAGATATTTGGAGTGATTATCCTGCTAATATACATTATAATGCCTATTAATCGTCCTTAAAATGTGGTCATTCTGTTAGTGTTTGATTCCAGCATGCCTGTGCACTCTCTGTTTTGCTGTGTTCTCCCATGGCTTTAGACAAGGGACTCCCTCTCTTACTGGTGCTGCCCGTCACTCGCTTGGCACCCAGGGATGATTCGGAAGACTGGTGTTCAATAACAATTGTGGTAACATTTGCCTCTACTACAGCAGACACAAAGCTTCACCCTGCTTTTTTTGCAGTTTTTAATTAACTAATGAAATGTATATGTAATTAGTTTTGATAATGCTTCCAGGAAAATACTGCATGCTTGTTTGAAAGTTTACCTCACTGTATAGGTTTTTTAGAGGGAAGTTTTTTTGGGAAAGGAAGCTCTGCTCGAGTTTTTAGATGTTTTTCACTGGGTGGGTTGTAAAGAAGTCAGGGTTTTCCCCAGACTTGGATTTCTGAATTTTTTGTAACTTCCTCCCACTGCTTGACATAATGCCCTGTCACTTGGAGTCAGGCTGGGTGTGCTGGCATCTCACATTGGCAGCTTAGGGCTGGATGAACCAATTGTGGTGGATAATGCACTCAGTCACATTAGCCCTGTGAGCGTGCACAAATTCTACCTGTGGCTAACAAGATGCTGCTGCCTCTTCCTGTGATTGTGGGGGCCAGGAGCCGGCTGCTGGTACCCTCGGACATTTCACCACACTCAGCTGCAGTGCTCGGAATCTGGGGGTCCCGCTGTACCAAGAGCACAGCCAAGAACCAAAAACTCTCAACCTTCTTGATCCCTGTCCTTGGCTTGGCATTGGACCCAATAATATTAATACAATTTTGCCTTGAGAGTGGGACACGAGATGTAGGAGCCTATTGCAGTAAAATAAACTAGGTCGGTACAGCACTTAGTATGTTTTATGTCCCCCCAGTATGTAGTGCATATTCCTGCATATCAAGTGGTATTTATTTATGGAATTTTGGTTACACTTAGAATAAATTTATTTAAATTTAGCTTCTCTTCAGCATTAGCTTGCAGATCTGGAGATAAATTAGCCAGTTGACCTTGGACTTTCGTTGCATTCTATCCTGCTTACCAGATTTTTAACTATTCAGTTCTGGCAACATTTTTGCAAAGATATGGGAACAAATCACATCATAAAAATTACTGTTCATCTGGTAGGGGCTGGGGGGCTTTAGGTTTTATACCTCCCTTCTTTTGCAGTATAGTCCTGGAGATGAAGTAATTTTTCTGATAGTGATTCAAAGGAAATGGATACATGGTAAAAAAATTTTCAGAGCAATCTGCAAGTGCTGAGAGATGGAAAGGGTTGGCTTAGCTGGGGGTGGCCCTGGCACCCACCCTGCATCAGGAGTTCTAAACTGTCCATGAGTCATGGGGGTTTTCAGCACAGGACTTCAAGACAAACTCTCCAAGAGCTCAGAGTGATGCATGGGAATTAAACAGTACAAGTAGAGGGAGTAATTAATGGCTTAGGGATCACTTGCACTCATACTAACTTGAATAATTGTTTTCATTGGCTTCATAAGGTCTAGTCAGTGCCATATACCTTGGAAGGAGAGGTCTCCAGCAGTCTGCTGCAGCATCAGCTGGGAATTCATATCATCCAGGGAACTTGGGAACAAGGTGTTTCCACTGTGACTGCAAGTGGGAACTCCATCAACAGCAGATAATAAACAACCTACATTTTCAAATATCTCAGTTTTGTTTAAAAAAGCCCCCACAACAGATTATTAGACACTTGAAGGTTAATCTATTTACAGCTGCATGAAGAGCTCCAGTTAGCAGAAATATGGAGAGCCTCTCCACGTGGTAGTGTTAGTGCCAGCTCCACCGATTCTGTACAAATTGCCTGCACTTTCCTGCTGGCTGAAGGGACGCAGTGTGGGGACAGATTTTAACATTTCTGTGCTGCATGATATGGCTAGACACAGAAACCTTTATTTTTGGTGGACAAACCTGTTTTTCAGTCAATTTTTTGACTCTTAAGTGCAGTTTAATACCTTGATACTTGTAAAGAAATTTCTGTTGAAAGCTGTTGGTAAATGACAATTTGTTTTCTTTTAGAAAACTGTTGGGAAGCAGGCAAGTGTTGTTATCACTGGCTTGTGAAAAGGCTGAGCTCTCACATGAGCCATCTTGGAGAGTATTGGAGGGTTTATGTGGGATATTTGAAGCCCAGGTGCCTCCAGCTCTCTGAACCTGCTGTGTCCTAGGATAATTGGTCTTAGACCCAGAGATGGGCTTTCTGGGATCACAACAGGGAAAATGACCACCAGCTGTGGGAACAATGCACTGGAAGAGAAGTTCACCAAAGCCATGTCAGGGGGAGCATGATAATGCTTCAAGACTGTGTTTGAAGTGTTCTGACACAAATGTCACACTTAGCTCCTTGTTCTCAGCTCCAGTGGAACAAAGCTCTGCTTCCTTGGGGAAAGTTTTAGGAACATTTATGCTTTTATATGATGCAATGATGTCCCCTCCAGACTTCCTGAGCTGAGGGAGAACTTCCATGGGCGTGTTTCAGCAGTGAAGTAGATATAGTCCTTCATCTCTGTAAAGCTGGCTTTGGCATTTATCATATCAAAGTATTCAAATTTATGAAACAGTTTCTTGGAGCTCAGTTAGTCCCATGGGTGACTTTTTTACAGAACCAGCAGCTGAGCTGCCTCTCTGTTAAAACTGTGCAGGGAAAAGAGAGAACTGTGTCATGTGAGCTGCAGGGAAATTAGAACAAGCTAATCAAAAAAAGCAAAGAGGGAAGTTAGACATTAAAGGTACTTTCATATAGACCACAAGACATGAGTCTAGAAATGTGGTCCTAATGTGTATTACAGTCTAGTGCACAACTAAAAATATAGCCAGAATGCAGCCAGAAAAGACCATATTTGATAATAGATACTTTTCCCATTAAGAAATGGTAATGAATGTATGTAAGGCATTTCACAAACATTTCTCAGGGAGATGAGAGATGTAGGGTCACTGAAAACAGGGCAGCATGATGAGAAATCCTTGCTCTTGACAGATGATTAGTAATACTAAGCATGATTTGGGGCAGATTTTCTCCACTGTTGTTTATCACAAGCGTAAATGATGGACCTTGACTAGGAAGCTTGTTTCTTTTATATTTTTTGAAAATAATTTATGATGTCTAACCTATATTTCTCTTGCAAGAGTTTATACCTGCTTGTCTTGTTCTATCTGCAGAGGATGCAGAGAATTGCTTCTGCCCAATACACATGTGGAGAATTGTTTCTGCCTAATACATATTTGAAGACTCCTGTCATGTCTCATCTCATTTCCCTTCCGTAGAAATGAATCAATCCAAGGGCTTCAACTTTTTCCTATGCCATACTTTCAAAGACCTCTGGTAATTTTCTGTTCCTTACCTTTGGACTTCTTCTACTTTGTCTGAGTGCAATTCCCTGACCTAGACTAGTTATAGAAAGCTAATATAAATCCCACTTCATAAAACTTTACATAATGGAAGTCAATCACCCATCAAGGCCAAGGAAATTGAATCTTTCAGAGTTGAAATGAACTTGCCTAAGGATACCAGTCAGAGAACAGGCAGAGCTAGAAAGATGACCCAAGACCCAAACTCCCTGGCCAGTCCTTGCAAAGACTGGCAAACACACTACTTGCAATCCTTTCCTTGGAGAAATGTACCATGTGGAATCACTAAAAGATCTGGACTGCCCCCAGAAAGTGATCCTTTTTCTTGCAAAGTGTGAGATGTAGCAGTGCCTCTTCTCGTTTATGTGCTGACTGCTCTTGGTATGGCGTTCGCCCAGCTGAACTCCTACAGCTCTGGTTTCTTGCAGGTTGAAGGTATGACAATTTAAAATGGGCTTTATCCTCTTCCCTATCACCTTCAAAACCTTCTGTAAATGGAGATGGGCATCCAAGTTTAAGTTCTATTCAGAGCAAATTTGTGCCTTTTATTGACGGATTAGAGAAGAAAACCAGAGCATTTTAAAAAAGAAGAGCTGGTATATTCTGTTTGCTCCAACCAGAGCTCACTACCCCAGATCCATAAAGTAAAACTACAAGTATCTCTAAAATGAGGTTGTAGGGGAGGTTGCCCAGCATGAGCTGCAATTGCAGCAAATTATTTCTTCTTAATTATCGTGTAGTAGTGAGTACATTAAGATGTTCAGCCTTCTCCTTAGCTATACGATGTTTGCTGAAGCACAGCACATCTCAGCCACATTGAGTAAACACGTACTTATCTATCTGGTTTAAAAATATTAAAATATTCTAATTGTTATTCAGCTTATCTATACATCTTACTTTTGGAATTTCTCATGCATGTTTACTTTTTATTGTTTGGGGATTTTTTTGTGGTTTGGTGTTTTTCTTTTTTTTAATAAGATACATTTATTAATTTTCTTCTCTGCTCTATTGGAATAGTTTATGTGTAATTTAAGATGCAGTAACTTTGTTACCAGTGGAAATCAATGAATTAATTTGATACCAGCAATTTCTTAACCCACCCAATGCCAGAGGGACCCAGTGCAAGAAAGGGTGTACTAATGCTTTATGAACACGCAGCACTTGCACCAGCACACTGCTGATTAAAAAACACAGGAGACTTTTCTTCAAAGGATTCTGAATAAAGCCTTTGGTCCTGTTTTCACACGTGGATTGATTTTTTTTTTTCATTGTCCTAAATACATTTGTTAGACTACCTCATTTTGAACTGTAGCTGAAACTACATTAGAGAAAGATTTTGCATGCATTTAATCCATCACTGAAAACAATCGAGAGTTATATATATATTTGACCTGATAAATGTCTCAGCATTTAAAATCCTTCTGAATCCTTGGATAGTGCTACTTAATCTCTTAAACATGCACTTCTAATTACTAAGAATCCACACACTGGAGATCTAGTGACCCAGTTGTGCTCTGCACTGCTGTGTGTGGGAGGTGATTTGGGGTTTATTAATCCAAATAATTTTTGAACCCTGTGAACATACTCAGGACTTTGCAAGTGCTAATGAGCACTGCTCGCAAGCTGAGCAAATGGTGTTCTCCAGCCAGAAGCTCTGTGATGGGTGCACAGCCCTGCGATGCACACGGTGGTGGTGAGCTCTGCCCTTAACAGATCTTTCAAATGTAGTGTAGTTACTGGGAAATGTGTGTGCTGAAATTTGCAGTGGTATCAGATACTATGGCAAGGAAACTGACTGGACATTGCCTGAAAGTTTTGAACTCAAACAACAGCTTCTTTACAATGTAAATCTTCTCTATAGTACAGAAGAGAAGTAAATGCTTTTTCTTCCTTTGAAGTACAGTGGTGGTCTTAACGTGACTTAAACTGCATTTCAGGGTAGTTGCAGCCTCTGAATGCTCTATTAGTATCACTAGCTACAGCCCCTTTTTATGCCCCTTACCTATGAATTATTTCTGTTCCAGAGAAGGAGAAAAAAATTATTATGTATGAAATAATATAATGTCTAACATATATCTCTCCTGAAGCAATAGAGGTGTGTTTATCGGTATGAATGCACCAATCTTAGTCATCATAAACCCCACTGTATGAAGCTGCTAAAAACTATTTGTTACTCATAACAATATGTATATATTTATTAGCAGTTGTCAATATTTTAATGTCTAGCCTCATAACTAGCTGTACTTAGAGAGATACTGTCAAGTTAAATGTTGCTTCTCTATGTTCCAAATGGTACATTTGGTAGTTAAAATGAAAGAACGCAATAAGAAAAGAAGTTGAAATTATTGTTTGGTTTTGCTTACAATAGTCTGGCCATGTGGATTGATTAGTTGCCATCTAAGCAATTTAATTTCAAACATCCTATCAGGGCAGTTCTGACATGTGCCCTGCACAGCAGCAGCCCTGCTGGTTTCTGTCCATCCTCAAACCCATTGCTGTCTGCTTAAAAAGCTCTTCTCTTTCCTACACCACTACCCCATTTACCTGCTCCACACACACTTTGAGACCCAACATGTCATTCACTCCGTCCCTGAGTCCTCTTAGCACTGATGTTTTCATGCCAAACAAATATCCCAAGCTGCTGCTGGGAGAGATGAAAGGAGCAGCCTTGGCAGTACTGTGATACTGTTTGCATAGACAGCTGAAGGAGCACTGGATTTTCAAGGTGCTAGGCATTTTGGGCTCACCTTATCAACCCATCCACATCAGCAGATGGAAGGTGGGCCTTTCTGGGAGCTGCAAAGCAGGTGACAGCTGCTAATCATATAGTGAAGACTTTGCATGGTGAACACAAATTACTTCCAGAGAAGCAAAATGGTTTTTTTCCAGGTCCCCAATGCAGCTGACCGTGCTTGACTGGGTAGTGTCACCGCAGGTGAAGCCCAGCATGATCTGTGCTTGCCTGTTGTGAGCTGCTGTTGGGTACACCTGTAATAAGGCACACCTGCCTTGAATGTTGCCCTCAGGTACTTCCTCTTCTGAAGGCACCTCACATCCTCCTCCTCCTCCTCCTATCCCAATGCAACAACATCATTTGAGGTTCCTCCTTGACTACAGGTCAGATCAGTAGTCCTCCCTGTCATGTAGCTCTTGCACCATCTGGAGCTGAAGGCTTCCTCAGAGGGCACTGACTCACCTTGCATAGCACAACAGTCATGCATTGTCATTTAGACTTAAATGTACTTCTTTTGTCAAGGGCAAATAAACCTGCTTTCTTCTCCCATAAGTAGGCTTTGGCAGTGAATGAACCCTTTAAGCTAGTTAGCAAATAACTGCACTATAGGATAGAGAATCCTTACAGAGAAAAAGGGGAGTGAAACTGTGAGTGTATTTACATACACATATACTATCTGTATTTCCTGGGGTCTTAATTCAGAAACCACAGGTAGGGCAGGGAACTCTATTAATTGGACCAGATCAGTTTGCTCATGGGCTTTTCTTCGCTCAGAGAAAGTCAGCTCCTTCAGCACTCTCTGAAGTTAGTCACAGTGTGGTCAGAATAAATACAAGTGCAGCCCCTTCCCTTGCAAGAGCCTTGGGGATCTCGCTACAGCACAAGGGCATTAAAAACCTCTATATCACATCTTGGCTTCTAAAACAGCTGAAATATAAACAGGGCTTCTGTGCCACAAAGCTCTGTCCTTAAAAGTACCATAAACAAAAATGAGGACTGTGAACCTGTGGTGCCTTGGAGGTCTGCCTGTGAGTACCAGAGACAGGATGCTGCTTATGCACTGGACAAAACACTGCCACGTCAGAGGCATTAGAATGACATGTTTATCCTATAAAATGAACTTGAAAGGTTCAGCTCTCCGGCCACCTGCTCAGGTCTGGTTAAGTATGAGACAGCCTGGTTGGGAAAGGACATTTTTGGATAGGGTGGCCTTGACTGAGGGACAGCTTACTATCCTCTGAGAAGAAACATATTTTCATTGTGGAAGATTTTACAGGGTTTTGGGGGTTCTTTGTCCAAAAGAAAGATTCCTATCACAAATGAGATAGATGAGCTGTATTGCAGACATAATGAAGAATAGTGCCTGGGTAAAATGCACAAGGAAGATGCTCTGAGGGGGATTCAGTTGTGTGACCATAGGTTTCTTATGCTGACTTGGAAAACCCAGGAGATTCCCCTCGACCTTGTTTGACCATATGATATCTCCAATGCCATGCAGATGTCTCAGGGGCATTTAGACACCTGTGATTGGATGGATGAGTCTCATTTCAAGGAGAGAAATTCAGATTTGCAGACCCTGGAACTTGCAATGCTCCCTGTGTGCGAGCTATTCGTGGCTCTAGCAACACAGGACCTGGCTCAGTATGGTCAGAGAGGCCTTCAGAGCTATGTGCCTCCTCCTGAAGTCACTGCTGATTTTGGGCCTCCCAGCCTCCCTTACCACCCAGGGCACTTTTTTGTTTTATCTTGTACAAAGCAAGCAAACGAGTAGTACAGGTATATTTACTAAACTGTTACTCTCTATTGAGTCAGCTCTGATCCATTCATACCTTAAATTCCAATGCCATGGCTTATCTTTAAAGATGAGCTATGGACATTGGTTACTTTTGATCTGCCTGCTTTCCACTCTGTTAGCTTTCTGTTTGTCATCATGGATGATGCACAGTTCTCTCCAAAATTTGTTATTCATCTTTAGCTGTATATGCTTTAAGGCTGAATCTATTATTTCTACATGGCACATCAGAGATAGAGCTTTTCTTGTTATGAAAACAGTCACTGTAATCAAGTGAAGATTAATGGAAAGATTATTTCTGTGAATATCAAGAGTTCCTGTAATGCGGTATTTTCCATGTTAATATATTCACAAACTGGATTGCGATACTGCCACCCCCAGCTCTGGTATTTTTTTGTCCTCTCTTTTACCCCCATGTACAGATAATGTACTGGACTGTGCTCTCACCCCAGACAATTGCTTGTAGAAGCAACTGAACTTCTGTACCTGCACATGATGTATCCCACTTAACCAACACTTCATGAATCATTTGTCCTTTAAAGCATATGTTTTATTCTAGCAGAACATATGGTCTGCCTTGGTCTGCCTTACATACTATTTCAAGCAGCCAAGCCTCATTCCTAGATGTTTTCTGCCTCATTAGAGTCATTATTATTTTGGTCTTTTGTCAGAATGGAGTCAAAAAAATTTATTTTTTTACATTCTTGGTATGCTGCATCCTTGACAATTATTTCTGAATCAGAGGTGTCCCCGCCTCTCTTAAATTTTCAGCCATATGCTGCAGAATGAGTGTGAATCTTGTCAGTTCTCAGGAGAGTTTTCATGCATTTTTGCCTCCAAATTGTGCCACTGAAGCTCTTGGGTCTTCTGACATGGTGTGAAGAAAATTCTGAGAGCATGTTGTCAGTGACTAGCCTGAAGAGCAGCTGAGGATATTCTTACAGACCTCCCTGCTGCAGAGAAGGGTCCTTGCATGTCTTCTTTTTCTGCCTTCTCTCCTATTAGACATCCCCAAGCCTTCACAGGTCCTGGGCACGGATCTAGTGGGAAAACATGCACAGGGTTGTGATTTCTTGCTGAATTCAACAACATGCTCTGGTGGGCTAGAGGGACATGCTTGACTTTATGCTCATGCTTGAGCTAGAGGCTCAGCTAGTTACTGGGGAGATGTTTTTGCCTATTTCACAGTGTGACTCTGTGCACAGGTTGCAAGCACATGCAGAGGTAGCACTGGATGGCTTTGGAAGAGTTTGAAGCCACATCCCCAAAGTCTGAGTGTCTATCAGTAGCACCAGTCCCTGCTCCTCCTTTTCCTGTCTGACTCTGTAAGAGATGCCTAAATTTGGTCCTTCACTTCTGTTGTGGTGCTTTTAATAAGAATGCCCCAAGTGCAGTGCCATTTTGATTGCTCACACCGCTGTGGAAATGTTTTTTAAAGCCCAAAATGATTCATCTCATTTAGCATGTGCCACATACCTCTGGCCTTACCAGGGCAACCTGGGACCTTCTTGGTGAGGGTCCACCCCTGCTGCGGCAGGGGCAGTGCTGCAGTGACTTTGGGGCACCAGGAGGCCAAACTATTTGTTTCAGTTTTACACAGTGGAAAATCTGCACTAAGAACCAACTACTTCTCATTTCTTCCGTCTATCTGCCGTAGTAACAGTGTGCATGAGCAGTGGCTCACCTGCTTGGGTATGCCCTGAAATCACTGTTGACTTAGTCTGTCCTCACTTACTGTAAGAGTCTGTCCTCTTATTAATTTATAGTTTATTCAGAAAATGCAGACATTTGACTGAGGTGCCTTTGGGTCTTTTAGCTGGCTTCTAGCCAAGTTTGCTTGTCAAGGAACCTTCCTTTTCTTCTGGTGCAATATGTTTGTGCTGGTTGCTACGCAGACTACTTCTCAGCTGCATATTTAACAGGAGTGAGAATGGTGACACCAAGTTCGGAGGTGCTGGAGAGCAGCATGGGTTTTTTTGCGTTAGGAAACAGTAAATAAGGGACTAAAATAATGATAGCTGCTGCTTCCCAGGATGGATTTTTTATGCATGAAGTCCTTGAGAGTCTGATACTTGCTGTATTTCATGCAGTGTCTTTATTTCCGTTAATGGCCAAAAATGTTTGCATGGGCAGCAAGAAAGGTCATCTGAGGAAATGTAAGTAATGTAAAATTTGTTATGAAATATATGTTTCTCAAAGCTTTACTATTTCCCTCCTTATCTTTTATATCTTTTTAAATATCCTTATCTTAAAATATCTTTTAGGCAAAATCCTATTGGCACCTGTGCCATTGTATTTCCTCTCTTTGTGTAACCCTTTCTATATGAATGCCTTCAAGCATAGCTTCGTCTGCTGAGGAGTTACCATGTTCTCTAAGCAAAGTGATTCCTGATCCTCTCATTTCCCATTCATACTATTTCTGTATAAAAATGTGATTATACTGATTGCAGCTTCCTACTCCACAGAGCTCCTCTAAGATGCATATCGTGGGGCAAGAGGAAATCAGGAAAACAGTATCCTCAGGCTAATCTTGCTGTTGAAGTTGGCTTGAGGAAGAATGTTACATGTAGACCCCATCATTTTGAGTACTTTGGGTTTGGGTTTTTTTGCCTTTTTAGTGTGCCTAAGCTCTGGTCAATGCAAACACTTAGTAATTGATAATATATCTTTTCTTGGTTTTTTTCTTATTTTGTTTCTGGATCTTTTCTTTGATGCTACAAGATGTCAAGGGCAGAAAGTTCTTTCAGCACACTGGGAGCTCCAGCCTAGCACCCACAGAGCCATGTAAACCACTAGACAAGTTCAGAGTAAGCATACATTTTCAAATTACACTCCTAAAAATGAGGAGCTTTGCTGGACCCCAGCAAAGCCCCTTGTATATAGGGCCTGATAATAGCTTCATTGTCCTTGGAGGAGAATCTGCTGGGAAGGGTACCAGACAGCCTGAATTCATATCAGGACCTCTCATCATTCTCTCTGAATCCCAGCTCAGCAAAAGGGCACTTGTGGGGCAGGCAGAGCCACAGAAGTTTCCTCCTTGCTTTCTTTAGGATGATGATTCATTGGGATTTTGGGATGTTCCCAGTGGGCAGCTTCCTTCCACTTCTCCATAGAGTAAGTGATGGCCTTACCACGTGCCCTGCTCTTTACACCAAGCTCAGAGGCGCTCGGGGGCTGTCACTTGCTGTAGCTCCTCTCCTCTGCAGAGCACAGCTCTTGGTGCTTTGCCTTTGGCACAGTTAATGATGCACATCCGAAGGCCACTTCCAGTTTCCTCAAGTGGGGATTTCTCTGCCATATATGAACTGCAGTGCATCCAGCTGAATAAGGAGCATAGGCTCTGTACAGCTGAAATCAGTTTGTACCAGGGACTAAGCTGTTGGGCTTGGAGAGGGAAAACAGGATGAACTCCAGTAAGTTTTCCAGTATCTGTTACCTCCACCTGCAGGACTGTCTGTGGGACTACCTACTCCATGGCAATTCCTCATGCATTCCCTGATTTACTGCTGCCCATGTCTGGCCCCGGCAGTGGTGACATTGTTGGCTATTGCTGTTCAGGTAAATCAGTCAGTCTTGGCATTACAAGCAACACCGAGTTTGCTTGTAGTATGGCCAGTTTCCCCAAATAAAGGGGCTGTTGCTTGCTGATGAGTCTGCCCAGTGTTTTGGTGGGTAACATATTCTGGACCAGTCTTGAGGAACCTGAATTGCTCAGGTCTGGGAAGGGTCAGCTCTGACCAAGCAGTTTCATCCTGCCTGTGTGTCTTATTTCCAAAACCAGTGGCACTACTGTTGGCCAGATCCAACCAAATTCAGCAGAGACAGAAATTTCAGCTACTAATAAGAGGTGAGATCTTACTGATGCCCTTACTGAGGGAAAGCCTGCTGTGGAATACTCACAGCTTTTTACCGGCTAGGCTCGTAGTTCAATGCCTTAGAAAGCCTCGGGCAGCCTAGAGAGGTAGCACGGGCAATCCAGCATTTCAGTAGCTCTAAAAGCGGCAAATGGTAGCTGCAAAGCTGATACCACCAGTAGAAGCAAAGAGGGAGAAATATATCCTTCAGTTTGCCTAATTCCTGCAATTAGAAGCTTTCAAACAGAGACAGAGACATACAGATGTTCGCAGAAGGATTGCAAAGCCAAAGAGGGCGGGCCCCCTCTCGGGTCCTCCTTTTATTCGGAGAAGGGGAAAGGGGAGGACTGGGGCGGACCCGGGGTGACCGGCCAATCACACACTGCTGAAGAGTTTGAGTTACATTTGGTTTTGCCAGCTCTTGGAACAAAGGAGTTCCAAGCTCATGGCAGAGGCAAGTCCTGGCTTGTCTTGGGGAAGGGGAAGGGAAGCTCAGAACAGGCAGCAACAGCCTGCAAAACGAACTCATCATCTTTAGTAGCAGGAAATCCTCACAGGAGAATGGCAGTGGAAGTGTCCAAATCTGCAGAAACCTTCATTAAAAGCACTCTCTCTCAGACACCAGAGGGTCCAGCCAGAACACACAAGGCACCAGACTGTGTTAGCTCCAATGCCAATAAGATTTTTTCCCTTTCACTTGCATTTGGAATCACCTAATTGCCACCAGCTAATGCTCTATTCTCCACAATCTTGTTCTTTTCACATGTTTTAGAAAGCTGGGGGAAAAAGGGACATCCCTTAAACTTTTTACAGTCTCAGGAGTTTTACTCTTCCCTGCTCTCCTTCTGAAAAGTGAACTGTTGTTACACGTGTATCAGAAACAGTGAACAGACTGACAGTGGATACTGAGAGGAGAGAAAAATAAACAATACTCACACAGAAAACCCCTTTTCTCAATGACCTTATCACACTGAGAAGAAGGTAGACAATATTATCATCATTGCTAGCATATTTCCCCCAAATATGCTGGCTAACCAGTAACTATAAAGTTGAAGTGAACAGTTTTACTTAGTAAGCATTGCCTCATGCCTACCTTCATTAAAATTTATCCACCGTCACGTTGCCCAGTCATCCACTTGGATTAGATCCTCCTGGAATTCCTCTCCATTCTCAGTCATTTTGTGTGACTTAAATAATTCTGTTTCTCAGCAGATTCACCACCTTGCATACTGCTTCCTTCTCAAGAATATAACAAAAGTTGTTGAGTTGCAGAGATATTGAGAGCACCTACATCTTCATCTTGGCAAGAAAACTATTTATTCTCCATATGACTTCTTTTCTCTTTTTCAAAACTCTTGCATTTCTACATATGATTGCAAACTTACATTTCAGTAATAGACTTCAGTAAAACTAAGCAAATGTATGGCCTAGTAATTTTGTGCCCTCATAGAGCTCTGCCAGCTTTATTGCAGACAATGTATTTTGATGGAAATTTTTCTTTTATTTCTCTGTGTTTACCCATCTGATTTATTTGTGTCTTCAATGATCTTTTTTATGTTTAAATGACTATTTTACAGTGTAGAGTGAGAAAAGGTGTATTGCAAAACAAACAACAGATTCCTATTTATCCCTTGCAATAGAAATACTGAAAAAGACAAAACCACAGTGTTGAAGGCCCTCACCATTATTTATGTAAATGAATGGGACATATCCATGCATTGCTGAAAATCCAGTTAGCAGAAGTCCCAGATACTGTCATTTACAATGATGTCTTTGTTCTTTGCTCTTTTCAAAGAGTATCTGTAGTATTTGTAGTTTGCCACCTATCATGCATTTAGCTGTTTTGTGATTAATGAGTATTAGGAAAGTGCAAGTTTAGCTTACATGCTATGAAATGAAACTGGACCAAAACTGTCTGAGGATACCCAACATGGGCTAGATATGATTTTCCTTCCACATATATTGTTATTTTAGATGGTGTACAAGTACTTAAGAATTAAAAAGTCAAATTATTTTCCTTCTTCTATAGTGATAGAGAATAGACATCATTTTAGGGGAGAGGTGCAGAAACATGGATGGGCTAATTGCCAGTTGCACAGAGGGTAGATTAATACAGATGGGTTTGTCCTGTGCTGGCTTTCAAAGCTGTTGGTGTGACCTGTTGTGCTGTTGGGTGCATTTGTATTGTCTCATGAAAGTTATCAAAGGCAGGTCTTGGATGTGCAAAATGGAAGAGAAAATAATCTTAGGCTCCTAAAGATGGAGCTGTCAGAGCAGTGGTGAACCAGCTGTTCCACAGCAGAGAGAAATCTTCAAATCCAAACTTGAGAGAGTTCAGAAAGCCACGGTAGGATGAGATGCTTTATTTTCTTAGTTCTGTACATCTTAGCTGTCAGAAATAAATGGCTGGTGAACTGAGTCACCCTGCTACTGAGGGTGTATATTGTTTGTGAGTGAAATGTTCAACCAGAAGAAAACATCTTGTCCCTGGCAATCTTTAAAAATTTCACGACTTAGAAGGATTAATTTTGAGAAAGCACTGCCTACCAGCCTCTCAGTCAAAAAGCCATAGGAATACCAATACTTTAGACGGTTCTAACTACTTTTTTAGGGGTTTTTTTGTTGGGTTTTTTTCTTGTTACCTGTGCAAGTGAGCACATATAATTTTCTTTTTCATCTATATGTTCATCTCTGAGGAAGTTACCTCAATTTGTTTACTAGGTTGTTTTTGAGATGTAGCCACAAGTGATTCCGTGCTGGCTCAGAAATATGCCGCTTCAGCGCCACTCATGCGCTCAGTGCTTCGAGTAGCTACCATTTAAATGCAATGGCAAATAACTTCTTAACAGTCATGCAAAAAATAACCACAATCTGAAATATTGCTACGTGCTCTGCTTGTAGACTAAGCATTTTGCACCTTCAGAAGAAAGCCTGTCCTAGTATGTACCTGTAATATCCTGTCTGTAATAGCTAATAAAAGGTTTGTGTTTATTGATCAGTGCTTGTTTGTAACATTTGAACGTGATAAGCCTCACACTTCTTAAGAAAAAAAAAAAGCTGTAAAATTGTTCTGAGTTGGTATTGCTCTCCCAGCCTTCTCTGTGCAGTGTTTTGTGGGGTAGATTGCAACAAGGTTTGACATTGCCCTAATGTGTTAAGAGATTAAAAATAATTTTTCATTTCTGACTGGAGCAAGTTCAAATTGACTAACTGCGATAAATTATGGCATCATTTGGAATGGTTTATCAGTGCTGTCAATACTTGTTTAAAATTAATCTGCAGCATTTCTACCTGTTCCCGTACCAGGAACTGAATGTGTCTTAGAAATCACAGTAAGTGAATAAACCAATTTAAACACTTACCAAGCCATGCTTGTAGTGCCAATAAGATCAAGCTGTAGAAAAAGGAATGGGAGACATGTATGGACATCCATGATGATATTCACAGTTCTTGAAAAAGCTGGGTTTTGAAAGTACTGCTTTATGTTAGGATTTCTGATCCCAAGACTGAGGCATGTGTTGTTTTTGAATGGCTCAGCTGTTATCTAAGTGTTGCTTCCCAGTCAGCAGCTCCCAGCTGAGCATCTCACAGCTTCCAAGCAACTATTATGAAAAAAAGCTTCCCAATAACTCCTCCAGCATACTGGCAAATAGAAACAATAGAAGCATAATGTTGTCCCATGGGTTCTACAGTGTGTGCTGGGGAACAGCAGTGTCTTGGTCTGTTTGTATAAGTAAGGTCTGAAAGCTGATGTATTCTTCAGGTCTGCTGGGGCTGCCCTCCTGGTGCTACATCATTGTCTTTGCCCCACGTACCATTAGTACCTAATCTTTGGTCCTTCTGGGGCATCTGGTGATTTATTTGGTTTCGTTTTTGGATTGTCCTTCTTCCTGGCATGTTCATTCGTGTCAGTCCTCAGCATTACTCTACTGATCTTTTAGTCATTTTGATTCTGTAAATCTGTAGGCTTTTGCTTGGAAGCTACACTCAGAAAAACTTTTTTTAAAACTGAGTAATATTTGTTTGTTATTAGGAGTAGTGAAATTGCAGAGAAAAGAGTTAAGGCCCATCAGCCTTATCAGACAAATCCAGCTCAACATGTTTTCCTATCAGCTGTGCCCCAAAAATAGGGCCCTGTCTTTTGGAAGTCAGGCAGGTGAAGACCTTCTGCAGCAAGAAGATGAGCATCACAGGCATGTTTGATAAGTGCTGTGGAAGGGGAAGTTGGAGAAATGTGTCTTCCATCCTCCAGGCACAGAGCTCTCCCTGCAGTTTAAATTCTCAGCACATCACACTAACCAGACTAGTGGAGGCCCCTATAGTACATAGATGTGTACAAAAGAAAGGAGCAAACAGATATCCCTGAGGTCTCTATGCTTGGAAGCTGTAAATCTTAGCAAACTTACTTTACATGTCAGCAAGATCATGTTCTAACTTTAATAGTACGAAGGCAAGGATTACTTCAATTTCCTTAATGTCTTGTGAGCCAAGCAGCTAATTACCCCCTGTCTTTAATTTATTTTTTTTTTAATCTGTTGATGAATAGAAGTAAGGCAATTCTGCAAGGTATTTTCCACTAATTTTTCTCTTGGTATCTGGACATCTCCTTTGCTCTTCCATGCCTTCTTTGTGCATTCTCTTGGAGGAGTTGTTCTACTGTTACAGTTTTAAGTATTCCTGGTACTGTAGAACATTATCTGATTATTCTGTATCTTGTATGCTCTCAATTATAAATCAGCATTATTGTTATGAGAATGATCTGGTACTCTTTATGTTTATCTACAAAAATTAATATGAAAGTATAAACAGATTCTCTTCAAAAGTGATTGTAGATAAATTCTCAATAAAGCAAGGTATGGCAAAAAGAAACCTTTCCTTCCTGACATCAGCTGTTGAAAGGAAACTAGAAGAGGTTTAATTTCCTTGTAGTTGTCACAGTGGGAAACCACTGGAAATGATGTAATCTTAATATGAACAATTTGTATGTCCCGGTTTATTTAGGTGAGTTGTATTACACCCACTATTGGAACTGAATGGAGTAACTTTTCTATTATGGGAAGGAAAAAGATGCTGTGGTTTGTACACATAATGGTCTAGCTAGAGCATTTAGACCTGGATACGTTTGTCTTCATAAAGATAGAGCAGGTCGAGGTTGCAAAAGCTCTAATGTCTGGACCATTGCTTTTAAAGACCAGAAAGATGAAGCGTTCTCCAACCTGCCAAGCAATCAAAGATTGTCCTTTGCAAGATGTCCAACAGCTCAAGATGAGTAAAAAAGAAACAGAGAAACAAAATTAAGTCCAAGCTGGATCCTTTTCACCCACCTCCTCCTACATACAGTTTGCACCCATTAAAGAGCTCTGCATGTCGTATCTCAGGGGATTAATAATTAATGCATTGTTTCTGAAAGCCTGCCATGTGTCTGCAATTATTTTAATTTACATTCTTTTCCTGAAGGGATTAATTTCCAAAAAAAGTTATAGTTCTTTCGGACTTCCTGTAGTGATTGTAGGAAACCACAGGAGTACTACAACCTTTAGCTTAATTTCAGAGCCGAAAAAGTTGAGCAGCTCATAGACATGCAGGAACAATGCCAGTAGTTTGCTTTTAAAGTACTCAGTCTAGATATAGGTCAAAATATTAAGCAGAACTTCATAAAATTCTGAAATGTAACACTCATCTGTCTTTCCAACCATCCCTCATTATTTTGCAGTGTATGTAATTAGGGAAGTTCAGGCTGTGGGGATGAGGCAGGTCTGCAGTTAAGGCAGGAACACAAATCAGTGCATCAGGGTCAGGATCAGGTTTGGACACCATAATCAGGGACAGGCTCAGCTCAGTGATCTTTAGGCAAGCCCACAGTGATGAGGAAGGTCTGGTCATGCGTTGGGTTACCTGTTGGCTGGAGTTCTGCTCTGTACCAGCTGGTCAGGGCTGGGCATGGCTGTGATGTCGTTGTGAGGTAGCTCAGGTGGGGACCCAGGGCAAGTGCCTCATCATTAAGACAGCTCCAAGAGAAGGAGGGCAGCCTTTGTGCAGGCTTCCTCCAGTCCTTTCTTCAGAGCATCCCCACCAGATCTAAATCCAGAGGAACTAAGAGAAAAATAATAGAACTGCAGTGATGAATTTGCAGTATATCAGTGGATTAAACTAAATGTTTGTAATTAGGTGATGTGAAAACAGTCAAAAGGACAGGAGGACACTAATCACTGTCCACAAGTATGCAAAAAAGAAAAAAGCATTGTGTCAGGACAGTACAAAAATATATGTAACTTCCCTAAGGGATGTAAGAAACATTATAGAAAGAAAAATAAATATGGAAATCAGAGGAGATAAAAAAACCAAGAATCCCATATGTACAGCCACATAGCTATCTATGAAGAGGGTGGTCAAAGTCTGGGGCTCAGAACATTTTTTTACATGGCCTCACTGAAGCTTTCTACCTCTTCTAAGGATTGACTGTAGCCTCTCACCATTTGCTCCTTTGTTAGAGATCTGGACACTGATTTCTGATTTTTTGTCAGACAACTTAAAACATTTTTAGAATTGAAGCACTGTGAGAAGAGTCTTTATGAAATATTGCTGGGGTTTGAAAAATGTTTCTTCTGTGTATGGCCTCCTATTAATTTCCAGAGTCAGTAACTAATGGATGCTAACTGAAAGCAGGAATCATTCTTATGTCTGCTATTTGAGAACATCTGTGAATAGATATTTTTATCCCTTCTTCTTCTTCCAGCTATAACAAATTTAGTAACACAATTTCTTGTATTTTGTTATATATACAGCCATAAATTACAAAGATAAGACAGTGACAATAGGAACCCTTACTTAGTTAAATGAGACTACAGGCGTATGGTTGAGTACTCTTGATAAGTTTCTCATTGGTATAAAGAGATCCTGCAACTGAGTCTTGAAACCTGTGTAGAAACTTGTGTAAAAGAGTTGTTGAGTGAAGCTAATTAACTTTTTTTTTTTAATTTTTTTTTTATTATTCCCAAATCTCAAAGGCCTGTATTGGTGCATGATTAAGCACTAGGTTTTGCATAACTCTGTCTTAGTAAATGGTGTAGTCTGGTGGCAGTGTGCTGCTAGGACAAATACTATGTTTGTTCAACCTGTCAATGTTTTTCCTTTCTCACTGCCAACATCAGCATTAGCTGATTTTAAACTTTATTGAGTGAAAGAATATCCTGAGTTGGCAGGGACCAACAAGGGTCATCCAAGTCCAGTTCCTGGCCCTGCACAGCACCATCCCCAAAAGTCACACTACGTGCCTCAGCACTGTCCAAATGCTTCTTGAACTCTGTCAAGTTGGTCTGTGAGCACTTGCCTGGGGAGCCTGTGCCAGTGCCCAACCATGCTCTGGGTGAAGAGCATTTCCTGACACTCAACCTTTACTTCCTCTGACACAGCTTGATGCCATTCCCTCAGGTCCTGTCACTGGTCACCACAGGGAAGAGATCAGTGCCTGCCGCTCCTCTTCCCCTCATGAGGAAGTTTTGGACTGCAGTGAGGTCTCCCCTCAGTCTCCTCCAGGCTGAACAGACCAAGTGACCAGCAATCAAACAGATACTGCTGCCTTCCTCCTACTGGTACAGAAGGGCTCTTTATTGCCTGATGACACTTCCTGTGATAAGGTAGAAACACAGAGGTGCACTGAGTAGGAAATATGTTGGGATCAAAGCACCTGGTGGATCATTTTGTTAAGGAGGTAAAAATAAATCTTCTCTGCTCCCATTTCTCATCTATAGAGTGTAATTAGTGGTGTACATTTTCTCTGTTGAGAATGATTTCAATGAGAAAATATGAGTGTTCTGGCAAAAAGGTCTTGAACTATCACTGGGCAGAAAGAAGAGGAAGGATTCTTCACTTATTCTCACAGTATTGTCCAGGGAGCCTGTTCTCACTGCTTACACTAGCTTCCGACTGTGAATAATTGCTTTGCTCCTTTGGGGATAAAAATCCCCCACATCTGACTGATCTTTCTGCTGTGGTGGAGACAAAACACTATTCAAAATATTGAGTTTTCCCATCTTGAACTCCAGTTTCTGTGTAAAGGCCCAAGCATTGGAGCTATGTGGTTCAAAGTTAGCTCAAAGAAATAAAACTGTACTGATTGCACTGGCTGGTGATGTCTTGGTAGTGAAAAATGAAGTGTCTGTGATGACCATTTTACATCTGCCTGACATAGCTGACACTGTTGGTCCAGGATATTTATATTTACACAAGTGTAAATTCCAGTGGAAACCTACAGGGATTGTTTTGAAAGGTCTCTTTCCTTTCAGAGACAATACTGGAGATGACATTAGGCAACTATGTACTCATACTTGCAGAGATTTTCTGTAAATTACTTTAGGCATCTGTCTTGTCACTTTGCCCCTACTGTGTATTTTGCTTCTGCACCTTTTATTTTCTGTGCAAATGAGTAAGCTAAGTAGTAGGTATTCCTGTATAAAATCATAGTTAGGAAAATCTCCATCTACCTCCCTGCTGAGACTTCATGGTTGTGAACTTGTAAGGTAAAGTGAAATAGAAAAAAATTAACCCTGAAAGCTTTCCATGTTTTTTCATCCTTTATCATTCTCTAGGTCCTTCATGATTTAACTCAGAATGTCATTGACAGATACATAATTTTTACTTTGTCTTAGCAATTCTTTAAAACGGCTCTGTAACTGAGAAGGACAAGCAGTCTGGGTGATATATCATCGTATATGTAATGCATTTCTTTCCCTTTTCATAGGAGAATTTATGATTTAAAGTGACAGTCCATGCTTTTTACACTGGAGGAAGAAAATGCTGATAATATACTACAGCAAATGAAGGGATGATGTAGCATTTGAACATACTTAAGCAACATTTATTTCATCTTAAAAGCAAATCTTTTCACGGACTCAGCCTCATGTAGACCATGGCTTACCACTAGCTTTTAAAGACTCATGCACTGTTCACAGGTGATTCTTGTGGCCAAAGCCCTGGTGGTTGGTCACTGGACAATTGACATCTGTGTCTGGAGATCTAATGAGCTTCAGGGGTCTGGGAATTTGACACAGTTAAGAGTAAAATGGAGTCAAGGACTGATTCCTGTCTCAGAAGTCAAGGACTGTGGACTGGCAATATGTTACTGGGGATTGGGTCCCTTTGTAGCAGAACTGTGTTGGAGAAAAGTCATTGGAATAGCCAAAAAATAGAATTAGTAAATTGAGATAATCGTGAAGGACAATCAAGAACCCAGTGCTTGAGTTTGGTCCTTGGTACTCTTTTTATTTTACTCTTTAAAGACATTACCCAAAATCCAGGTATAGCCCCTAGGCCAGGTCTATCCCATGGGGAAGCGAAAAGACCTTTAGGAAAACACTACTGCCTCCTGTATCTGTATTATTCCTGGAGCTCTCTTCTTGCTTCTTTGAAGTATGAGGTCTCATCCACCCAGAAGTTCTGGGATGTCCCTCACACAGTCAGGAAAGTGATTCAGTTCAGACTTACGCAAAATGGCCTCTTTATGTAACAGCTCAGGGCAACATCTGCCCTTCTTTGGGGCACCTCCATCTGCACATATTGCACGCTCAAATCCTGGTGTAAGACAACACTCAGAAGATTAGTACAGAAGTAAATCCTGATATAGAAAATACCAGGATGCACTGTCATCAGAAAATGTCTCCTCTGACCAGTTAAAATAGATGGCACAGACTGCAGTCTGGGGACAATACAGAAACGTGTTCAGCTGATCATGTGTTGGTGTCTCCTTGAGATGGACAAACCACTGTACACCTCGACCTGTGTTTTATAGGTTGCTGATGAGGTGCTGGTAGCATACCCAGCTCATAGAGACATACCTGCTTTGCCATACCTATGTGCATGTGCCTCACCTGGAGCTGAATTCCATCCTTCCCTCTCTTGCAGAGTAAATCTCTGAAGATCAGATCATGCCTATTTTTCTGTTCACTTCCAATTGCAGGTCAAGGACACTGGGATTTTATTTTAAGAAGGTCATGTATCTTGCTTGTTATTCCAGCAGTGCTGCCACTGGACGTGTGGCAGTCACGCAGATTGACAGGCTCAAGCTGGCTGGTTAATCATCACACCAGTCCTGCTATTAGATTTTATTTGTCTTGGACATGCAGATCAGCTGCATCTCCCAGCTGCAGCACAGACATATATCCATCCACAAGAGCCTGGAGGTAGAACGTGGGGGATAACTGGGGTGTTATTGAAATGAGCTCCATCAAGGCACTTTCATGCTTAGTGTCAGGGCTTTTGTTCTCGGGCACTGGTCTGCTGGCACAGGTCTGCTCTGGGGAGCTGTCACTGCCTCTGTCACTGCACTTGCTGTCGGTGTAGCATTTGTTAATTTTGAGGGAAATCTGGGCACGCATATCTTTCTTTTCTTTGTTTAGTTCCCCACTACTCACTCCCTTGACTCCATTTTTTAAGAGTCCAGATGTTTTCCTGCATCCTTTTAATTACTAAAGAGGCATGCACCATTTACTTGGCATAATGTGCTCTGGGTTTCCCATACTGCATGTTGGGATGCATGCTTCTCTTCCATTTTCTTTTTACCTCTGAGATTACTGGAAACCAATTTACCGACAACAAAAAAGGGTCTGCCTGTACTTTGAATATTTCTATCCTTGAGAAATCTTTCACATGCTGTAAGCAGTAGTGTTCAAAAAAATCAGCGAGCTATCAAAAATAGAGCATCAAGTCGTGCGCTCCGTTTATTTTTGTCTCCCAGCTCTCCATGTTGGATTAGGAAACATTAAATATTTTAAAATGAGGAGGGAAAAGATGAATTCTGGCATTGATGCTAAATCCTGACTAGAAAAAGATAGAACAAACTTGTATACTATTTTATGATGCATAAATACTCAGTGTTGTTTAAAAATGCATAATTTGACATTGTTTTGAATTTCCTTGCCATTAAATTAGCTCAGCCTGGAGGAAATACTTTTAATAGCTGCTTCAAGCAGAGAATCCAAAATACTCTAAAATTTCCAGTACATGATCCAGATCACTCACAAACCTGTTCCTGTTCTGTTTCCCCCTCTCTCACATCAGTAAAATGTTACATGTTAGAGAGCAGCTTCTGTTTTCTTTTGAAGTAAATAAGCTTCGAACATTCTCTGAAACTAAGTTGATATCTTAAAAGATATTATTTTAAAAAAATACATCATGGGGGCTTCATGGTACCTTCCTGTGGTCCTCAAAAATTTCCATTAAAGTTGATTCTTGTTGATGTTTATCCTCGTCTGTGTTTTTCTTAGCCCACACTCTGGTTATTTGCTATCACAACGCAAACTGTTCACCCCTTTGTGCTGTTCCTTCACATTGTAGTCACTGTACAGTGTCGTCAGGGTTGGAGTCTGCCTACTTCTTTCAAATGGAAAGAAGTACATTTTAAATAAAATACATGAAATAGCAGCTCTACAGAATGCAGGCTCAATTAATTCAATTGGTTGTATGGACTAACTGCGGTTGTTATCCCTCACTGCTTAAATGAAAATGTTTATTTCTGTTCAAAAATGTTGTCAGCTCCAACAAAGCAGAATACTGACAATAACTATAAGGACAGCAATAACTCGTAGCTAGTGTGTAATCTGTGCTTGATATGTGTGTAATTGATAAAAATTGCTTTCAGTTGGTAACAATGAAAGAATACACCATGCTCCATATATCTGTCAGGATAGCTTTGTACTGGCTTTTGATGATCTTTGGAAGCGTTGCAATAAGACAGAAGGTCAGTGCACTTCGTTCTTTTTAAATGAGTTTCCATATGGTCTTTAGTGTGTAATATGAAAGGTGAAGGCACTCCGGGTTTTCTGAGGAAGCATCATTTAGGTTAAGCTAATGCTAGCATGTAGGGATTGTTGTGAAACTCTAGCCTGGTTGCTTGTATAAAGAAGGCTATCAGCTAGTACTCAAGTGATTCTTGTTTGAATAAATCTTCTCTGTCAGAAAAAAAATAATCATGAATTAAAGATGAAAGAGCCAGGATGAGTGAGTGTGTGTGTGGTGACAGAGTACTCTGTTTTACTGGCAAGAAAAAAAGAGAAGGATCAAGGGATCAGGGTCTTTAACAAGGGTGGGCAGAGAAACATCCCTGAGGGAGTCATTTAGGTACAGCAAGAGAAGGGTAGGAGTTATATTCCCATCTCCTTCTCAAGGCCCTCTCTCCCAAGCGAAGAGCAGCTCTGACCTCCATTTCTGCACTGGTCTTTGTGGTAGGAGCAGGATGAGGAGTAGTGAGGGGCACTGTGCTGATTGCTTCCTTTGTCATCTGGGAAAAGTTATTCCTCTTGCTTCCACACTGACTAAAATGGGGTAATATTTTTCCATGTGTTTCTGGGACAGGAGCACAGTTGGATATTCATGAGAGTCAGGTTCTGGTTCCTGGTACGTCCTTTTAAAGGGGTCATTTGGCTCTTTGATAAGACAACAGTATCTGCAGGCACAGGAGATGCCAGCTCCCTAAATTGCTGATACAATATACCTAAGAAAAGTGTTGTTCATCTGGAGAAAACAGGATTAGTATACAAATTGCATTATTGGAGAGGAACTGGCCAGAGAAAAGACAAGCTCAGGTGCCACTGAAACGGGAATTGTTAGGCTGAGGTGAAGATTATTAATAGAGTCCTTCTAAAACTGATTTGGGGACTAATCTTATTTAGCATTTTAATTTCTGACCTTGGTGGGGGTTTGTTAATGAAATTTGCTGACTATCTCGGGTGTGAAAGCTGCATCAATAAAGAAGAGATTTGTTTATCATACAAAGAGTCAGATGACCTTGAAGTCTCTAGTAATAGAAGTGGGATGAAATTCAATTGTACAAAAATACAAGTTCCTGCACTTAAAAACTAATAACAGGAATTTTTACTACAAGCTAAGAGGATCAGCTGGAAAAGCCTCAATGGGAAGATCTGGTTGTATTTCCTACCCTTGTGACCATTAATACAATCAATGGCACATGACTCCGAAAATACCAGAAACAACCCCAGAGATTAATAGAAAGGATTGTTTCAGCACAGGAATATGAACTCCACCTCCTAAGACTTTGTTGAGACCTCCTTTAGAATTCCATCTTAATCCAAAGAGATTAACTCCAGCTGGGACAAAGGGAGAAAGTCCTGCCAGAGGCAGGAAACTGCCCATAGCCACAAGTGAGTGGAAATTCCCATGTCTCTGATAGTTTGGCAAAGTGAAAGTCCAGAGGAGGTGTAGCCTCTAAGTACATGTGGGTGGCCATGTAGTGCCCCATGGTGGTTGCTTCGTTATTCTGTTTCA
The DNA here is from genome assembly GCF_965178545.1 of Coloeus monedula. Taxonomy (NCBI): domain Eukaryota; kingdom Metazoa; phylum Chordata; class Aves; order Passeriformes; family Corvidae; genus Coloeus; species Coloeus monedula. The sequence goes on from NC_138783.1 coordinate 48,708,428, forward strand.
TTTCACTTTTTGTGACTGCTAGCAAATACTGTAAGGGAACCCTGCGGTTACAGCCGAACATGTAAGCTGGTGTCTGGAGAGAAGTGTCCACCAGTTTTCTCTGGGTTTGCTTTTCTTTCCCCCAGTTTCCAGCAGAAATGCGTCCTTCACCCCAAAGATGCAGAAAAAGGGCTACTGAAGTGATCAGAAGGATGAACAGCCTGATACATAAGATAAAACATTAAATATTTGTCTTGTTTAGTATTACAAAGTCATGTATATAAATATTGTGATGGGGGTATACAGGTGAGGATAAAGAAAATATTAAATTAAAGGACCGTGTTGGCTTGAAAACAACTGGGTACATAGGGCTATGTAGACACTTAGACGTGAAATTTTAATAAATTTAGAAACCAGAAGCTCCTTCATATAGGTGGAAAGGGACTTGGGAAGAACTTCTTTGTAGAAATAGCTAAAAAAGCCCCACACCTTTTAAGCCTGTGAACAGCACTCTGTGACACAGTTCCTCACCGTAATCAGGACAGTGAATTTCAGTACACAGATCCTCCAGTCTGTCTCTGTATTTTGCTGTTTGTTCCTACCAAGGTACGAGACACAGAGTCAGGCCAGAACATTTTTAAGCATTGTAGGAACATCTCAGCAGCATTGTATGAACAGAGACTCTCCTGCTTTGATATTTACACGTATTTAATAGTCAAGATGATTTCATTGGTGCTTTCATTCATCTTAACTTACTCAAGTATAATGGAAGCTGCTTACATTTAGAAAGTCTCCTTTTCAGAATCATAGATGTGTCATCATAATTGTAACTGCATTCCTTTTCTTATTTTTGCACTGAGTAGAAATAATAGCACATTCATAACAATTTTTTAAGATACTGCCTTATATGTCCAACCGTGTATTAAGGTGGCAGAAAACTATCGCTGTTTTTTCCAGAAAAATGTGAAAATAATTGCATATTCATATTTTCAAATGGGGAAAAAAAATAATTCTCTTTGGCAGAAATTTTCGGCCTCTTCCTTTTAGGCTTTTAACTTTTGAATTGGCTTTTTTTGTTAGTATTATTTTCACTGAAAGAGAAGGTAAAAGGAAAAAGGAGATAGGCAGAAGGAGGGAAGAAACCCTCAAAAGATTGGTGCAATATCTAGAATAGCACAAATTGTATTCTGCAAAAAACTGGGGAGGCAGAAAAAATCTGTTCCTTATAATGAAATATTGTTGCCAATTTGACCTGAACAGGGCTCTTCAGCCTAAGGAAGAAAAGTCTGGCTAGATAAAGTAAGTCTTCAAGTCATGAAAAGGTGTTGCAAGAAGTAGTAGTTTATTCTCAATGCCCAAAGTCAATAAAACAAGTAGCTAATGGGTGAAAATTGCAGAAGCACTCAAGTGGGACATTATAAAACCCCTTTTTAAATAACGGATGCTGTAGGCAGGAAGAGTCACGTGGGAGGTTGCAGAAGTGCTGTCATCCAAAGGCGATCCTGACAAGTGATGTGTATTCCACCTGCACCACTCCGTTGCACAGGGGCACTGAGCATTTCTTGCGGGCTCCTGCTGGCTCCCAGGGTGGCTGGAGGAAGGGACCAGCACTGTTCACTGCTGAAATGTCTCTCCTCAGTAAATACTATTTAATTGGAGAGATATGAACACACAAACAGAGCCAACAGAAAAAAACCCAAAACAAACAAAAGAAAACAAACAAACAAAAAATCATACTTCTTTTTTCTGATTTAGTCTGTTGCATATACTTCGGTCACTTACTTGTAACAACAAGATTTTTTCTATTTATCGCTTTTTTGTTTTATGACATCCACAAGTTGGTGTGCAATTTATTTTGAGCACCCCAGAAGATCTCTTGGCCAAGTTCTCTAGTTGTACAGCTCAGAAGTCTAAAGGGAGATCTGAAGTTATGAACTTGTGCTATTTTATGGACAGAGATGTTTAACAATTCCTTTTCAACTTGGGCAACCAAACTCGCCACAAGAACTCTGGCTGAAAGCAGCACAAATAATAAGCACCTTTTTTTTTTTCTTTAATGCAGAGAAATGCATTGATTTCTGCAGAGGCTAATGTTTATGGAGATACTTTTTAGAGGTAATTTATAATAAACATTGTCTTCTGGTCATATCGGCCTGTAAACAACCTGGTAGATGTTATAATGTTATTGTCAGCAGCACATTAGGCATAAACTGAGGCTGTTAGGATCTTTGAAAAAGAAAGGAATGCTCCTCTCTACAACTGAAGAGCAGTTTATCACTACAGAATACAACCATCCCCTTTTAAAACAACCCCTTTGAAGCAATGTACAAAGCAGATCCTGTGATTCTGAGATCCACTTTGGTAATAGTTATTCTTCTTTAGTGTGTGTCTCTCTATTAAAAGCTAAGTGTGGTACAATTCAAAAAAGTGCAAATTGAAGTATAAAGGGGTTGATAAGGAGTGATATAAGGAGGGAGATTGGCAGAGTTCAACACATTCACATCTTCTGAGGCAAAGACTCCGGACTTGATAGTTGCTGGTGAGTTTTCATTGCTTTCTCCTCAACTGAAAATCTGTGTAAAGAGCAGGCTAAATAATTTACACATGGTTAATATTGAAGTAGCAAGTTATTCCTTCAAGGCCAGCATTTCCTGGCTGCTCTTTCACGGTTGAATGGGTTCCCCTGCACACACTGAGAAGCCTTCACGAAGCACGCAACCAGCAGTCTCACTTAGCTCTGGTACCTTTTAAAACAACAGAGACATCAATCTTTCCCACAACCTCAGCACGTATTTCCTCACTCTTTCTTTCTCATTCATAAATATGGTAGCTGGTCACACCACTCATATTCATCCTGTTTCTTTATGAATCACACTCTATAAAAAAGGCAGAAAGCAGTATTGGACTTCCTAATGCTTCCCAAGTGGTTTTACTTCAAATCATAATTACTAATTTCTGTTAGATGTTTTAATATTTCATTTTGTTGGTTCATTGTGAAGGGGTCTTCTTCTGGCCAGTCTTATGAAAAAGCTCTGTCAGTTGTAGCAACAGTGGCAGTGGTTAATGGCTTTAAACAGAAAGAGAGCACATTTAGATTGGACATGAGGAAGAACTCTTCGCTGTGCAGGTGGTGAGGCACTGGAACAGGGTGCCCAGAGAAGCTGTGGATTTCCCATCCCTAGCAGTGTTCAAGGCCAGGTTGGATGGGTCTTTCAGCAAGCTGGTCCAGTGGAAGGTGTCCCTGCTCATGGCAGGGGGGTTGGAACTAGATGGTCTTTAAGGCCCCTTCCAACCCAAAACCATTCTACTACTCTGTGGAAATAGTTCTTCTGCTTGCTGTATTTGTGATTGTTATTAGCAAATAAGTTTCAATACCTGCACGCAGAACTACCGAGAAGGTGTGGCACATCATTTGGATCATAATATGGATCTGATAAAGAGCTATAAAGAACATATATTGCATTCTCTTATGTGCACATCGATTTTAAGTACACAGCCATGTGCTAAGGCACATGTCTGCCTGCATGGAGTCATGGACACATGAAAGGTTATCTTAAACAGCCCAAAAGAAAAAAAAAACCAAAACACATCCATATGACCGCTCTTTGAGCTGTCCCAAGCTGGTGTTTATGCTTTTTAGTGTCCTGTTTTAGTAAGGCAGATAGTTTTATATGACAAATAATTCTGTAGAATGGTTAGGAAACTCTTGCTGTACATCTTTTAAATAGTCATAATCCTGATTTACAGAGAACATGTTTTGGCCTGCACCAGCATAATGCAGCAATACTGGTGTCTAATTTCTCCTGGGTGTGATTTTCATTGGCTATAGGAGAGAAGTAAATGCACAAAACAATGAGTGAATCCATTCAACAAAAATGCATTGCACATGAATAGTTTTACTGGCTGGAGATTTTTCTGCTATGTCTAATTGGCCATGACATATTGTATTACAAATTTCCTTGATTTCAGCAGTTTTCACAGTTCTGTGAATCTCTATTTGCTTGAAGATTTTTCTCTTTTTTTCTCTACTTCTTTTTTTCAAAGTAATTTCCCCTATTGGCTCTTAGTTATAACTTGTCTTCTAGTAGCATTCACCTCATGGTGCTCATTTACCTACCCACATCTCTGATCTAGTAAATATTGGGTGCACACACATGCACACACAACCCACATGCCTGCACATATATAGAAAAGCAGATATTATTCTGCAGAAACTTGCATCCTGGAGAGACATGTTAAGAGGGACTGACAAAACGTGCTAGTTGTCTGCAATTCTGTCTGTAGTTCTATATTGGTAATTGTTTAAAATTCTATTATCTGCATCAGTACATGTCTCTGCCCCTCAATGATTAATGACTTGTTTGGCTGAGAGCCTCTTCCTGCTACCTTCCTGCTAATGTCTTTCCTAGACGAGTACTTACATGTTGGACAATCACTGGCTGTGCTTGTAGAGTTCTTAGGGAAAGCACTGACTGGCTTCATTCATAAAACAAATAAATTATCTGATATCTACTCAGGATATTTCCTTGTTTATCCTTGCCATTGATCTTCAGTGTAATTACTTCTGTTGAACCAACTCTAGTTAGTTTCCAAAGAAATTACATATTAAATTTGTCCCTTCTAGCTATTCCTAGTCTTTCTTGTGCAGATTCCCAGTCCCTAATGAGATACTGCCTTCTTCTTGTACAAACACTCCTATAAATTAACAATTTGCCGTATCCATGTGTGTATTTTCTTAATTCTCTGTGAATTGCTGGATTAAGTGTTCCCAGCTTGTCTTTCTACACAGTACTTTGGATAAGCTATTTCTGAGCAATCTGAGAAAAACTGGAAGGCAGATTTCTGAGATTTCTACATAAGCTTTGGACACTCCAGGTTTTTTTCTTCACCAGCTTTGGATATGTCCTTCAGGCTCAACTTTAAGAGTTCAAACATTAAATCATGAGCTCCCCAGCATGAGTGCCTGCCAGTATGAACCAATAGGCTGTTCCAGAAATCTTTATAGGTGTTCCTGGTCATGTGGTTGGTAGCCTACAGGTGGTTCTATGAGTGGGAAGAGCCTAAGTGTAACAAGGCAGAGTATTTTAAAGTAATAATTGTGTAAGTGGCACTGAGATTAGCTCAATCATCATATAAATGGCACTGAGATTAGAGCATGGTGCTAATAAAGCCATGCTTGTGGGTTGAATCCCCATATGGGCCATTCTCTTAGGTGCTGATTCAGTGATCCTTGTGGGTCCCTTCCAACTCAGAATATTCACTGAAAATAAAAAAAATTAAAAAAAAAAAAAAAGAAAAAGGAAGTTATCTCTGTCATGCTTTGTGGCTGTTATCACTTGGTGGACAGCCTGCTTGATGACCAGCACAGGAGGCAGAAGGTGAATTGGTACTGAGCCCTCACTGCTCAGTGAGCACCGCTCCAGGATTGTTCCTGGCACACTGTTGAAACTGGGATCTGAAAGGAGCAGTGGAAAACCAAGATATGGCTGTGTAATTAAAGATTGTAATCATAATCCTTTTGCACAGGAGGATAGAGTTAATATTTCCTTGGCTAAGTTTTCTGCAATGTTCTTCATTTTGCAAATCTAAACAGTTTGTTGGCTCTCATGTTCCAGCTACTTGGTGCAAATATGTTCCTTTTTCTAAGGGCCTTTTTTTGTTGTTAAAAAAATGTATAAATTAAATGTTTTAATTTATAATGAAACTTCCTTTAATATATCTTGGTCCAAAAATGGGATTTTGAACAAGACTTCCAATCCATTTGCAAACAATTGGATGTACTAGTTTGAAAACAAACCAGTGGGAGGCACCAAGTCAGAATAACAATTTAATGGGGAAGTTAAAGAAAAGGAAAAAAACTAAAAGAAAACACTGGTTCAAACTGACAGAGTCAAGATACAACCTGAGTCCCTGTTAGGCAGGGTAGTGGTAGCAGTCTGCTAGAATGGTGGCTGCAGTCCTCTGAAGCGGTGATCCTGTAGAAAAGAGGGTCTGCTCTTCCTCAGAAGGTCCAGTGGTAGCTGCGTAGCTCCTGTCCTCTGGAAATCCAGTGGAAAGGCCTCCTCTCTGGTGTTCAGCCTCAGTTTATATCCACGCTGGGATGCTTGGTTCCTCCCTCTGGGTGGAGCATCTCACAATGGGGTAATGAGTCATGAGGCCAGGTGTTGATTAGGCTCATTAACAGATGATAGTCCAGAGGGAGTTATCTCTGAGTCATGCGGCAGGACAATGATGGGCCATTAACAGCAAGATAGTCTGGGGGAAGGAGGCAAGGAAACACTGCCCCACCTGATTTCAACGGCTGATGGGGATGGTAATAGAATACACTGCAACCCAGGACACTGGAGTAGGAAGGAAAATAAATATTTGTCTGCAACAAAATATTTCTAGTGAAAAACAGAAAAGTGGGGTTTTTTTCTCAGAAAGAATTCAGTAAAGATACAAGTTGAGATTTTGGAAACCTGGCTGCGAATGGGCTGTGCCTTTGTGAGGTAGGAAGAAGCCATGATCACAGATAAAAATTAAATAATGAGGAAAAAAAATTTTGCTCACTACTTGCAGTCCATTGTTGTGAAAGAATAATCACAGTCTTTCTAAGGAAATTTATGTTTTACAATTAAAATATACTTAATATAGTGATTTAGCAGCGCATCAGCCTGTAATAAGCGGAAAATAGGAGGGAATTATCTGTCTTCTCACTGTTAGGAAGCTTTCTTTCTGTATGTGAGAAGCATGAGAAGTTCTGGGGTGACTGCAGAGGACGGGTCATATTTAGTATCTCATTCTGCTGCAGGCAGCAGAGATTAGCTGACCTCCAAGGTCATATCTGATATTCTCAATAGACCGGAGAAAGATGCCCTGGCTGTGTAAAATACTGTTATTTATTTATATCTTCAGTTTTGGGGAACTTGGCATTCAAATAAAACAAATGTGCCAATGAGAATCAAGAATGAAACAATATTGTGCAAAACATAATTTTCCAATCACTGAAACACGTTTTTTTAATGCATGAAACCCATCCCTGGGGTGGTGGTCAAGGAAGCAATTGTACGATAGCCTCTTTTTATCAGACAGCTTGCTTTCTAGCATGGTCAATTTTCCATAGCAATCCATCACAGTGAAGCACTGCTCCTCTGAGCTCCGCAACACCATGGATAACTATGGCAGCAGGGAACCCAATATGTAATTACTACAATGACATCCTCTACCAAATTGTATGAGCTGGTCACAAAGCAAGGTCACAGAAAATTTGTTATGTTCTTGCTGCCACATTAAAAGGAGCTCTAGCGCCAGACACATTTTGCATTCTACATTTTTAGCTCTGCATCTCCCTCTCAAATGTTTTTTTAATCTTCCAAATTAAAGTAGTATTTTAACTATAGGGCTTTGAAATCAAGATTTTATTTGTTGCCTTTGAAAATATTAATGTATTTAAATGAGAAAAACACTGAGAGGTACCAAATCTGTCTGTTCCTGTACACAACAAAAGTACATGAAAGCTTTTCACACAATTAACTAGATTTATTGTTGTTGTTGTGTGCTTTTTTTCTGGATAACAAAGAAAAGAGCAATCTAATAAGATAATCAAACAAATGAGATGTCCTTTATGAAGAGAAGCTGATAATGAGTACTTGAAGACTTCTTTTTTCCCTTTTTGTACTGATATGAAACAGCAGGTGATTTCCTTTAACTGTGAAGAGTACAGTAAATTAATATTGCCAAAAGGCATTGAGGAAGACACATTCCACTACTAATAAAATATTGATAAACGTGTGAGTTTTTTGTCATATTAAATATTCTTCATATTTGGTACCCTAGAAGAAAAGCTGAGCACACAGCTTTTAATCCAGCCACCATCTATTAATGAAAATCTTATTTCAAGGGATGGAAACAGTTTGAAGTAGAGGCAATTTTTAAAAGATGCATATCCTTCTTCAGTTTTTATGCAGACTATAGGTCTGCTTGTTTAGATGTGTGGCTGTATATGAGCACACCAGTTACAGAGACAAGAATACTTGTAGCTGTGCAAAAAACCCAGCCCATCAGGAAAAAATGGGTTTAAGCTTCAAAGGCCAAAGAATTCTTCATCACTTTTTGGTAATTGCCTTGTGTAAAGTGTGGCCTCAATCCCTATCCACTGTCTGCTCTCCACCTCTGTAATGAATTTGTAACAAATAGCTGTAGTCAGCTCCAAACACAAATGCAGAAGAACTTCTCTTTATCACTGATCTTTTCATTATTTGCTGGAAGAACATTTCTCACTGACTTCTTCACAGAGACACCCTTGTGTGGGATGCTCAGAGGAGGAGGAACATGCAAATTGCAACCACCTGTAAAACATCTGGTTTGAGTGATGTATCACTCTCCCATAGGGATTCGGTTTTGTAGTCCAGGTCACTCTCCATTGTGGCAGTCCGTTGTCTTAACCATAAAATCGTTGTTCTCTCTCATCCTTTAATCTCCTGCTCCACTGACTGACAGCCTCCCAGTAGCATTGGTCAGCCCCTCATCCAGCTGAGTACCAGTAGAAATGTGTTTTCCAGCACCTGCAGCCAAACCTTGAAGTTCTGTGCAAGAACAATATGCTGCAGAGTTGTTTCTCACTGCTCAGCCTGGGTTTATTCGCTGAGCATAATCCAGCCTTTGGGAAGAGGGAGGCAGTGATGCTGAAGTAAAGAAAAACACTGAACCTGAACTGAAAGCTAAAAGGAAAAAAAGAAATCTAATAAAGTGGTGGGGGAAGAATATTCCAAGTTATTAAAGTGTATTTAAGTGATAGATTTTTGAAAATGGGATTTTCAATAGAAAGCATCTGCTCACCCTCAGCAGCAGTGCCATTTTGGCCTATATGCACACTTTTCTAGTTGAGGTGCAGTTGGGGTGGAGATGTCCCTGTGTTCCTCTGAGAGGCTGCCCCCCAGAATGGATGTAGCCATGCCTAGACACACACAATTAGGCTATGGCAGTGTCTCATAACCTCTTGCCCATCAGTCATGGGAGTTAGCATCACATCCTCTGGAGAGCTGCAAATGACTTCAGTGATAAAAAGAAAATAACTGTTGAGAAAATGTGCTTTCTCCCCAGACTGAGCTGGGCTTTGAGCAGGACAGCTTCCCTCTCTCCTTTCAGGGATCAAAGAGGGTCTGCCCGCTTTGTAATCCACTGTATCTGCTGCCTTGAGAACGCAGACACACACTGCTTTGTGATTCACAAAACACACAAAATTCAACCTTGATTGCTTTTCTCTGTTTCTGTTTCTGTGGTATTAAGCTCAGAAGAACAGCCCAAAGGGAGCCTGGTTTGATTCCTGGGTACTGTTTGCATGTGGCATCTGGGACAAGTAGGCTTTTAAAGCCTGGCTGTTGCAGAGCAAGTGCGGTGTTGTGGGTACCCTACCAAGAGTCCTGTGTGTTGAACTGGGCTGTTTTTCTCCACAAGGAAGATAGAAAAGGGTTTTCAGAGCATAATGAAACATCTGAAAGCTGAAAAAACCACATCTGTTTAAAGAACACCTTTTCCTAGTAGTCCCTGAACTGTGAGTATTGACAAGTTTGAAATCCCTGTTCAGGAAGTATAATTTCTCTTGTCATACATTCCCTATCTGTACATCTTAGAGGTTTGGTTTTGTCACACATGAGTTATTTTCATGCTCAAAATTTTATAAGAAATTTGTTCAAGATTACATAATAAATAATTGATTTGTCCCTGGTACTGTATTTTTCATCTAGCTGTGTTTGGAGCAAACAGAATATACATTTTGAAAGAGCAGCAATCATTTTAGCCTACTGCTGAAAGCAGAATGAATCTCAGATTTTCGTGAACTGTATTTTCACTGTTTTCAAGACAACATAGTGTTATATTCTAATAATGACCAGTCTCCTGTAAGGTATTTCAGAAGAAAAAGTCAAGGACAACAGAAACCAGTATTTCATCCCAAAGAGTGGGAATGATACATCCAGTCACTCTCACTGCCTCAGACCTTTTATATTTCTCTTCTGCTCTCTGAGGCTTGGCTTTCCCTTTTTGTCAGGGGATACTCCACAGATCCTTTACTGGTAACCAGAGAGGGAATGAGACTTTATTGATGATACCCTTTTAAAGAAACGGTGAGGAGAAAGAAGAAAAAGCCTGCTATTAAAAAAAAAAAAAACAAAAAACCCCCTAACTTTTGCCTGCTCTTTTTGCATAAGAGTATTTTTCTGTTTCAGACAGAGAAAGGAAAGTGGACCCAATGGTATAATACATGGAGATCCTATTGGACTTCACGTAGTACTAAAATTATAGACCTATCTTTGCTTTAATTGAACTACTAAAGCAGTTAATCTTTTAAACAGGAAAATTGTTGCTCTGAGCTGAAAGAATCAAAGAGAGTAGGGAAAAACCCCATGACCAGTTTAATCCCTCATCTTTAATTATTTAGTATGCCATATTATTTATGTGAAGTTTATAATCTTTACATGTCTGTATGTCAGAGGAATTGTGAGCTATGACAGTGTGTTGGGGGCTCAAGCACAGGACACAGCTCTCATGTCCCTCTGGTCTTGAGTTTCAGGCTCTGCTTTGCTGCATCCTTCTTCCAGAAGTACTTCCCTTCCTTGGTGGTATGGAATGCAAAGGTAGCTCAGGTTGCTGTGGAAACCTTGATTTTGACTTCAGTGGATAGTTGCTGGTTAAGATTTCCATCTTTAAAATTGCATTAATTTTTCAAAGTGTAGTTAGTTATTTATATGAAGACTTTTCTTTTGCAGTGTTTGAACAGTTCAGTAGACATTGTAGGAATCTAATTCTGAGTAAGGGTTTCATGCATTTGGGGATAACAATTGAAGACAAATTACAGAAGGTGACCGCTATACCTATTTACCTTTGATTTTTTGAAGGGCTACATGTTGATTACTCAATATATTTTCATAACTAGGTGGACACCCATGGATTTCCTTCAGGTTGATGCCATCCCTTAGGGATGTGCATATTGTCTTTGGAAATTATGACTCATAACCTGTTGGGGTGCCAACAGTGAAAATCTAGAGAATTTCGCCTGTCATCTATTTTATACTGGTAACAGTTTCCAGAACCTGTTTTGTAAATCAAGCAGGTCTATAGTTTCTCAACAACAGGGCTCAACTGAAATATTTTTCACAGTTCCAAGGATGCAAGACTGTGACTTCTGGTATGTAATTCTTTGTACGGTAGCAGCATGACCCATGTCTAAGTCATTAATAGTCACAGAAACAAAATTACTGTGGCATTTTGGAAATGCAAAGATCAGACCTGAAATGATGCAAAGTTCTGATATAAATTCAAAGGACAACTAATAAAAATTGTAGTTCTTTAAGATCCCATGGCTACTTTTTAAGAAAACTGAGTTTCATCTCTTCAGTTTGAGAGAGGAAAGAAACAAAACCTCAACATCCATAAAAAATGACTTCTTAAATATCAGCAGTTTGTAATTTATAAGATGTTCCATGCATATCTCCAATACCACTCCATCTAGGTGGTACCCACCCATAGAGCAGTACCCACCTTTCTTAGAAAGAAGAAAAAACAGGAATTAGAAAAATTGTGGAGGGAAGATACCATGGCTGTAGGGAAAAGGGGAACACAGGTAAGAGGTGTGAGATAGAAGCCTGAATCACAAAGGTATTTTCTTAAGGTTAATTCTGCATGGACACTCACATCCTGTTCAATGCACGATTGGAGGGTACACTGGTCTGGAAGGCCATGTCACTGTCAGACATATATTCACTGGAGGTATGCAAAAAATGAACTCCTCCTCCAATGCACCAAGTTGAGAATGAGACATTTCAGCCCATAATAACCATTATTCTCTAGCACTGTGATGATACCTACACTCAAGTATGATGGATTCCTGTACTCTGGTCTTACCATCCCTCCCCTCTCCCACTTTTGCATGCCTTTGGAAAGAGCTGCTACAGGTGGCCTGGGATATGCACATCCAAAATGTCACTTTGTTTGAAAGAGATTTACAGAACTCCAACTTTTTCTAAAGTTTCGTGATGACTCCTGGCATCTCCCTTTCATTCCAGTGGCCACAGTTTATTTCTTTCAGAGCTGTGCAGTGCACATACTCAGTGGTACCACTTGTCACTGGTCGGGAATGTCCTACAGTGTTGGGTATTTCTGTAATCCATCCATCTGCATAGCTGGCATCGTGTCTTGTTTGTGTGCCTTCACCAGCTTTATGTGCATCTCCCAGCTTGCAGCCAGGCTGTGTGCATCCTCAGGGAATGCATGAGTGCATCATCTGTGCTTGCTGTATTTCTGATGCTTCCTGACTGCTTTTCATGTTAACCTAGTTTGAAGCAAGTACTGCATGTCAACACAAAAGCGGTGACTTCTATGTCAAAAATCCATAAGGACAACATATAATCTCCAAATTAGGTTCTGGACTATAGACTGTGCTGTGAAAATCAGAGGGGTTATATGAAGTTATTGAAAAGTAAAGGCTCAAAATCTCTAATTAATATCCACAGACTGTTGTTGATATTGAGTGAAGTGGCATATGTGCTTTATTAACTTTTGCATAATGACAGTCCTCTGTCACAGTGTGATCTTTCAGTCTTACCTTCTCTGTCATCATGTGTTTATGAAATTGCCATGGACATTCTTCCCCTGAATCATATCATGAGCCACCAGATGAAAGATTATTTCAGGAAAGACGATTAGGAAAGAAGGATCTTGAATAGTTTATATGAGCCATGGACATCACTGATAGGATTTATTTATATTGAAAATAAATTGTCTTTACTTTCTGGAATCTTAGTAAAACAGACTTAAAATGATTGTGCTGTTTTGGTTTAGATAAGCAGGTAACATTTCTTAAAAGCATAGTGGTGTAATGGGTCCTACCTTGAATTTCCCTGTAAGTGATCAAAAGCCTGAACAAATTGAATACTATTTTCTGAAGGACTGCAATGTGTTTCAGTTTCAGGGAATTTTATTGAACCTAGTGTACATTCTTTTTCCTCCACTCTGTAACAGGATTTGGCTAAAAAAAAAACCAAATTGTTGAATCAATGGCGATCTGATCTAAGAAATTATTCCCTCTCTTGTTCATGGCTTTGGATTCACTAGTCCATGTCCACTTACATGCAAGAAGAGATTCATTTGGAATTGATAGTTAAGGGAATGTTTTATAACCTTAGGGTAGACTTGTCTGGTGGGACAGGCTGCACCACTCCAACTACTGGTACCTATGACATTAAGCATTGGCAATATATGCAGCTTGAATTGTTGTGTACTTCCTAGGTTTCCAAACCTCTATGAGATTAATTTGATGCCCATGACTGATGCAGGTGAGGGTAGGTGACCTCACTGCTGGTGTCCACAGATCACTGCAGTGGTTGGTTTGGTTTTAGGGTTTTTTAGCAAAACTGTAAAAAAATTGAAAGGATAACTGGAAGAACAGTGGCAGTGTGGCACACAGTCCTTTTCATTCCTATGCATAAAATGTACAAGGGTGGCTGTGTGAGGTGGAAAGATTTCTGAATAATATTATGGCATGCCAGACCTATGCCCACAGAGCACAGCTAGTCATGGATGGTGAGTTTTCAAAAGGTTTTCAGAGCCTGACAGAGACTGAGAAGACTGAATTTGCTCTTTAAATATTGAAGGGTCAGAGCTAGGGATTTGCTGTGGTTAAATCGTGGTATTTTCTTGAATTGCATTAAATTCAGAAAACTAAATGAGGTTTTCTCAGCAATATACCGGTATCAGAACTAATTGTGTAACTTTTTCTAATTGCTTTGCTTGTATGAGAAGAATGTTTGATTCATATTATATATTCTTGAGAGAATCCCGAGGCAGCTACTGGCAGGGACCTCCACTGAAGACAGTCAGTGTGCACAATACCACAAGAAATCAGAAAAATCTGTTCAATCACTGTGGTTGTTCAAGGGAGATTTAATAATTTTTCAAAAAATAACTAGCATATTTAAACATACAGGAAAAGCAGTGGAAATGGAGTCTTCTCACACAAGGTGGCAAAGACAGCCAGAAGGAATTGGTTTAAAATGAGGAAAAATAATTGTCAAAGCTAAGACAAAAAATAACATGATCTTTAACAAAACTAGCAACAGTTAATTATTAGCTCATAGGCTGTAATGCCCCTGGCAACATCACTTTGTAAAACCATTTTCATTCTCCATTATCTGTTTTCATTTGGTGTGAAAAATGATGCAGCATGAAAAATGATGGAGCAAGAATCCACCGTCTGATCGCAAACATCTATCTGATTCAACCCAGAAACAAAAATTTATTTATTTATTTATTTGCTGCCCTAGCTACATTGCTGGGTTTTTTACCAATGTTATTACCTGGTTTCAGCTACTGCCAGAGCTTCCTCATGTCCTCAGTGCTCCTTGGGGCTCTGCAGACAGCTTCCTCTCCCTCCCTTTCTCTGCTCTCGAAACTTGGGAATGACAAGTTCTCACATTGTGTCCTGAAAGCTATCAAATGCTATTTAGTCAGAGGTCTGGCAGGCTGAGGCAAGAAATGTGATTTAAAGACAAAAGCAAAAATCCAGGAAACATCTCCTGGCTATACAATCCCAGTTATATCATGAAAGAGTGCAAGTTTTTTGGGACATCCTTGGCAATACCTGCTCCACACAGCTGCTCCTGAGCAGGGTGCACTGAGCCCCTGGCAGTGATGACAGCTGTCCAAAAGCAAAAATAATCCCTGGAGATTTCGGGGGAGGATGAAGAACTGTGCAGGTGCCAGGACCCATGAAACCATGTGTGTCACCAAGCTGATGGTAATGAGGGCCTGTCCCAGCAAGCCAGGAGGGCGTGTTGGACTCCCTGCACAGGACAGGTTACACTGCCGGCGTTTGGGGATTTAAGAAGCCACCAGACACGTTGTTTTCTGAAACATACAAAGTGTGCCCAGTGTCTGAGTTGTCACTGAAATGCTCACATGCAGCACCTTCAAACGCAGGTCCCACATCAGGAGCCTGAGAGGCCCCCCAAGATGAAACTGAAAGGGGAACAACACGTGGCAGGTCCCAGTTTGCATGGGGGAGGTAAGGACAGGCTTGGAAAGTCTCAGACCTTGTAGTCCAGTCACCTGTAAGACTTCCCTAGTGTTTGCATGGAAACAAAGTGCTCTTAATTTTAACTCCACCTGGGAATTACGCGTTTTGCTACATTTAAGTAGACTGTTGTAAAAGAAATCAGTCTTTGAATCCAGCATGCACAGAGGTTTTATAGGATCTCAAATTTAAATAGCCATAGCATGTATTCCCCAGGCTTTATCAGTTGGGAGCAGATCTAAACTCATTCTCATTTGCATGATTCTATGTTTTGTAAATGCAGGTGCTATAAAGCATTGGTGTAAAATCCAGGTGAATTTTCTTTGGAAATACATGATTCGGTGTTTCATAAGCTGATATATTTGTGTAGTTGTGTTATAGCCAGGGGTGGTACAAGGATATAAGAGGCAAAATATTTACAGGGAAAAGTAATATTATTTATTAGAATATATGACAGAATTGGGGGAAGAAATAAGCAAGGTTTCAGACACATGAGATCTTCCTCAGGGCTGATACAGATGTCATAAGCTTTGAACTATATTTAAACTACTTTGAGCTTAAGTTGATTACGTTAATAGTTGGATGTAAAGGAAAAAGTCCTTGGTACTTGAAGACTAGAGGTGTCTCTTAGATAAGTGAAAGTTGAAAAAGGCATTAGTTCATCTAGCACAATGAAGGAAAAGTAATAACCAGCTGTGAAACAGCAAGGGTCTAGCTGGGAGTGAGCAAAATTGTTATGTGCCATAAAATCACCTTCCTCTCTGAGTCCATAATTTTAGGTGTCCACTTGAGTTACAAATTTCAGTTCCCAGACTCAGCTTTTGAAGATATTTTTTAAGACATTTGTGGGGCCAAGGACTGAGAAGTCAGAGATGGACTGGCTATTCTGTGAAAACAGATTTCCCACTGACAACTTACTATTTCTGTCCTCTGTGAATTATCTAGAGCATCCTCTTCTAGTCTAGAGAGGCTCATTTTTTGGGAGTGTGTACAGTGCATTGGGTAGAAGGAAGCAAATCCAGGGCTGTACGAGGCCCAGACTGTTAGGTTTCTGGTGTGAGAAGCAGTCACTGAAAGGGTCTGCATCATGCTGAGGACACTGACAGATTTGAGGTTTAGGGGGTCTCTTCCATGGTGCTGCATTTTGACCCGCAAGGCGTTTGTTTCTGATCTTAAGATTGACAAGTTGAGGGGGTTGCCTGATTGCCAAGAAAGGCAGTAGTAGGAAAAGTTAATTTAATTTATGATTGTCCCAACTGTTTGTTGATTTCACCCCTCCCTCCTTTCCAGGATGTGTTTTGATGAATAGAAGTACATAACCATTGGGGTTTACATTTTGTATTTTGTTACATATGTACACTGTCCAGGCCCCTAAACACGAGTCCTTGTTGAGGGTAGGAGCAGTTCTCTTCAGAAATTTTACATTGATGAGGTGCATGTTGTCAGTGTCCTCAGGGCACATCAAGCTTGATATAACCATGACTAGTTTGGTGTATTTGCAATGCCTGTTGGATTTGTGGAGGCTGGGCTGCGCTCTGTTGTGGCTGAAAATGTTTAAACATTTAATGTTGTGGTAAAACTGACCCAGATGCAAAACCATATCCATAGTTGGATTAGAAAGGAGCAGACAGAGAATTTGGAACAGGTCCCTCACCTACAGTGTTTGTAAATGACAGTGTAAGAAAGTCTGAGAAAGAGCTGGGTAAGAACCTTATTTCTTAAATCCCACACCTTTTGGTCACCTTTATAAAAAGCTATGTTTGGTTTTTAACCCATCCTTATAGTTCAGTCACTTTTTTTTTTTTTTCTTCATCTTGAGGACAATTTTATAGCCCATGAGAGCTGTTTTGTCTGGGCATCCCTTTGTTGAGTGAAAACCAGAAGTTAAGCGGATAAAGTTGAGATCAGCGTAGGTGTCACTTCAGATTACAAATTTCAGCTCTGCCTGTAAGGTTCTACAAAGAATAAAAAATGGAAGTTAGAAGTGTTTGAAGATGGAATTGAGGGACCTGTTTTGTCAGGGTCACATTTAAGGATAAATGCTGAAGAAGGAAAGTGTCCTGAATTTCAGCAATTTCTCCTCTGCTGTCACATGGGACCAGACCTTCCACTGGTGCTGTGCCATCAAAAACTACAGTGGCTCTTCAGTGATTTATCCCACGGTATCCGCCTACCCCCTTAGTTGCAGCACAGCTTCAGCTCTCCCAGAAACATTTCCCTTGTATTTTTTTTGGAAGACATTTGCTTCTTGTTTTCCCCAACCGTGAACAGCTCACAAGAGGTACCACAGGTCCTGCTTCTGTGTGGAGGTTTCCCAAAAACAGTGGTCTCCTAATCAAAATTTCTCCTAACAATGATTCATTTAAACCTAGAGGTTATAACTGAAAAATAAGACATGGTATTACTTTAAGTATCAATTGATGGTCTCTCAGTAGCCTATGGTACACCACAATTGGGAAAGATTTATTATTGAGGAAAACCTCTGACTGAAATGAGCCAACTGCCTGTAAAGCATGCCCTGAAATTTAAATACATGTCAGCAGCAATACTCAGTATAGCTACTGGCATTACTGTTAGCGTAAGCAGAGCTAGTATTTATAAAACCAATATCCTTTCTGCTATCGTGGGCTAACAGCCTTTGTCTAATTATTAATATTTTCAGTTGAGGGAATTTTGATATGATGAACTGCCTATTATTTGATAAAACACTTTGGATGCAATTTAAATTCAGTGTCAGTTCCACTTCAGTAATAGGCCATATTTTCACCATTTTTTAAATTTACCTACTCAGTCTTACAGATGTACTATAAATTATGGAAAGAACAATAAAAATCCAGAAGCTAATCACACCCTGGACTATTGCTGCTGGCTAAAGCTGTGTTACTGGTTACAGATTGCATGATATATATGGGCGGAACTAACAGCAGTCATAGTGGCAAAAATTCTATATTTAAAAAAAATACGTATTTTGCAAGTCATTTGTTTTACTCTGTAAAATGCTCCCTTTTGTATTATACCCAGCTTATTGCACCTCATGGAGTCCCTGTTTTTGTGTAGATGCGGTGTTCACTATCTATTATTTTAAAAAATATGTTCAAAAACCACATGAGATCCATGTGGCTCATATGGGTCCAGTTCAGTCCATGAACTTCTGTTTAATTTTTCTTTCCACCTCTGCAAGGGTTGTGATAATTTTTTCTGAAGCATGTGAATTTAAATAAATTTTCTGAGGTCTTTCACAGTTTACCAAAGGAGTTAAAATCGTTCTCCTAAGAGAGTGACTGTGGAGAAAATCATGGTATGCATATATGTTGATGTTTTCTAAGACTGTAAAGAGTGGTTGTATTTTGTTGGTAGTAATGCAGGAGGAAGGGAATGGATTGGTTAAACAAGGGGTGTGCTGTGGTCAAGTGAAAGAGTTGTTTATTCTCAGTATAGCCTAAGACAGAAAAAGATGAGACCGGGCACTAGTACAGGTTTCCTTCATGCTTGTGTACTTGATTAGTCACTGAGAGGCTGAAGAAGTGCTGCAGCCTGGGATGAGAGTCCTCGGGGATTTCCATGTTATAATTGCAGTGTGTAGCCCAAGAGGAGGAGCAACTTCAGATAAAAGATGCAGTGTCAGGAAAAATAATGCACTGTGTTTTGGAAAATTTAAATTCTGCGTTTTATTAATGCAGTTGTAGATTGTGTTACACCTGTGGCTGCAAATGTTTCCTGAAGGAAGCAAGGACTGAGTCCAGTGAAGGGAGGCTGCTGCCAGATTTCATTGCAAGCTATAAGCAGGAATAACCTGGTTCCAGGGGGGCAGCAGCACCCCTCAGCCTTGGAGCAGCACTGCCTTCGAAGGAAAGCCCTAGCAGGATGTGAGGCTTGAGCATTTAACCTCACATCTGGGAGGTTTTATTTGTCATCTGGCTGCACAATTTGGGCAGTGTTCAGTGTGTCCTGTCTAAGGCAGGAAAACTGGGGAAAGAGCCACCCCGAGGTACTGCAGCAGCAAGGGAGTTTTGTTGCCCCAAGGGCCAGGACCTGCTGCATGGAGAGACAGACAGTGGAAGTGGACCAGGCTAGGCACAGAGTCAGGGAGAAGCCTTGTTGGACCTGGCTGGGGGAAGCAGGAGGGACAAGCAGCTCTTTCTGCCCTGCTCAGCATCACTTGTGCCCTCTCCCTAGCCGTGGTGCAGGCCTGGTGGCTTTCTACTGTCCCCAGCACGCCGCTTCCACAGACAAGCTTTGCATTGCATGTGCCGCGAGCACAAATGCTGTCTGAAAGGAGACTACTGGAAGGTGGAGTTTCAGCCTTGAGGTGTGAGTATCTGCCAGCTCAGAGTAAACTCTGGTTCACTCACTGTCATCAAAGCAATGACTTTTTAACCTGTTCTAGACTAATTGAACAGAAAACACACTTTCTAAGCCTTAGACTACTTTCCCCAGCAGAAACTTACTCATTGTCTTACAACTTTAGGACTAGAGTGCAGTCAAATTTTTGATGTTACATCCTTAAGAGGAATACGCCTTGGTTTGGGACTGCACACCTTCCCTGTGCTTATTGAACAGGTGCCCAACTTGATGAAGGATTATGACTTGATCCTCATTTAATTCAAAAGACTTGGCTCATAGATAATATACTTACTTGGCTGTGTCTTCTTTACTGTCTCTTTATAAGATTCTTTTTCACAGACAGACGATCTTCCTAATAACACCCATGCTTTAATTACAAACATATAACAGGCACACTGAGGAGTACAGTGCTGGTGTGAATCAAGTGCAATGTCTGAAGGTTTAATCACTTTCTGGAGAAGCACTATTCTTCTGCAAAGGTCAATCCAACCTATTAACATATTGAAGGTGCAGGGTAGCAATCTTGTTTTGACAGGATCCACATCAAACTAGGGATTTGTTCATGGTTCCCTCCCAGCGCTGCTCTCCACACTTACCCATCCATTGACTCCACTGGCACTTCTCGGTGTGAGAAAGGAATCACAGCCAAGTGCTCAGAGGGGCCAAGGGAAGCACCCCACTAGTGTCATGGGCAGCAGCAGCGGGACAGGCAGTGCTGTCACAGAGGTGGCTGCCTGGGGTGTACCCAGCAGGACAGGAGGGGGAACAGACAGGGAAATGCTGAAAGTGCAGCTTGAGCAGGTGGCAGCATGCTACCCTGCAGAGGAGGTGTAGATTCTTCCATAGCCACCCTCCCTGTTCCCTACAAGCAGCTGTGGAGCTCAAACACCCCTGCAGGGAGCAGATGACTGCACAGGCTTGCAGCTCCAGGGCAGCCTGTGTGTCAGTGCAGTAGTGCTGGTGCTCTCAGGTCACCACGGCACCGGGCATTGCGGTGAGGCCCTTGGCTGCCCTCCTTACCCTGGCACTTGCTGCTTCAGCAAGACGTACCCGCTGTTGGAAAAAGTGGCTGCATTTAAGCCTGCAACCTTTCACTTTAACCTCAGGGGTCAGAAGACAGAATGGGATTTTAGGGGTGTTTGTCTAAGCAGCTGTTGCACCATTTTTTGTAGGAGTGTGTTGGATTCACCGGTTCATGTGCACATACAGCCCCACAGCCTACTGGGCTGTGAGGGAACTGTGGGGCTGAGTCGGTACAAGGTTACACTGCCAGATGGTGACTGAGATGAGATTATATCCTAAGACACTTTCGGAAGTCTTGCTCTTACCTTGTATTTGCTATGAGCTTTCCAGCTTCCTTGAAAAAGAAATGGATGCTAGTTTTGCATTCTCCTCCTGCTATTTGAATGATGCTGAGGTGCTGTGGCAGGCAGTGAACGGGTGCTGGGTTCAGGAGGGCTGGCAGAAACTCCCGAGAAGATTTGCTTCCTTTGTTTCTCCGTTGTCACAACATTAGCTTTTGTCAGAAACCTGCTTGTTCCGAGGTTTTAGGTTGTTAAATATTGATGATGTCTACACAGACATGTATGGTGTTTCGAAGCGTCTGAGCTCCTGACTCCCTGCTCTGGAAGGATTGTCACTGCTTTGAACCTTGCACACAATTTAGGAAATCAAACAAGAGTGAAAGAGTCATGGCAACAAGTCACTAGACACAAAGGTAGTTGGATCAAAGAGAATGTCTCATCGACTTTCCTGCCTATAACCTCACATAAACACCTTGCTCTTTGATCCTGGCTGCACAGATGTGTAAATTATTCAAACCAACAAACAAATTAGATACTGTACATGCCAGAAGAGGAGGACTGGTAACAACGAAAGTCTTAGCTCTGAGAATTGTTTGGGGCAATTGAGGAAAGCAAAGGCAATAAAATATTTGGTAAAGATAAAACAGATATCAAGCTAAGCTAATATATACAAATAAAATACACATGTAACTATGTCCATAGGAACCCAAATGTTGTGCCAGAGCGAATCCCTGTTTCTGCAGAAGTTGGTGTTGAATTTTCTAGCATAGGATTTAATCTCCCAGGTTTTCACAGGTGTAATCTGTGCTACTTTTGGAAAGGAGGATGAGGGAGTTAAATGCTTATGAGTCGGCAGATTGTGACAGGACCACAGGTAAGCATGAGGCATGTCCACCTGAGTGTGAATAAGAAACAAAGTTGTACCAGTTAGGCCAAGGAGACTGCGAGGAGATGTAGGAGGAAATGATACTAGAAGTATAGGAAGGCATTCTTAGGTCAAAGGGAGTTTCAGTAATTTGTTAATTAACTAATTAAGCCCCAATTAACCCCACCCTGCATTAGGCCCATGAGACACAAGGGTTTAGCTCATTGCCTGCAGCAGTCAAGCAGTCAGCAAGGATTCCCCCATGCACCCTGCCAGCTGTCACTGCCTTCACCACACAGCTAGCTGTGTGCTTGCTTTCTAGGCACGTACCCAAACCTCCTCCCTCTGAAGTGTTAAAGGTGTCAGTGCAGCTTAATTCACTGTGGATGGTGGCCTGAAGTGGCACAACAGTCCTGCTGCAGGTGACTGATTAGTGCTCCAGGTCCAAGTGATAATTAGTTGTGAGGATTTTCCTCAAGATTCAATTGGAAAAGCCCCTGGGAACTAGAGGCAGATTGCAGCTCCTTGTCATGGCTGCAGACATTTGGTGGCACCATGGTGTTTCCTGCTCTCCAGTTATGGCAAGCAGTCCTTCAGCTGAATGAAGAAATGTGGGTGCCTGCCTCAAGTATTTGGGCTCAGTGTTAAGGTATCAGGGCGGCATATATAGGATCTCTAACATGGCTGGGATCAAATTAGATGGGCCAGAGGTCCCTTCTGTTCTTAAACATTTGCTCAGCAAATTAAGTTTAAGAAAAAATGGTGTGTTAAAGGCCACAGAACTGAACTTCAAAGCAGCATCTCCTGTTCATTTTTCTTCTGTTTGTCATTCTGTCATCTTTAGGTTTTAAAACTGGATGACGTGGACTTCTATTGCTTGTCTGGCTGGACTTTCTGAGTGTTGAGTTGTCAGTCTCAGCCTTCATCAGAGACATTTTAAGATCTTACATTTAACTACAAATTTGAAACAGTCTCTACTTTCTTCAGTTCTAGTTCACAATAGCATATGAAGGCAATTTTTTTGAAAAATTGATTTCTGATTGCATGAAAAGTGAAAATCAATCGTTTGGCCCAACTAACCTTTTAAATCAAATTGGGTTTCCTAATATAGTAGTTCTTTTCAGATCATGGTTTGCATATTGTCTTTGAATGGTCCTTATTTTAGAATAATCCACGTTCCACTTGCAGTTTTCTAATGTGAAGCCTTTTTTGCTGAAAACAGAGAGGTTAATGATTTTTTGGTTAAATTTAAAATATGCAGCCTGAGATTCATGCTAGTGAGAATATTATCACTTTGCAAAGAATGATTCCCTTTGGAAACTTTATTTTGTTTACTAAATGACCCGGGTTTTTTTCCTTTTCACAAACTTTCACTGTAAGTTTTTAAAGACTTGTTTAGATTCCTGTGCTTCGGAAAATGTTATACAATTCATGAGTTCAGCATACAGTCACCTGAAATATTCTTTCCCGTGTCACATCTTCACTGCAGCATTAGCTACTTGAACAGTACATTTTGTACAATATAAGCATAAGCCTATGCCATCAAACAAACACAAAGGGTCATACCAGATGTCCTGGGCCTTCCAGCAGATCTATATTTTTAATATCATATTCTTAATCAGTGCTTAATCATGAGTACATAGATCTTAGATGACCTTGAATTACTTACATTAAAAAATAATACATAGTTTATTAGAGAACATCAGTCTCAATGAGATGTAAAGCAAACTAGTTAATTGTTGGCTCAGGTTTTTGTGTGTCGCTGACAGTATCTTTGTTCACAGTTCATTCCATAGTTCTTTGTATGTAATTAATGGTTTGGGTTTTTTCTCATTTGTGTAAGTTCTCCATGCAGCTAGAGTGAGGGGACAGGTACCGTTTCTGCAGGTAGGAAGGGCACATCCACCCGAGATGGCAGGGTGCTGAGGACAGAAGGAATGCCTGAGGCCACATACATTCCCCTTGGCCTGGCTTCCTATGGAAATGTGTCTCAGGCTGTCATGTGTGCTGGCAGTTGTTGTAGTTCCTTTGAACTCTGAATTTGACAGGGGGTTAAGAACTTTTAAATCCCTGCAAATTTCCTGAAAGTAAACATCTGTGTAGAGGGAGAGCTACCCTGTAAGTGTTTGGACAGAGAGAAAGGCAAAAGTATGAGCTCACATACTGTTAGGCACCAGAGGATCTGCGTGGGACAGGGCCCTTAATAAATATCCCAGCTGTGAGAAAATGTTGCACTTTACTCCAGCATTGCAGAAAAACCCCAGTCATCTTCTCCTTTGCTCATGAAATAGCATCTGTTGTAACTATAATCACAGTTGTGATAGCTGTAGTTTCACCTTACAAATAGAAGCTTTCTTCTGATAAGCTGCTTTATTTTTTATTAATACTTATTTTATGCATTTCTCGGTTTGGGAGCAGAAAATACATATTCATTGAGACTACTATAAGAGGGAAAATTGCTTATTTTATCTTTCAAAGATTAGATCCCCTCAGTCAATCAGATGATTGCAAATGCATGCTCTTTTGTTTATTTTTGAAATCTCATAACATCCAATTAATTTAGTTTAATCTCTTGCATCTAATCATACAATGTATCTTTCTCATGGGTGGAAAGTAAGTTGTGCTTTACCAAAACATGAAGATAAGTGGCCGGTCATTTCATTCTACCCTTTTTTGTTCTAAAGCATATCTGGTGCTATTGGTCAACAATTTTATACCTCCCAGTTGAGATACCAGTCGGACTGGTCAGTCACAAGAGACCTGTTCTGTACATTGTGCCTACTTTCATAGTTTTTGATTTATAGCTTCTTTCATAGCTTCATTTTGGTTATTAAATATTTATAGTTAAGAGAATGGACTTGTTAAATGAAATTGCTTGCTGTGATTTCACCTAATGGCTTCATGCTTTAAAAGAATTAATCCATGAAATATCTTAGATTTAGGGAAGAGTGTCTCCTTAGGGTAAAGCTCAACTCTTGCGAATTGCATTTGATAACATCAGGGACATTCTGCTTCAGAAGCTTTCTGACATGGAACAAGCAGACCTTGTTTTGTCAGACAGAATAAGTGATGAAAGATTTTTGTTTTTACAGAGAATAAACTCCTGTAAATTTTGTACATCAAGTTACAATATGCTGATATCCTCTGAAGATGTGACATTTTCTCTGAATCTATAGTACACATGTATGAATAAAAGTTAATAAATCTACAATGCTAAACTTGTCAAAAAGCATCCAGAATAAGTGGGTTCTCTAGGTACTGTCACAGCACAATTGTCCTAATTTTTCTTACCCTGAAATGCACTTATTACAATTGCATTATTATAGTTGCATACAAACCCACATGGAGCGTCAGTCTGACCCACTGCAACAGATCCTATGTTCTCTTGGAAATGCAGTAATTTGAAGGTCCAGTCTCAGGTTAGGTTCCAGCAGAGCATGTAAGGCAACACTTAATTGTCCCATTTAAACCATTAACTTATCTGGGCATTTCTATATAAGCATGTGCTAAAGACCTAAGTATGTCTTGAGTTGGAGGAAGGCCTTCTGATGGTCGATGGTACTTAGTGTTAGTCAGCTTAGCTTCAAATAGTGGTATCAGCAGCACAAATTTATTCTGTTTTATTGGCACTTGGCTGCCTTCTAGTTTCTTCGTTGCTTAGCAATTCAATGAAATTGAACATTATAATACTTCATGCATTGCTGGAGCAAATGGTATTTTACAGATGAATAGAGAGCTAAGTTTTTTCATCTCTGCATTAATAACATCATTATAATTGTTTTTATTATTATTGTCCATTGTATTATTTTGCAAATGAGATATTAAAGGCCCAAGTAAATTAGGTTTGAGATTCATCTGTCCTAATTAGGTATCTCAAAGTTAGACTGCCTCAGTCTGCAGTACTCACCACAGGCTTCTTTTCTAATCAGCAAAGAGGAGCAGCACCTCTTGAAAGTAACTCAGGTCTTCCTGGAAGAAAGGCTTTGTTGATGTCTCCTCTTCTCTGCTGACCATGAAGAGATTGTGGAGTCACTCATTCAAATTCAGGTAGTCAGTCTTTTATAGGGAAACATTTTTGCTGAATTCATCGTGTTCACAAAAGTGTCAGTGGCAAATGTGAAAACTGAATTCAAGTGTGTCTTTCTTCTGATCTATGCCACTGGTTCCTGAGTTTCAGGGTATTTCATTTCAGGACCCTGATTTCGTGATTGGACATGATTGTCCAATGCCACAAAAAACCACAAACTGTTACAAGGTGTCAGTGAGTGGTACTTTTCTGTCAGCAGCTTTAGAGATGCCTGAACATAAATGCTGTTGGGGAATCTTATGCTGTTTGGTGCACATGTGCTCCAGGTGACTACAGTTGGATTTATCAGTATCAAATATTTGTGAATTTTGTAATCCTTACTCAAATCTCGATTCTGCAAACTAGTATGAGATGAGGCTTGGTGCTCTGGTGATTTGTTTTGCCCTTGTTTATGTGTTTCCTCTTTGTTAAGGTTCATTTTTCTGGTGTATAGAACCAGGAAGCAATCTTCTACTGCCTCCCTATCCCTAGGGAAGGGCATGGTGGAGTAGCCAAAATGGGTTTTCCTATGTGGCAAAATGATGGTGAAGAAGCTGAATCTGGGGTTAGAGGTTTCTCCTACTGGACTGGGAGCCAACTACTGTTCCCCAAGGACCCTTTATATCATTACTTGCGATGTTTAAAACAGTTGATCTTAACAGTTTGAGTCATATTTACAGCTAGTCACTTGTGCCTTAGTATGGAGTCCCATCATGCCATTACCAAAATCTTGCATATGTCTCCTGACTCTTGGCTCCTCTCCGAGCATGGTTTTTATTTCAGCACTTTTTCATTAATCCAGGAAGAGCTGAATGTGGGGAAAGCAGTTAAGGTCACCTCTTTTGTCTCCTTTTCTTCTTCTCTCTCCTGTTTCCAGGATCAGAGGGAAATGGTCCCTTTAGATGTAATACAATGTTAAAAGCAAAGGAGGTCTTTGTGCATTTTCATGGAATCACACACTCATCAAGGTTGGAAGAGACCTTGAAGATCATCTAGTCCAACCATCAACCCAGCATCATCACCCCTAAAACATATTCCCAAGTGCCACATCAAATGCTTCTTGGGCAATTCCTGAGATGGTGGCTCCATCAGCCTCCTGAGTAACTTATTCCAATGCCTAACTACTCTTTCAGTGTAAAATCTTTTCTAATACCTAATCTGAACCTCCTGTGGAACAATTTAAGGTCCTTTCCTCCCATCCTTTTACATGAGACCCATCAGAAGTGACTGACCCCACCTCACTACATCCTCCTTTCAGTCAGTTATGAATTTGGCTCAGATCCTCCTGAGATGTGGGACAAGTGAAGGGAAATGTCATCTGGCAATTGATCTGTGCAGGGACAAGGGCAACACTGAAGCAGTTACAGATGTGTGAGGCAAGAAAAGTCCAGCATCCTCATCACAACCTCCCTCCAAGCGCTGCTGCCCTTCCCACAAACTATATTAGAGGTCACATTTGTATTTTATGGTGTCGCTACACATGCTGTTGTTCTAGTCTGAGGCTTTGATGATTGTGCAGCAGCGGAATGAAACATGCAGCTTTTTGACAGTATTGATTTCCAAAAATAAAAGCCAGTCACTGACCCATGGCAGCATGCTTTTTCCTTCACTGCAGTGTGCTGCACTGGGCCATGGTCTCAGTTCTTGCAGGACCATTTCATGCTGGAATACAGAGAAATAGCTCTGAGTAAATGAGCAAAGCTGCAACAGTGGCATGGTTGAACCTAGTCAGAAACTCAGCCCCACACAGCTGCTCACTCACTCCTACCAGCAGGATGGGGGAGAGAATCAGAAGGGTAAAAGTGAGAAAACTCATGGGTTGAGATAACGACAGTTTAATAGGGAAAGAAAAAGCCACACATGCAAGCAAAGCAAAACAAGGAATTAATTCACCGCTTCCCATGGGCAGGCAGGTGTCCAGCCATCCCCAGGAGAGCAGGGCCCCATCACACATACCGGTGATTTAGGAAGCTAATCTCTCCAATCTCTCCCTCTTCCTCCTTCAGAGGCTTTATATACTGAGCATGATGTTGTGTGGTCTGGCATATCCCCTTGGTCAGTTGGGGTCACCTGTCCTGTGTCTCCTCCCAACTCCTTGTGCACCCCCAGCCCCCTCACGGGCAGGGCAATGCAAGAAGCAGAAAAAGCCTTGATGCTGTGCAAGCACTGCTCAGCAACAGCTGAAGCATCCCCGTGTTATCAACACCATTTCCAGCACAAATCTGAAACACAGCCCCACACTAGCTATTAGGAAGAAAATTAACTTTACCCTAGCCAAAACCAGCACAGTCAGGCTGATTATTTCCTGGATCGCTGGATCAGAGAGATTGAACAGATGAATGTGTTTTGTTTTATTTCCAGAAAAATTATTTTCTTTTAACCCCATTGTTCATATCTGGCAGCTGGTATCAGTTCAATTAATGACTCCTGTTTTCTTTGCAAAATTATGAATTTACAGTGTACCGTGTTAACTAAAGAACCATTTTCAACGTATTTGTAGAACTCTCCCACTCCATCAAATTCTGGATTCAGTTTCACTGAAGACAGTTTATCCTCTAGCATTTTTGCCATGTTTATTATTTTCTTACTCCGTTATCTAGGTAAGCAGACTGAAGAATTTTCATATAAATATTTTCCCAGTGTTATGAATAATTAATTTGACAAAATTACAACTACACAGGCAGAAGAAAGTAGTAAAACCAGGATTTGAGTACCCAGCGGGAAAACAAGTAGTCCTTTGTTTGTTCCTTCACCTCAGGTAAACTTAAGATGTCAAGCCTTGCCTTGTGCTTGGTGCGGCGCGTGGGAAGCCGCGATCCCGGAGGATGCGCAGCGGGTTTGGCTCGGGCTGGGTTGTCAGGATCGGCGCTGCCCTCTCGTGGCCGCAGCCGTAAATCGCTCTCGGGGCTCCCCGGCTCCTTCTGGGCACCCGCGGTTTGCAAACGCTCGCTGTGCCTAGGAAAGGGAAAATCGATGGCAAAATGTATTCAAAAGGAATACGAGGCTGAGCCTGAATTCAACTGCCTTTACAAACATTTTTTTTTCCCCGAGGCAAAGGCTTGCAATGTAACTCCGGAGTTAATTCCTGATGAGCATCGATGTGTGTGAGTCAATAAGGAACTCAGGACCTCAAGAAACACGTTTCTCTGCAACTGGGCTCTGTGTATCCAGATGATTTGTGTGGTTTTGCTTAGGCTGGTTGGTTCCCAGGCCATTTCCAATGCAAAGGTCTATTTTTCTTCTCGGTGACTGAAGTTCAGTATGTAACAGGGCTCAGTGAGGAAAGCAAATGACTCATCTCATACACTCAGCACCCCTCCACGATGCACATATGCCTTCACACCAAGAGAGCTGAAGAAGAGAAAGCATACAAGAAAGTCAGGGGAGACCACCCATCCTCTCTCTATCAAAAGGCTTTCCTGGTCATTAAGGCTTGGTCTTTATACTGGACTTGCTCCAACTGCCTGGGAGCCAAGCATCTTTCTCAGAGAAGAAAGAGTGCATGGGGATCAAACTGTAAGTAGAGGCTGACCATATAAATCAAGTACTTCTGCATGATGTGTGAACTGACTGTACACTTTGGCAGAGATCTTAGGAAATGCCTAGATGCCATTTAGCTACTCCTTTGGGATATTCCTCAGTGATTTCACTGGTGATCCAAAGGCTTTCCAAAGGGGGCTTTTCACTTTCTGAGGAACCTGTGCCAGCACGTGCTCCAAACTGAGGCATTTGTGCTGAGTTCAGTGTCAGGAAAACACATCCCCTGCTGAAAGGTGGGCAGTGGGAAGGTGCAGAGGCAGCAGGGCCAGGGAAGGGAGAGCTCCGGGGCTGGGCAGCAGTGGGCAGGGTGGCAGGCGGAGCAGCACGGTGCTCCTCATGCAGCTGAGCTGTCTGGATGGGCTTGTGCAGGTGCCAGCCTGCCTCCATTTTCAGCACATTCTGTTGAACACAGTTGCCTGTGTCTGCCTCTTAGAGGCATACTGATTGTACACTGAAGCAGCAAGAGGTTCAGAAATGCAAAAATGTGGGTACAGAGCAAAAAAAAAGGAGGGGCTAAAGTGTGGCACTGCTGCGGTGAGAGCTAAAAGGTCCTGTGGGCACAAGCAAAGACTGGACAAGCCCAAAGAAGTGAAAGCCACAGAGGGCTTCTTTGTGCACAGAAAGGGAAGAGAGGAGGTTCACTCTCTTCTGCTCTCTTTCTGTGTTGTTTCTTTTTTTCTCAGTCTCTGATCACCAGTGAAAACACAAAACTGGGTTAACTGGGTTTGTTGTCTGCCAATAGGGCTGATGTTTTGTTCTTAAGTGACCTCCCCAAAGCCGGGGCTTGGTGTTCTGAAGAGATTCAATTATCCATTGTTGCTCTGCACCCATACTGCAGGGGTGAAAAAGAAGCACAACCAGTTTCAGCCTCATTGTGCTGAGGGCTGTACAAATTCAAGAGCTCTCACAGTTCGGCTTTGTTTCTTACTGAGGTGTTTGCTACCTTTGAGTGCTCCTATTTAAAACTATGACATAGATACACCTACATACAGTTTTCAAAGAATTGTTGTTGTCATAGTTGTTGCTAGATATCAGATATCTCTGTAATTGTGACTCTTTTCTATCTCTGTTTCATGCTGTGCCTCTGAATTGTTTAGAGGCAACCTGAATTATTTTCAAGCCCTGCTAGGGAGGCCCTTTCTAGGTACATAAAAGAGCTTATATAGACTGTTGTACTTGCAAAACCACTTGAAGTGTAAGCAGTCTATATGTTTACATAAAGGGAAGCAATAAATAAAGAGAACTTTCATCTTGAAGGTTAGTAGCAGCTGTCAGATGCTGAGTTTGTATTAAATATAGTCTGGTAGTACTTATATAATTAATAGGTGACATACTGTCTTACCTGATCTGGGTGGTGGGAAGAACAGTGACTGTGAACCAGGGAGTCTCTGTCTGTGTCGCTGCTTGGCTAAGCCATGGCCACGTTGCACCCCACAGTAACCAGCTTGTGCCTGTAACCCTGGCCAGCTGACAAGGGTCCTTATGGGGTTACCTACCCCCTGGGCAGCCCAGAAACACTGTGGGCTGTAGGGGTCCACCTGCAGCCATCCCGGCTGCAGGGATATTGGCTTGCTCCACTGTGATACCGGTGGTGATTTCCCAATACCAAGGGACCCAGCTGCTCTCCGTCCACTTGGCACTTTGGAAAGGCCCAGGAAGGAGAACCTGTCAGCAGATCTTCCTCAACCCTTACTGCACTTTCTTCTGCTTCTGGGGAGCAAATGGAAAACATAACCCTGAACGAGTTCCTTGTATGCAAATGTGTGTTTGTTTATATGTAATGTGGGACGCTGGGTGGTCCCAGTTTTGTGAAGGGAGCCCCTAGGGAGTCCAGGCCTTGAGGCTTAAGTAATCTGACCGAGAGACTTGTATTTACCTTCTGAAAAACAGTCAGGCTTCTAGAAGTGATTGCTCCACCACATAAAGAGTCTTACAACAACTTTGACAGATACAATGGAGGTTGACTTTGGGTCATAATCACATTGGAGGCAATCATAAGGCTTTAAATTAATAAGACATGTATTAAGCATAGCCTGAAAGCACTCCCACTTCACTAATCCACTCAGAGTGGTAGCTTTTGAAGGAATCATGTAGTGTTTAAGTTAATAATGTATTTCTTAAAAATAGTTCTTTTAGTAGCAAATGTATGACAGATGAATTTATTGTTGAGCCTTCTAATTTGTGACTGTAGTCCTGCTTAAATTGGAGTGTCTGTTTAGCATTAGAGAGGCTTCCCACAGCTTACCAGTTGGAAAGCCCAGATCCATGCTTCCTTTCCAGTACCAGTGCAGTCATTTTGACAGACACAAGGAAGAGCTTTTCCTCCTTTCCTTGGGTCCCAAAAGCCATCCCTGATGTTTCACTTTTAAATGTGATTGTAATGACTCAAATGTTTGGAGTTTCTCTCTCAATTTATTTTCTTCATGATTTCCCAAGTAAACAAAATCTGTGTAATTCAGTGGGATTAGTCCTGTATTATTCTCCATCTCTCTTGCATTTTGAACTGCTCTGAGGGAAGGAGCCACTCCAGATTCTACAGGTTTCATAGAACTAGCAGCTTGCTAAAGACCAAAGATCCAAACTAGTGCTTTCCACTAAGAAAACTGCTATCTTGTGGTCTCAGTGGTGCAGGGCCTGTCTGACCTTCTGGAACAAAACCTGCCACAACAACAGAGCCTGAATAGCAGCTAGAGGCTTTAGCAGGGCAGTGAGGGTTCCCTGTGTCATTTTTGAGGCCTTTTCAGGGGGGAAACACTGAAGCTGCAGATACAAGGAGGATCTACAGGTAAGGGCTCATGCTGCATCTGATGGGGAGATGGGAGCATTGTTCTGGGAATAACTGGCACTTGGGTGTGCTGTCATCATCAGTGCAGTGGAGATGTATAAAGCACACTGCACACAAATCCAAAGGAGACCAGATTACATTCGTCCTCCTATTCACAGAGCAGATTGTTGAAAAAATAAGTAGATGGGCAGAAGCTGGCGATGGTACTGGCATTGTTAGAGATGGTCTTCCAGATCGCCCAAAGAGCAAAGACTTTTTTGATTTGTTGCAACTCCCTGCATTCTGCTAACAAGAACAAGAAGGTGAAATACTGTTGAAGAACCACCAGCACCACTCCCAATTTATCTAATTTAGAGGTTTCTCAGCAAAATATGTTACATTTCCAAACTCACGGGAACCCTTTGTTAAGCTTTTTTTTTTTTTCCCCCTAAATTTCAGAGAATACAAAGAAGGTAAGAACCCTGTCTGAGGTGTAGCAGTTAAAATTCCATTATGAGTTTGAACAAAATGACAAACCTTCCAGGGAAACCAGTGATATCTGTTGTGTTGATTACTCAGAAAAAGTCCATATGTTTTTCAGGCTTTCCATTGTGTTTTCATTGTATAAACAAGAAAACAAAACC
Organism: Coloeus monedula; assembly: GCF_965178545.1. NCBI lineage: Eukaryota > Metazoa > Chordata > Aves > Passeriformes > Corvidae > Coloeus > Coloeus monedula. The sequence goes on from NC_138783.1 coordinate 48,740,983, forward strand.
AAAACAAACTCCAAAGGAATTTCATGAAACTGTGCCATGTAAAACCAGAAGAAAAATTTGTTACCACCCATAAAAGATGAAGCTGTTTGCTTTTTTCCCAGCTACTGAGAAGCCACTGACTATTTTTGAGGTTGGGGTTCTGGTGGAATGGATCTTAATTTCTAATAATGACTATGCTTCACTTAGGAGGGGTATGGTCTATAATATAAAATATTATCTCCATGTGTGTCTTCTGGGGCTAGTAGTGTTTCTTGCTCTCAGACAATAATTTTTGTCCGCTAGAACCCCCAGCCTCAGGGCTGTTCTCCATGAGTTCTTGCCCTATTTTCTAATTTTGATGTCGAAAAGAATAATATCCTTTTTGCAAAGAGCTTCAGCAGTATCTTCCACTCCCTCCTTCATCCATGGGACTTTGGAAATTTGGAAGGAGAGAGATGGGCTTGGTGCATGGTCTTGTCTCCCAGATCCTAAGGAGTTTACAAGTAATATACATGCAGCTTTAACCAAAATCGGCCTTTCTGCAGAACAGTAAAAGTGTTGTCTCCTCTAAGAGTCTCCTTCTTTGTCTTCAGTATCAGTGCTCTAAAGCTGTACTACCACCCACATGTTTAAATGTCAGGGACTAGGACTCAAGTGTCCTGAGATATGTGTTCATGTTTAACTGAGAGATGGAGGAGCTTTTTAAGCACTTCTTAGAGCAAATGCACCTTTAACCTCCATGTTATCACGGTAGTGTGGTGTGATATCACTGCTCATGCCATTTCAAAAAACCCCAGCATATTTCTTTAAAAGGAAGATCTTGGAGATGCTCTCAGGCTACATGTAAGTGCTGAAGAAGGAGGTAAAAAAAAAAAAAAGAGAAGTTTCTTTTTCACTAATAGCAACTGAAATTTTTACATTACCACTTGCCTTCAGTAATGTATTCAGGAATATAAGAGAAGCAGCATGGACGAGAAGGAAACTCTGCAGAACCACCAAAACAACTCAAAGGCAGATCTACTGCTTAGCCTCTCCGGAGGCCTCTGCCATTTGTTAGCAGGGCTAAGAGCTATCCAACTCCTCCTCCAGAGTATGGAGCTTTGGACACCTTTTCCTAAAACTGGAATATTATGGAAATCACTTGAATTACAATCTTCCAGTAGACAACACTTCGGTTTAATATTTCTGCACTTGTACTATATATGCACAGTTAATTAAATGCGCCTGATATACCAAAGGACCTTATTTGTGTTGGTGTAAAACTCTACAGATCATACTCCTAACTGTAGTATGTCCCTACCCACTCCCCATGTACACAAACTCAATCCTGTTAATAATTCCAGGTGTCTTGAAAAAATACATGGATTTAAAATGGTACAAAATGAGAAACTGTACTTTACTCAATAACCCTTATACTACATGTATGATTAAAAAGCTTTTGTTTAAGTGGTCCCTTACAAGTCTTAACTACAGAACAATTCATACAGAGGTGAAGTTAATAGGATATTTCTCATTAATCCTGCAGTTCCATTTTCACATGCCAGAGATGGGCAAATGAATTTATCTTCAAAGTATCTGTACAGTATTAGAGCGCTGTTTAAGAAAAAGAGCAATGTCAAGGATACAGGTAATTATGCCTCTTTGTAACATCAGGACCTTTCTTTTTAAAAGCAGTGGATTTAGAGGAAATCTTGTTCAGTAAAGCAGTGTTATCAGGTGTCCCAGCCATGCCAGGTGCAATCCACACAGTATTATATCATGCCAAAATGGATGTTGCAATCAGGGGTCCAGCCTGGCAGCAACTTGCCTACTGATGCAGAAGACCAGGAACAGATTTATTACTTTTTTATAACTTGTTTAATTTCAATGATACCATGATATAGTGTGCTGACATGGCAAAACACAGCACATGCCCACAAAAGTCGCTCAGAGAAGGCTCCCTGATGCCAGAGCATGTGGCAAGACCACTGGGGTGCTGCAGTCAGACAGGGAATTTCATGCCTGGCTGCCCAGGCTATGTTTGCCCTCTGAAGAGCAGATTTTCTGAGTAATCAGACTGGTATCCTTCACCCTTCACATCTACAAACTCAGCAAGAAATACATATCTAGAGCATAAATGGTATTATAATACCATAATTTATATTTAAACTGTCTGACCAAATGGTGTCTAGTCCTTACCTTAATCCTAGCACTGGAACTTGGGGGTCTTTGTTGATTATTCCCTTTTCGCAGAATCACAGAATAGTCCATGTTGGAAGGAAATCTGTTGATCATCTGGTCCAACATTCTGTGGAAAAGGCATCCTAGATGAGATTACCTAGCACCCTGCCCAATCACATTTTGAAAAACTTTAGTGATGGGGACTCTTCCACGTCCCTGGCGAGGTTGTTCTAGTGACTGATGGTTCTTACTGTAAAATAGTTCTTCCTTCTGTTGAGATGAAATCTCTCCTAGTGCAGCTTGTACCTTCTTGTCTTCTGTATGTGGCTCCTTGTGAAGGGAGAGTCTCTGTCCTGTGTAGGAGCCCTTCAAGTACTGGAATACTGTGATTGGGTCCCCCCTGAGCCTTCCCTTCTAAAGCATATAGGAGCTAGCTCCTTCAGTCTTTCCTCATAGGTCAGGTTCTAGAGCCCTTTGATCATCTTCATGGACTTCCTGTGAAACTTCTCCATTCTGTCCATTTTTCTTTTGAACTAGGGGACCAGAGCTGGAGACAGTACTCCATGGCTTCCATTTTCTTTTGCATAAAATGCAGCTCCATTTCTTTTTCTTCCCTTTATATCCTTCTGAAAATGTTTGTAGCCATCCACTGTGGTTTTCTAGTCCTGAGAATTTTCCCACCAGCTTTCTGTAATTCCTATCACATCATGAATCTCAGGGTGGTCACAGAGTTCCAGTTCCTCCTGTTTGTTGTGCAGACCGTGTGTGTATTTGCCTTTGGAAAGACTTGGGGAGTATTCCGCACTGCTCTGGTAGGTGCTCTGGCTGTGCCGTTATAACCCTGTGAAAATCACTTTTGTGTGCTCCGGTGAAATGGTCTCACATTTTATTTATCAGCAGCATTTATTGTAATGCAGAGAAGCCACTCTGATTCTGCTACTGCCAGTCAGATGCATTCAAGTATGAAGGGGAAAAAAACCTGTAAAAGGATCAAAAGAACAAAAGTTCTGATACTTTATCAAGTAGAAAAGTTAAATTACTTGTTCTATAAAGGCACTGACTTTTTTTAAGAAACTACCTCCTCTATTTAAACTTTGTGGGTTTCAACGAAATTTTAATTTTATGTACTTTCAAGAGCTTTCATTTCTTGAGATAAATGCAATTAAATATCTGTTCTCTGCAAAATATTATGGGTCAACTGGTTTAGATTACTTTATAGAAATATAATCATAGCTAAAACACTTTGCAAAACTTATTTAGCTGGATCACTAGGTCACAGCATTTAGTATTGCTAGCTGTAAGATGAGCTTATTGTAAAATAATTGCATTTTCCCCAAAATCATCTACTAAAGGCATTGGTTTTAGTAAACATGAGATAAGAAAAAATCTTAACAGTCACATCATTAAAAATTAATGCTTACTCTCCATGGAAGATGCCATTTATAATAGAAGCCTGTTTTGCTTGTGTTTCTCTCTTCTGGTGATTTTGAATTGCCTCATAACTGACAATATTAATTAAAAAAACACGTTAGTTTGATTGAACAGGTTAAGATGTTTTGTGAGGAAAACATTTAATGAGCAGAATTCTACAAGTCCAACTTATTTTGGAGTCTTAAAATACACAGTGTAGCCAGTGCATGTGTTAAAAATAAAGCTTTCCACTGAAAAATGTTTCCTGACTATTGAAACCCTGGACTACACAAAAAACAAAAACAAACAAAAACAAACAAACAAACAAAAAATCGTGGTTTTTATTTTGCTATAGATTTCTTTTTTTTCTGTATAACATTCAAAATAGCCACAAAACACAGATCTAGACAGGAGTCAGCCCAGAGCAGCACTGTACATGTTGTGCATTACTTAGATGGAAGATTGTGAAAATTAACTGGGAAAAGAAGGTTCTCCTGTTTTTTCTTGAACAGCATGTTGTCCAAGAGGATGAACATGATGTGAGCACAGCAAATGGCTGCTCTGAACAGCTTAGAAAACTCCCTGCCAGTTTACAAAGCACAGCTTTGGTGCCTGTCACCACCTTTCTCCTCCAACCAAAGCACTGTTCAGCACTCATGGGAGGTTCTGTTTAGCTGCTTGCATCCTTCATAGTCTGAAATGGAGACATCTGTGGGTTTGAAACTCCTTCAGGGCTGAGATGGTGATTAAGAATAAGCACAGTGAGTTAAATTTGAATGTGAAATGAAATAGGAGTTAAGTTCCTAAGCAGCTTTGAGGATCTGTGCCTGAGCTCATAAAATGCAATTAATTAGTGACTAACTGGGGACTCTCTAAGGCTCTTCCATCCTTGAGGTTTCAGTATGACATCTCCCCTCCTTAGCCTATGTCACATGCTCTAAAGTCATCATTTTGCCACGTAAGGAGTCAGACACATTTACAAGCTCTTTGATCTAGCACAATTCCATGTAAACCGTAGCACACACACATCATTGTGTGCTACGGTTTGTGGCAGGGAAGGAGCAGGACTGAACACTACCAGGCCTTAAGCACTGACAATTGTTAGGGCACTGCTCAACCTCTCCTGGTCTGCTGAGCTGTGGCAACAAGCATGGATTGCTAAAGCTGGTGGAAATTCATTATCACTATTGGAATGTCATTAATGCTTTTCCCAAGGATTACATATACTTTTAGGTGTCGAAATACTCCAAGCCAGTGTTCAAGCAAATTAAAAGCAGCAATTCCAGGGAAGAGGCATTTATTGATGATAAAATGCTGTGAGGGCCAACAGATGTCATTCCTCATAATAAGGCATGTGGCTCTAATTTGGCACTTCTTGCCATCAGGAGGAACCTCTTGCAGAGCAGATGTCGCTTCTAATCCTGTCTTCCATGGGTGCCTGTGCCCTGTTGGAATTGGTATGCCAGTTCAGAAGCAGGCTCAGTGCCTTGAAAGCAGATGGTCATGAGCACGAGTCATGCTACAAAACCGATACTTCTAGAAGTGTGGGTGCTGAGACTGAAGGACTACCCAGGAACATCAAAATCTTCCTGTGCAGGAAAATTCCCCCTAAGTAGGCTGATACATGCCATTAGTGCTTTAGTGGTAGTAGAAAATGGATGTTATCTGTATCTTCTTTCTGGTTATTTTAACTTTTGGCCAGCCTCTGGTGATCCCAGCGGTCATTCTGGCAGCTGAGGGCATTGGATAATATACGTGTCTTTGGCAAAAATGCCGTCAATGCTCACTGTTACTTTGAGAGCTCTACAGCACCTGGGAATTGTTGTAGTGTGGAGGACTACCCTGCTGGGCAACAAGGGGGAGAAGTGGCCCTTGAACCTGTATTAATCCAATTCCTCTGTAAGACAGGGCATGACTGTGCCAGACAATACCTGAAGTAAATATATGCTCCTGTTTCATTTCACCTGCTTTTTGCTTGGTATAGAGAGTAGCATTTTGCCTACAACATTCAGCCTAGGTCAAACTTTTGTTGCACTGACGACAACACCTCAGTTGCCCTCACTGGGATCAAATACCGTTTTTCTTACAAATTCAGCCTTCAATAACAATTAATTTCAGTAAATTTACTGAATGCAGGATCCCAGAAAAGCTGGTGCTTGGATATAGCTACTTATTTACTCTCCCAAAATGAATCTTAGAGGAATTTAAATGTTTAACTGATATGTAATATGTTCTTAACTTGTGTCAGCAAGAAGAGCTGTTAATCTCTCAAAACACCATGAGTACATGCTTGCTTTCAAGTGTATCTCAGGTTTTAAAAACCAGCCCTTGCTACAATTAATTGATAGGCTTCAGTAATTACAGAGTAAGATCAGGTTATGCAGATCTGATCTGTTAGGAATCTTAATCCATATGTCTAGGAGAAGCTTACAGTAGGTATGTTTCTCTATTCTCAGTTAGAGAAGCAAACATTTCCCCAGTATATAATTATACTGCTTCAGCTCCTCCGAGTACCTCAAGAGACACCTCAGTGGAGGACTCATGATGCGGGATGTTTCTTGTCACTGTGATCCTTGCTGAATGAGGAAGGTTTGCAGGGAAGATTTGGTCATGAATGACCTTTGATGACTCAGTCGCAGGTAGTGCCAGGAGATTCTCCTTTCAGAAGGTAGATTCAGTGATGTCTGAAATCCATTTTAAAATGCCTGTGCAGCCCAGGTATCTTTGGAAGGATTCCAAAAACCTTATATTATCCTTTCTGACAAACATTACAACTGATCAGCAAAATACTATGGTGTCTTCGCTCCATGTCCTAGGAGTTTTTAATTAGCCAGCTATGCAAAAGCTCTCAGCCAGCCAAGCAGCTGTACAACCTGCCAGTGGTAGGCAAAGCTACCACCAACATACGGTGCAACTTTATTACATAATAAAATGCTCGTCTTTCCTGATAGAGATGTAGCATTTCACAGGAAATCAAATAAAATGGGTTATGTGATTCCAAGGTCTGGCACAGTCAGCAAGTTGTCTGCAACTCCCAGTAACACGCTGAGAAATTTTACTTTGTGGTGAAGTTTTCACCTTGCCCAATGAGGCTTGTAACACTTCAGGAGGGAACAGCACATAGCTCCACTCAAGTAAGAAATGCATATAGCCAGATCCTAAAATACGTATTTTATTTGGTGATGTGAAATGAATTAGTTAGCATTGATACAAGGAGGTGTATCAGCAGAAGGCTGTATTTCTGCTATCTATTATGTATGAAGGACACTGAAGATGGGTTTGTGCCACAAAAATTAATCTAGATTTCAAAAACTCAGTGTCATCAAAAACAGTAAGTCGTGTAAAGGAAGGAGCTTCAATTCCACTTGGCAGAGGCAAAACATCTCCACTTTTCTTAAACTCACTTTGATGTAAGTGAGGCTAAGCTGAATGAGTGCATGCAGTGACATGGAGCATACATGGCCCAGCTCAGTGGATGCTTCTTGGCTGCAAGTCCAGCTGTGCTGGTAAGCAAGGGAAAGCCTGGAAGCCAGGCTAAGCCCAGTCTCCTGATCCCTCACCCTGTTCTTCACACTGTGACTGTGGTTTTGTCTGCTCTAACCCTCTCAGGAAAAGCTGCTATAATCAGCCTGGGTGGTGTCAGCATGAGCCAGCCTACAACACCTGGCCAGCTTTTGTTTAGCAGTGTAAATGCAGTCTGATGGACCAAGCCTCAAACAAAGGCCATGTGTGCAAGGACATCCTGCTGGAAGTAGGGTTGCCAGTGCTGCCCTGGCAGCTCAACTGCCACTGGAGTTAGGAAAGCACAGCCTGAAGAGGTGATGCTTCCCTCTGCCCTCCCAGAAACACCACCTCTGTCTTTTGCTTGCCTGCATCAGCTGCAAGTGCAGAATACAGCCTCTGACTGCAGAAGCAGTCAGGGCAGCTGGAGGCAAAGGTAGAGCCTGCCAATGCATCTGCACAGAGCTGCTTTTGCAGCTCTTCTGGTGGTAGTCAGCCTTGCAGGGTTCCCACCCTTCAGATGCCCAGCAGCTTTCTGCACAGCCAGATCCAGGGGCCCAAAACCATCTGACAACAGGTGACACAGGAGAAAGGTGCTTGGCCTTAGGACTGGAGGGCACGTGGAGAAGGATGGATATGCAGCAATCCCTTAGTGATGTGTTAGTGTACAAAAGCCATGGCTGATCACAGCTGTCTTTAATCATCAAGGATGGCACCAAACTCCCTCCCTAGCAGTGAGGGGGCTGCCTCAGAGGTAGTGCCTCTGGCAGTGCAGAGACCCAAAGCTATCTAAAGCTGTGCTGACAGGCACTGCAGATTTGGCTCCTTATTTTGGTGGAAATTATCAACCTGAGTTATTAACCTGAACTCAAAATTCAGGTTTCATTTTTGAATGTAAAGACTTCTGAAAAATCAGCTTTTATAAAGGCATGTGGTCAGGCACGAACCTCCTCTAAAATAAGTATTTTACAGAGAATTATTGCTCAAACATCTTTGTCTGAGCCAAAGAAAAATGCAAAGGGGAAAAATGACTTTGAGCTAAGTTAGGCTTAAGCATTGTGTGGACATTAGTTCTTAAGCATCTTCTTGTTCTGGATGGAAAAGAAACCTGTCATGAGCTGGTCTCTGATCTCTTGCATATTTGGCCTGTTAGGAAATATCAGGCACTAGCTGTCTGAAAGACAAAAAAACCCAATTAGTCAGCTAGTAATCTTATCTACTATCATAACATCTTAATAACATGGTTAGCCCTTGGGGCCAGTGATCACACCGTACCTCTTGGTCAATAGCTTTGTTTCAGCTTGAGCTACGGAGCTGTATGTTCAGTTGTGTCTCTTGAAAATTACACTGTGAAACCTCATATTGAAATATACTATGTTGGACTTCAAAACAGCCCCCTTAAAGTAGTGAAATAAAAATCTTGGCTGACAGGTTGCATGTCTGGTAATCATTCTACAATGTTTACTTACCACTTTACAAGTAACAATCAGGAATAAAGAATGGGCATTAATTGAAGGATGGGCAAAAGTTCCAAGTTAGTGAAAAGTGTGTCTTGCAGGTTTTAGTTTTAAAAATCACTTGATTATTTCCAGTAGTTTAAGATATTTTTCTTATCAGATCATTCCCCAGGGCAGTGATTTTAAATTTCACTTTGTGCTTGTACTTGTGCTTGAAAACTGGGGCACAAAAGTGCAGCCTAGTAAAACCCAGAGGAATAATACATCCCAGTGTTTTGCAGGTGAAAAAAAGTCTTTGCAACCTCATTCATCATCAGGTTTTCCTGCTCAGTTCTCTGTCTGTGCTGTTTCCTTGCTGTGTGAATTTGGAAAGTGGCTCAACTTCTTTTTTAAAGCTTCTTCAGTTCTGTGACTGGGAAGTGATTTAGAATTGCTAAGTGGCATCACTGATGCAACAACTAGATGTAACTTCATTGTCGTTAACTTGGCATCAAGTAGTGTCCAAGGATCTCTATGCTGGAAGGGCCTTCCTATAACCCTGGGTAAATGTTTGTCCTTCAGTGAACATGCACGATGCCAGCATGTTCCCAGTGTCTTGAGTGTGATTACAGCTGTGGCAGGAGCTATCAGCTCCAAGTCTCCTGCCAGCACACGGAATGCTTGACCTGCTGTGAAGAGCTGGAAACTCACTCTGTGTCACAGGCTGCACATAGCAGCCCACGGGACAGGGAACTGCAGACGCAGCTGCACTCATGCTGTAACACTCCTCTGCAGTTTGTTTGTCAGCAAGACACAGACCCGCAGGCATTGTCAAACAAGCTGCTTTTCTAGAGAGGATGCAAATTCTCCAACAAAAGGAGACTTTATTGCCCTTGGCTGCAGACAGGGAAATCTGTAGCTGTGGGGCTCCAGAACACAGCCCTTCCTATCGTTGTCTCCTCTCAGATCAAGACCTGCCACAGAACATGGCCTAATTTATTTCTCATCAAATGCAGAATTCTCCCCATACATGTTCCTGCTAGTTTTACAGTTATCTATATTATCATATGATATTTCCATCCTTTTTTATAAATATTTGTAAATAATTTCAGAAAAAGAACACCTATAGGAGGCACTAACTCCTAGTCAGACATACAAGAGAGTCTTTGTTTTCTGAGGGTGAGGAGCCCCTGAAATGAGCTGCTGCAGGGCAGGGCCAGATGGTGAAAAGAACGGTGACAGATATGGAGGGAGAGTGGTTCAAAGACATCTAGGAGCCTGTGGGATTTTGGTCATGGTTTTCTTTGAACATACATGTTCAAAGTATGTTCCCAGCCCTAATTTCTCCATGTCTACTGGCAAACAAGTGTAGGGGAAGAGTAGCTGCAGCTGGGACTCTCCAAAGTAACTGCAAGTCTTCAAAGGAATATTCTTCTTTTCTGTATAGTTTTTTTTTCAGAAACAGAAGAGTAGGATTCCTTGGGGCTCACAGTGAGGAGGTGATAAAAGTGAGGATGAAGGCCTTTAGCCCCAGCAGATCGTTAATAGCCTGTTAAACACTACTGCAAAGTCAGCAGTGCTGCTCCTCACAGAGCACAGAGTCTGCAAAAATACAGGGCCTTTTATGTGCCAGCCCCCCAACGACTCACCAGGTGCTTCAAAGGCAAGCAGAGTCTCCCCTGGTTTAGAATGCCAAAGTAGAGGAGTAGGAGGGAAGAGGTACAATACAACAAAGGATGTGGTCACCTGGAAACTGTTCACCCACTGCACATCTGGTGTTTCAGTACAGGCTTTTACTGAAAAATAAGAGGTGGTATCATGGAAGAACCCATGCTACTGATTCACCTGCTGCAGATAATAGTGGGAGGCATTATTTCATAATGGACCAACAGGTACCATCTGATGAATAATCTTTCTGATTCTCCTATAAGTTGATTCCTTGCAGTAAATTAAAACCTTTATTTTCCTCCTAGGTCATGAGGAATATGCATTCTCTTAATCTTCAATTAATTTCTTCTTTAAATGCTATCTGAACTCTGGAATCCAGCACTATGTGTAGCAAGGTGAAACTCGCCTACCTCTGCACCTGGGGAACTAGATGCTGCCCTAGTGATATCCGTGGAAGCAGCAAACATTTGCTTTTTGGGGCATGTTATACACGCATGTGTTGCTGTATCCCACTGTCTCTTTCAGATCTCCATCTATGAGTGAAGAGCAAAGTGGGACATAATGTCTCTTAAGTTAAACATTGACCTTATCTCAAATCCTGGGTGTATTGATATTGCTTTGGTGAGTTGACCTTGGCTGGCTGCCAGGCACCCACCCTGCTGCTGTCACACTATCTCACCTCCTCTACAGGACAAGAAAGAAAATAAGGTGAATAAGACCACAGGTAGAGATAAAGACATGGAGATCACTTACTAGCTGCTGTCACAGGCAAAACAAACTTGACTTGGAAAAAATTTTAGTATATTAACAATTAGAGTTGAAAGGTGTGAAACAAAGACAAAACAAAAAACTAAAACGGCTTTCCTACACCCCCTTTTTCCAGTCTCAGCTTCACTTCTCCCTTCCCAAGTCCTCTACCTTCTCCATCCCATATCCCCATTGAGCAGTGCTGTGGGAGGAGAATGGGGGTATCAGTCAGTTCATTACAGTTCCTCTCTGTCATTTCTTCCATCTCACACTTCTTCCTGCTCCTGCATGGGTCTTTGCCCAGGGCTGCTGTCCCTCAGGACAAACCTGCTCCAGCATGGTTCTCATGTCCAGGGACCACAGCTTCTTCCAGAGCCCTGTTTCTGTGAGGGCTCTCCATGGATGCAGCTTCCTTTGGGCCATGTCCACCTGTGTCAGTGTGGAGTTCTCCGTGGGCTGCAGTGTGAATATCTGCTCCGCCATGGTCCTCTCCACAAGCTGCAGGGAAATACCTGCTTCCCCATGGTCTTCTCCAGGGTCCTTAGGGAACACCTGCTCCCTCTCAGCCTCACAGTGTTTCCCTCACTGCTCACTGCAGGGCACTGTTTTGCCCTTTCTTAAATACATTCCCTCTTGGCTGACAGGACAGGCTGTGCCCTGTGGTGGGTCCATTTCGGGAAGCATCTGTGCCTGATACAGAGCAGCCCTGGTTCCCCTGGTGCAGGCTGGCCCTGGGGCCTCAAGACACCCAGCTCAGTGATGCAGCTCAGCTCCCTGAGTCCATTTCTTAATAAAAGATCAAAAGCTGTATTGCTTTTGTTCCGTGTGTTTTTTCGTTGGAAGGGCTTGTCCAGCCACAGCACAAGGTGTGTGGCCGGTTCTCTCCAGGCTCTGGCATTTCTGATCCAGGGATCCTATGAGGCCATGTTTGTCAGCTTTCTCACCCACTCATTTAAGGAATTAGGAGATCTCTTACGCTGTGTTTTAGACAGAAAAACTGTTTGTAGCTGGCAGCACTTCATCTTCAATACCTAGGAAAACTTTTTAATTTGTTTTTTAATAAGAGGTTATGTAACTCCCCTGGGATTGTACTTGAATGCGGGAATTGCTTCCATTTGGTCAGATTTGAGAGGTGAAATATTCTTGTATAATACATTTTGCAACTGAGAATAACGGGTTTCCATTAAAGAACACTTGAACAGCATTTCTCTGCAAATAATAATACTTTAATCTTCAAGGTTAGTGCTTCTCCAACTGAAACTTACAAAAAAAATAGCTGAAGAAAGAGAAAAAACTTTCTACAAGTGGTGCTACCCAAACTGCCTGGGTAAGCATATATATCAGACCACTTCAGGAATAGCTTCAGGAGTGTGATGCAGACAGCCTGAGGTGGACACACATGCTGCAGCATTCCCTGGCACCTGCCAGAAGAGATGTCCTCGTGCACAGCTGCAGAGGAGACGGGGCTAGGCTGGGCCAGGTTGTCTGCGGTTGTGACTTTACAGAAGTCAGCAGTGTTTGTCAGCAGATAATTCAGCACATAAATGTTTGTTACACAGGTGAAAAATCCATGTATTTTGGCTATTCAACACTGACCTGATGTGCTGAGGGGTTGTTATGTGCACAGCTGTGTAAAGGTGACCAATGCTTCAGGTCTTTCTGTTCCTGCATAGAGGAACACTACACTGTTTTGTCTGAATTTTTAATGTGGCTTGAGAAAGGTCAAATATGTTTGTAGAAGTCCATTTATACTGCAGATACACACTTCAAATTAAGACTTATGTGCAAGCAGCTTCAAAGGCACAGAAAAACTTAAAGCTGGTTTCTCAGAGCCAAAAGGTGTATTCTTCCTGTATCAGAAAAGAGGATTTTCTTTTCCAACCTGCTTTTTTTTTTTCTAGTAGATTTTCAGTAAAAAGGCAAAAATGAAATCTCTTCTTCACTTGCACACTTTCAAGAAGCCTGTGTCTTAAAAATACTGGAGACTTGGACATGCCAATTATTCAGATAATGCTGTCATTTTCCTGCAGGCAGTACCTAACCAATATAATATTGTATCTTTGTAAAACAATTGAAATAAAAATTATAGGCCTTTTCTGACATCCTTTGTATTTCTTGCCACTATCTCCTCTTGTTTCTTCAAACAAAATGTTCATTCTTTTGCAAATGTCCAAGTCCAGATCTGCTGTAATCTTTTGCTCCTCTTAGGCTTTGTAGACAGATAGGTAAAAACAATACTCCAACTTTGCCTTTCTCAAATGTTAAGAAAATACTGTTTTCCTTATGTCTACAAGGAATCTAGGATGTCATTATTCCCTAGATGGCAAGTTCAGGAGGAAACCAGACCCATTAAAAGTTTTGAAAGAGGTCAATATAAGGTGGAAAACTTAGCAACCTAATATTTGTTATGAGAATATGATTGAAGTGGATGTGAGAGTTAAGGCAGAATTTTTCCTTTGGTTTTTATCTTATTATTCAAATATCTCAGTGTGATGAGGGGCTCTGTGGGAAATCCCACCTGAGCAAGAGAATTTGGAACTTTGCACCACTGAGCCTTGGTATTCCGCTTTATTTCAAACACCAGCAGCTTCCAAGTGATAGGGTGAATGTGTGGTGTGGCTCCTGTAGCAGCTACAAAACCATAAACAACTTGTCCACCCAGATATTTAGGAATTCCTTTGTTTCTTTATGAGCATTGTACCCACACATCTTTACAGAGCTAGACCAAGGGGAGGTCTTAAGTTCCTGTTGGAATCAGACTCTAACAGCTGCCAAGACTTGGCATTTAAGTAAGTTGTTGGGAACTCTTTATTTCTACCTAAAGGTTTGTCTTGGAGAAAGTCCATGTAACTTAGCCCAAGGTGCAGTGAGAACGTGTCTTTGTAGATCGTAATTGCTGATAGAAGTTCGGTCTGTATGCCACAGTTCACATATATTTTTAATGTACTTATAATTAGTGTAATTCTGGTCTCCTGCAGGTTCCAACTTCGGAAATGAAGAGCAGACCACCCCTAGGGTGTCTGCACCTTCCAAAGATGTTCCCAAGGGGAGCAGCAAGAGCACGACGCAGGTATCGAGCAGCACAGCGACTTCACGCAGGAGCTTGCTGCCAGCACCAAAAACTGCCACAGCACCCGCTGGTAAGTGCTCCAAACTTAAAACACCACCTGTGTTAAGCCAAGAAATGCAAAAATCTTGCTGTGATGCTGTTTTACTGCTTGCTTTTAATTAATTTTCATGCCATCCCTGGGCCCATTGCCAGTGTGCTGACTTGGACTCCATTTACTGGAGTCTCTTTTAAACACAGTCAACAACTCGGCTATAATCTCATTTTGTGAGCTATGTGTGGATTTGAAGGCATTTGCTGTCCCTAACTGCACATATCAGAGATTTAGTGTATATATTGTTGGTTCTCACCAAGCAGCTTTTTAAAAACATTGCATTGCTTTAGAGACCAAAGCATTCCACTGAGCAGATAATTCATTGCTAGGTATGCTTGCAGTGATGAGAATATTGGCCTCTAGGTTTAAGCAATTTTTTTTTTCACTCAGAGAGGCAGAAGGAGGCAAGCAAATAAAGCAAAAAAAACCCTAGTCTTGTTTTCAATTTGTTTCCTTGCCTAAACTCTCCTTCTGTTCAATTCACTTATATCTCAAATGACCAGTTCCATCAAGTTCAGATTAGACCTAACAGTTTAGATTCCAAAATAAATAATTTTATCCAGGCTGGCTCTTACTTAACAGTGTTTCATTTCTATGTAAGTTCCATTGGGTTTGATAACACACTGCAAATGGAGCTGGGAAGGAAAAGTCAGCGCAAAATATGAGACAAACACCTTATGAATGGCTAGTTCTTGTCACCTGCTTTCAAGATAGATTAACCTGTTGCAGTGGTTTGACCTTGGCTGGACACCAGATACCCACCAAACCAACTGAACAGAGGGAGATAAATACAATAAAAGGTTCATGGTTCAAGATAAGGATGAAGGGATAACTCAGTAATTACTGAGTCATTTTATTGTCATAAACTTGGCTGGTTTATTTTGGAAGGAAGCTAAACATGGAAGTAGGGTTACCTATCTGTGTTATGCAAACAGTCAGACACAGGGGCAGCTGACAAGTTTAGGGAGTCGTTATTATACACAACAGACAGAAACAAAAGAAACTATGTTAGTCCAATGCTCTGGTTTAATTTTTTATGAGCCAAGTTAGCAGCATGTATCTGTGGCCAATTCATTGCTTCTTTTTCTTTTTTTTTTATTATAGCAGTGCCATGGTTCCTCACAATGCAAGTATCTGATAGGAGCAAAGGTTGAAATAAATCAAGAAATGATGAAGACAAGGGTTTTTTAGCAATTCTAATCTTGCCTCTCTTGCAATAGCAAATGAACACTGGGTGTAGATCCCAATGTGATAGAGACACCTACAGGATGTAAATTTTTCTGTTTAGGTATCCTTTGGACAGTAATTTCTATAGGCTTGATGTTGCATATATATTTAGCATCTGACCAACCTCCTGTGCAAGACATTGCAGTTACTAAACTGAAGTGCTTGGAGCACTCTGCAGTTGCAGCTGAGGAGCACAGGCACTATGTGTATTGCACACAGCTCATTTTATGAAAGGAAGAAGGAAAGAGTTTCACAAAGAGGACGGCAGTAATTTAAATATAACTAGTATTTCTTAAAGAGTGCAATATCAGGTAATGTAAAAAATTACAATTGTATTTCAGAGACATACATAATTTTATCTATGTGTGAGTAGTAAATTAATTCACAAATGAAAATATCTACCTATATTAATGAATCAAAAATAACCATCAAAAATCACACAAAAGCTTTCATTATTAGATCTTACTTGAGAAGACCACCTGAACTGTAAACTTTCACTTAAAAAAAAGAATAAAGACACAACTGCTCAAGAGAGATTATACTCCTGATATTTCACTGAAAGTGCTCGTGAAATAAATTGGAATGAGGGGAATAAAAAAAAATTTAATTAATGAAAATTGACTCCTTTAGCTGCTACTGGTCAGAAGATGATGCCGTGCTTCAGATGATAAAAAAATAATTCTGGCATGGGACAATAGGAGTGGAAGATCGTTGTCATGCAAATTGTTGTGCAGGCATGAACTGACGGCCTTTCGACTGGTCTATGAGCAGAGTGCACTTAATTAGGTTTCAGTGTATTGCACAGCCCTTTCTATACCTACATGTCTGTCCATTCATAGAAAAGGGAAAAGAAAGCACATACTTGACTAGAAAAAAGAGGCCTTTTAATTTCACTTAAATATATTAGCTATTTTGGGAAGTACCGTGATAACCTAACTAAAACATGGCATTGCTGTATTGCTTCGTATTTTGTTTAACAATAGGTGAAAGCAGCTCTCCATCAGGAACTTTGCAACTTGTGAGAAATGAGACAACTCTTAAAAAGATTAATTTATTGAAAACAGAAAAATTGAAAACTTACAGAAATTAAAAAAAAATAAAAATTTGGGATCCTATGGCTAGGTAGATGGTATGCCCCAGGAGCGCAGGGATTTGAGATCTTCTGGCTGAGACAGCACTAAACCTCAGGTAGAGAAAAAAAACTTGCAGTGCTGGGTTGACTTTAAAAAATTACTAAAAGCCCCTTAAAAGGGGTAAGGCTTTTAATGCCCAGCACCAACGTCTCCCACAGCTAGTCTGGAGAGAGCAAGAGGGGAAGAAAGAGGAGGGCCCACCTCTTTGCTTCGTTCTTTTTATAGTTTTTGCTCCGCCCCCAATCTGCCCACAGCCCGCCCCTTCGGTCCAAGGCGATTGGTGCTTTCCCTTTGATGGATCATCTCCTTCCACCAATGGCTCACCGTTGTCAAGGGGGGGGGGGGTGGTATCAGTTAGAGATAAGGGAATACAATGCCTTCATTAAAATTCAGATATTCAGGTTGCCATGGAACTTGCCTGCAGAGTAATGGCTCTGTAGCTAAAAATAGCTGCTGGCTAATAAGACTGGGTGGGGGGTTTGGCCTTGGAATCAAAATGCAAGTGAAACACCTACAAAAAGTATTAAAATACATCCAACACACCTCAAAACACTTGTAAAAGTATACAGTAAACACAGGAAAGGTAACTCTTATGGTGTACCAGTGGTTTGTAGCTTGAAAAGGGGCAAGTTTGTGATTTTTAACTGGGAAAATTTTAACTGGGAAGGGTGCAACTCTATTAATAAACTTTAAACAAATGGAAACACTGATAATGGAACTGGATTTTTGTACCTGGGCTGATGGGTTAATTGTAACAGTCAATTTAAAAATAATTAACTCAAAATTAATTACTTAAAGCACTTAATATGCAAAGACCAAGCACAAATAGGGATTTCATGTATGACACAACTGTAAACTAGCTCTGAAATTCATAGAAGCCTCCTCTTTCCACAGATGTTGATGAAAATATATAGTACTTGAAGCATACATATAGGAATTTTCTGGTCTAAATTGCCCTTAAAATGGGGGAATATCAGCAGAAGGCAATGTTCAGAGACTCAGTTCTGTCCACAAGGCTGGACCTGCCACCCAACAGTCTTATGAAATCAGAGAGCTGAGGGATTTCATATTTTCTATGGCCTGTTACAGATTTTGGGGTGTGTGTGTTATGGGATTCCTTTTTCTACTTGCTTATAATTTAATATTTATGTCACAGACAAGTGACTGTTATCACCCAGAAGAAATACCCTGATTTGAGTGCAATGACAGTGGCAGTAAGGAATTAATTTGAGCAGCTTGTTTCTACTTGGCCCACTAAATTAAAGACAATCAAAAGCATTGTTCAAAAAACTCACCCAGTCAATTCCTGTGCTTTTACAAGTACCAGTAAATCATATGTAACAGGACAGGCTGTTAAATGCAGTCAGTCAAGATGAAAAATAGGAGGTCAGTGTTATCTCAGCTCTCACCAGCAATCTTGTAGTGTAAAATGCGCTTCTTTTGATCAGATTCTGCAAAATCCAGACAGCACAACATCAGCAGGAGGGAGAGGGATGAGCTGAGGTCAGCTGAGGGGGGAAGAGTGAGCACCAGCGCTCTTGCAGGGATGAAGGGAGAAGAGTCTGCTGCTGCTTTGTTCCCCCTTGCAAACACTTTCCCTTCAAAGCTGAATAGCAGTGGGTTACATTCATGTTGTTGCCGTATGAACATGGGGATATGCAGCACTGCCTTGCAGGTGAAAGTGGGATGTTCAACTGCAGGTTTTCCTACCTCTCTTCTGGGAACCCCTCTGAAACATGCCACAGCACAAATGTGTGAGGAAGAGACAATAAAATGCCATAGGATCCTTGCAAAATGGCAGAAAGAGATGGAGCAGTTGTTTTAACTCTTCAACTAGCATTGGATGGCCTGAATTATTACCCTGAGATTTTCTATTCAGTCCAAAGAATGACTAGTTTTATCAGGTTTATTTTTTCCTTTATTTTTTTAAACACCAGCTAAAGAGACTTTTCTTTTTCAATACAACAACAAGGCAATTGCTTTCAGACAAGACAATGAAATAGTCACTGTCCTTTTATTCTTATCACATTTAATTTAAATTTGAAATAAACACAAAGGGAAAAGCACAAGCATTAGCAGTTTCTACTTAAACAAATACACAGTCTTTCTTCCACATCTACTTATTTATTCAGTGTTTCAGTGTCTCATAGATCACAGGAAGTAGAGAGTCTCTAGAGAGAATTAGACTGCTCTCATTCTACAGAATCCATCATATTTCCAGCTTTGCTCATTTTGTCTCAAACAATGCATGCAGGGATGTGTCATTACTCACTAAGGACATGACTAGTCGTGGGTGTCAGGGGGAAAGGCAGAAGAAAGCTCAAAGGGGCTCTCTGTGTCTGTGAGTGACTGAAGACATTTCCTTGGGTTTCTGATTTTTTTTTTTAACTTGCAGACTGCATTAGTTAACTTATAAAATACTCCTGAGAACAGCTGGAATCCGTCTGAATGCAGTCAGTCCCATTGAATTGTTAATGATGTCTACAGCATGGTAGGATTTGTTTTGGAATAAATACTCAATGTACAATTTGTTAGCGTGCTTTCAGTCTGAAGTATGAAAGCAAATTGAAGCCTATCCCACTGTACTGGCTTTTGAAGACTCAAAAAGCTATAGGCAAATACAAGTGCTGATTCTGCAGCGCTTGAGAAGATGTCTTGGGTAAGGTGTCTTTTGCTCTGGTTCCTAGGCTAGAATTCAGCTCTCCTGGGGGAATGGAGCAGTGGCTTTGTTCATCTGCTGTTTTGCTAGGTGATTTCTGGAATGCTTTGCCTTGTGTTTCTAATTATTTTGCATTTGCTCCTTCTGTTTCATTTGGAGCAGGCTGTGTATGTTAATTAGGAAATGTAAATACCTTTACAGAACTGTGTGTTTAGAGGCCTTTTTTCTAAAGCAAGTGTTGTAAGCACACTAATAGAAAAGACAAACAAGTATTTCTGCTCATTGTTATCTTATGGCCTGAAATATCCTTTTCTTTACACAAGTATAGCTTTTAAAAGAGGGGAAACACTGGGAGATGTCTAACCTTAAATGAGATGTAGATTCACATAAAAATTAGTAGTTTGTGGCTTTGATTACTGGCTACCAGAAAGACAGCTTCTCATTGCATGAGCTTTGCCAGTGGTAGGAGTTGGCAGAGCCTTGGAAACTGTTCCAGGAAGCCTGGAAGTTAATGGTGGTTCCTGCTATGCCAGGAGCTTTTT
This sequence comes from Coloeus monedula, assembly GCF_965178545.1. Classification (NCBI taxonomy): domain Eukaryota; kingdom Metazoa; phylum Chordata; class Aves; order Passeriformes; family Corvidae; genus Coloeus; species Coloeus monedula. The sequence continues at coordinate 48,760,606 of NC_138783.1, forward strand.
GCTGGGAAACTCAGTGCTAAGAGCCCTGATTATGCAGCCAGCAGGAATAAAGCTAATGTACAGGCATTTAACACAGAGCTAACTGGAATTCCATATTTCCAGTATGTGGGCAGTGACACTAAGGATTTGAAGTAAATTTTGTTCCAGATCAGATTTAATATACATTATAAAAGACAAATTTAGAAGAAAATTAAAACAGTGTGCATGTTCAGGAAATATACACTTATAGTGCTTAATTTCCTTTTGTAATTTAATTTTGTGTATTTTTTATTATTTCATGATTGCACGTACAACACCTTTTGACATTTCAAAATCTATATGACAGAGTATGATTTGAGGTTTTACATGTGTCCGGGCCTGTAATAACAACTGGAAAATGTTTGTCTTTTTTCCTGAGTTACCCTGGAGCATCAGACTTTCTATGTGCATTTTAGTCTTTGAGTTACTTCTAGTGCACTTCGAGCTAGAAAAGATCAAACTATATAACCTCCTGCTGCACCATACCCTGTGGTACCGCATATTATGCTAATTACTACACCAGTGCTCTCCCTCAGATTTTTTTAAACCTGAAATTCTATATTTCTGTGAAATGACAAATTCTGAGCCCAAACACTTGTAATCTAAAAATTTATTTTCCCTGCAGGAAATCAACATGTTTTCCTAACCAACTAACAGCTGTTGTTTCAAAAGACAAGAACAAGCCCCATTTTTAGAAAAGCATTCAGCTCAAGCTCTGATATGAGGTCTGATGCCAGGGATGGCTCTTCCCCTAAAATTTCCCTGTGGGTGAGGAGCTCAGCAAAACGCTAACAGTTTGTTCCCGCAGACTGTCCTTCCTTTTGCCTGCTGTGTGCTTTCTAAATCCCTCTCCTCTAAGGAGGGCCACAGAGAGGCCACGAGGGCCCTTCAGCTTAGGAAGGAGAAGTAGAATAATTGCTAGCTCCCTGTGTCCCTGTCCCTGGCTCCTTCCCAGCAAGGCTGTGCTGGGTACTGGCTCTTCCCTTGCAGCACAACCCCTCCTCATGTGCGTGCTTGCTGCACTGCTGCTCCACCAGACCGTAGGAGCTCTCCTGGTCTTGTAAACTGAACAAGGGCACTAATCTTCCTTGTTATTAGTCCTACTTATCTTTCCTTGCCCAGATACCTGTTTGCACCTTCTATCTGCTGGTCTCCGTACCCCATGCAGCTGCCCCTGCTGGCCAGCACCCATGCACAACTCCCACTGCTCTCCACAGACCCTGACTTGCCCTCTGCAAAATTCTGGGCTTCTTTGCTCTGTTCTCTTTCAACCAAGCTCTAACTAGGGAATTGTTTCTCGTTTTGTGCTTAAGGTCAAGGGGCTGAATGAACTCCCATGGGGTCCTCACTGAAAATGTCTCAAAACCAAAAGTAGTTAATTATTTACATGCCTAAGGAAAGCACACACTTTTCTCTACCACTGCCTGTGTTTGGCATCTGGCATAGCAAAATTTATGGAGGAGCTCAGTGTATGGCCCATTTGTGCGATATATTTTTATTTTGAAAGCCCCAGAAAAGCCAAAGCCTTATTGCCATGAAAAAGTAATGCTTTAATCTGTAACTATATAACCTACATCTTATAAAACAAGCCCTGGTTTTGTCTCCCAGCTGCCATCTCAGGTTGGTCCTTAGTAATGAAAAGGCACCATAAACTTATTTTATGTCCTACTCTGTAGTAAAGCACAGTGTAATAGGAGGCAGGCACAGGCAGTTTCTATCTTCAGTCACTTCACTGTGAAAAGTACTAATCACAAATGAGAATCATAGCTTCAATATTTTGTATTTATGAACAGAGAAAATGGAGCGGGACAAAAGTAAAGGTATGAGGAAGTGTTCAGTCTTTACCAGCCCCTGACAACTGATGGTGTGATTTGCCTATGAACAGTGGAAGAGAGTCAAAGAAGGTTTTAGAACTTGTGCTGTGCTTCCCTCCCATAAACAGTTGGACATGCAGGTGCATGTGCTCTTTCCAGAAGCACTCTGCAAGCAAATGCTGAGAGATGGAGCTAGAAATTATGCAGCTCAGCTTCTGGTGCGTGGCAAATGCTGTATCTGCAGCTCTCTGCATGCAAGTCCTGATGCAGACAGGAGTGGAAAGGTGAATGAGGCATCAGAAATAAACCTAATACTGCAGCTGTGACTAGGTGTGGCTTTGGAGAGAAACTAGTAAACCAGTAAGTGTCCCTGAAGATTATGATCCCCATATAAAATTGTCATTTTTCTACACTGTTGAAAAAGCCAGGTCACATTTGCATTAAGCAAAATGGAAGATAGTGTTAGCTTTTGGACTACCAGTCATTAGGCACCACCAAGAAAATCTGATTTTGTTTTTCTGCTTCAGATAGTTCAGATTCTGTGGGACATTTTCCTATAAGATGTCTGTGAACATACTCATGAGAGAGGGGAAAGTTAATAACACAAACTTTGTTTTCCCTCTAGAAGAAGTCATTTGCCTTAAATCTCTCTGTTTTTCCAGTGTATCCACAGCTGTGACACAGTTCTTCAGGCTAAAATGCAGCCCTCAACAAACACTAATGCTTTAAAAAAGGAAAGCAAGCAGGAAAATACATTATTATCTCAGGGTTTTGCTTTTTATTGCTCTTTCTCCTTACTTCTTTGATGAATGTTTTCTGCTTGAAGTCCTGTGTCTGTGACTGTCACACCATGGTCAAACAAGCAGGGCAGGACCTCGTGTTACTGCACTCAGCATGGTCCCCAGAGCTATTTTGATGGGAGCTGTGGGTGGGCAGGAGGATCTGAGCTTGGGTGGCCGCTCTGGCTTTCCAGGGAAGTTGTAACTCCCTGGTACAAGAGGCAGTCTCTGACTGCAGAACTTTGACAGCTGGCAGACCATCCCGAGGCCTTAACCAGAGAGCTCCAGTGGTGGGATGAATAATAACAGAGTTACCTCTCTCTGAAATATTCCATGCCCTGTTTCATCCCACACTGGCATAGTGTCTTGCAGGTTTGTGCACTGAATGTGCTTGCCCACCACTGTCCCTGCCTGACTTACTGCACAGGCAGAGACCCACTCTCATGTGTCTGGGCAGCCACATCCAGCACAGCTCCGACATGTCCTGCCTGCTTCTGGCTCAAGCCTCTCTCTTGCCTACATGAGACCATCTTGGGAAAGCTGGTCTCCAGAAAAGGCAGCTTCCTTACCTGTGGAAAAGGTGACAGGGCAGGGACTTGCAGGTAACTTCAGTCAGCTTTGCACTGTTCCACCTATTCCACTTCTCCTGCAGCCCAGAATGAGGTTGCACAGCAAGGTAAAGAGACAGAACACAGCACTCAAAACAGATAGGATGGGTTACCTGTGTAGCTATTCATGCCTTAATGACATTTGTCATGGGGCAGATGACTGGAAAGCCAATATAGTGTGTAAGGCCTTCTTTTGTCCTTCTTTAGTGCCGTGAATGTCAGCTCAGCCACGTGTACACTGTTGTGGTTGCAGACGTGGCAGGTTGGCATCCAACCCAGAAGTGCTGTGTAGCATCATTCTGTGCAGAGCCCAGGATGTGAATTGGTGAAATACTTAATTTTGCCATTTTGGTATGTATCTTAGTGATATAGTTCTGCACAGTTATGAACAGAATTATAAACCAGGTGTCTTTCTATCTTTGATTTTTTCTAAAACAGGTGTGAAGAAAGAAGTACAAAAAGATCAGGATGCTAGCAGACCAGCTGTCTCATCCCCTAAGAAATCAGCAGTAACAGCCACAAAACTCCACTCACCAGGTATTTATGAACCTGAAAGCACTGCTTCAGGAAAGATTTAAACTTGTTGACTTTGCATCTCTTGTTAACACACTCAAATCTGAGACCTGCTATTGTTAAGTGAGGATTGATTGTGTCCAAGGTTCATTAAGCTGGCTACAGCAGGCTTTATCATACCAATGCATGAGCTGAATAGACTTTTGTTCTCTTTGTTATAACCATGCAATCATCTCTCCCTCAAAACAAAGAGTTGTTGCTATTACGTGTTTAAGGGCACAGGAACATTTTTTTAATTATTCCAATTTTATTACATAAAAAGAGAACAGATAGATATAGCAAAATAAAATACACCTCAGACAACTGCCTGGAGTGATAGTGTGTTGCTCAGAATCTATTCTTACGTTTATGCAGAGGGACTAAATTTCCTGGGCTATTTCTATGCATAACTGGAAAAGGGATTATGTATAGAAATAGCCTTCAAAGTGCTATTGGGATGTTGTCAATTTATCCCTCATTATTGGGCACAAACACATGGTTTTAACATTTCTGAAGAATACCTTTTTTTGTTTACTGAAATGGACTTGTGTCTATTTATGTCTACTAAGTGTACATTAACAAATGGATAAGGTGCCTGAAGGCTTTTGTGAGGCTGGCCTTTGGCTGATCTAAATGCTTCTGAAATGAGCGCGCGTGGTCTCACCGATTTCATTGTGCTTGCAGTTTATCTTCTGTTGCCTCGTTTTTCAGACACTGCTTGAATACCTAAAACATCATCTCTACAGATGTATCATACCTGAGTTATAGGTGTGGAGGATAGAACCCCATGTTGCTTCATTTGGTGGCAAAATGTAAAAGCATGTAGATCGGCTCTCCAGCTCCTATAACTTGCACCAAGAGTCTCTCCATTATTACTAGACTCAATCCCTACTCTTCTCCTTCTCAACCAACAAAATCAAGAAAACTGAAGGTTAAATTTAATCTTCCCAGGCACCAACAGGACACAAAATTCTTCTCCTTACAAAGATATTAGAGTAAAAAGATGAACTTAACACTGTCCTCTGAGTCATATAATTTACAGGCTATTTTGCACCTGGTGAGATCACAGAGAGGTCCAAAGAATTTGTTGCAGAGACTGCCAGACCAGAAGCTCACCAGTGTTTATAACAGTGGGGGTCCAGTTTTAAGCATCAGCACTGATTGTGGCTGTAGCAGCATGTTACAGCATAGCTGATTTGCTTCCACTAGGATTACAAAGCAAAATGGAACACAGGAATGTTTTTAAAGTGTATTTGTATTGTCTTAAGGAGGTTTGCATTTCCACAGGTGACTTAATAATTTTCAGGGCTTAAAGTTTTGGCATATCCAATTCATGAGGCCTCAAAGTTTTCTTCATTCTAGTGAGAGGCTGAGTACTAACCTCCATCCATCAGACTGATTTAGAATTTGTTCAGCTTGGTTGTGTGCAATTAAGGCAATCTAAATTTGTTTATCACTGTAAGGATCAAGTAGGAAAATAAACCTCATCTTAATTTATTTTTTTTAGAGTAGCCTTTGGCATTCTTTGAAATAATTACAGCAATAACAAAGCAATAATGACAATTTTTTCACCTACTTAACTATTTCAAAAAATAGTCAAAGCAGCCTTTGAAGAGGACACAGAGTGTAGCTGGTGCTAAGGGGCCGTAACAGCCTTTCCTCTGTCAGAATCACAAACTCCTGCATCATTTACACTTTTCAGTGGGAGAGAATGTGTCTCACAGGTAACTCCACCACAGCTACATCTGGCCATGAAACAGGTTCTAAAATTTCTGAGTGCTCTTTCTAGGTTGTATTTGCCTTTGTTACTGGCCTTCTCACATTCAGTTTCTTTTGATCAGTGCTGGTTTTCGACTGTTATACACAAATTTTTTGAGCCTTGAATCTGAAAACTTGCAATGGAATTTTGAGATGCAGAGTCTTGCAGGGATCTCAATTTTATCCTTTGATGCAGTACTATTCCTGAGATCTGTGTATAGGAGCAGGTGTCCACAGATGCAAGTGCTCTCCTTCCACTTCATTTTAGAATGGTGCCAACTGTTTCTGGCATCTGTCACTCTACAGAATGCTTGATATCAATTGTCTCAAAGTAATTTGCTCCCTTTCCTTACCAAAATGTTGGAAATTGGACAGTTAAAAGGCGAATAAATTGCATTCCCTATCTAAATCCTCCTGGACAGTGTTAATTATGAGTATATACTTGTCATGTCTCCTTAGTTCAAACACTCACTTAGATAAAAAAGGCTTGGGAGTTTTGAAGCGGATCAAAGGGGTTCAGTGATTTCAGCACACACTGGGTCTGCCCCTCTGGTCCCACCATCAGCAAAAAGGACATTGAGGATCAGGGCCAGCATCATTAATATATACCCTGTTTTGTGCAGAGCAACAGAAGAGAGACATCAATGGCAGAATAAGCTTAGTAAGCTGCCTTTCAGACCCAAATGAACCGAGAAATTCAGATTTATCCCTGAGGAGAATAGCACCGTTTAATTTACAAGGACAGCTTATAATACTGACAAGGACAACACAGAGATGTGCACTTCAAATCTTCCAGCTAACAGGAAGGCTAGAAAGATGCAAGCAACCTGATGGGTTTCTGTTTTAATTAAAACTGAACTGATTTCAAGGGCTTTCCCCTACACTTCTCCCTAAGCCTTCTGTTGTAACATCACTGTCCTTCTTAAACAACCCAAGATTTTTTTTTATACTAAAAAGACAGATATTTATGGCTGTTGTTTTTATGAATTTCTTATTTTGTGGTATTACCTACTGTACAGTTAAGAGCCCCTTGATATGAATGGAAAAATCGGTAAGAAAATACCATTACTGCACAAAAAGGTTGCCAGGCTTTAAGTGACATAAAAATGGATAGAGGGCAACAGCTATGCTGGTTGAACTCTGTTAATGACAAAAACTCCTTGTGTTGTATTATTTAAGTCTTCCAACAACATGGCATTAGTTTTGATGCTGCAGAACATGATATTCTTTTTCACAAATGCAAGTCATGGACACAAAGAGTTTCAAAGGGTTTTTTTGCACTTGTGGCTCTTTGCAGTTGCACCATGAGATGCCTGCAGACCTGAGGGAGCATCTCTGCTGGAGCTGGCTCCCTGTAAGCTTAGCCTGGAGCCAGGACGTAGCTCAGCAAGATGGAAGATGTGCACCCAATGGCTGCACACAAGCCTGGGGATCTGAAAAAGTAGGAATACACTCCTGGGGTATTGCTCTGGGGAAGCCATACTGTTTCCCTGCCTGATCTAGTAAAATTGCCCTAAAGGATCTATTTGCACACCCAGACCAGAGTCTTAAAGATCTAAAAGATCTGAAGCACATCTGACAAAATTACCTCTGGAATTTGTAATGCTCTACTTTACAAATTGGCTCAGATTCGTACCTTCAGAGGCGTCTCTGTGGAAGGATTCTGTGGCTTTTTAGGGAAGGGATAGGTACTATTCACAGCAGAAGACTGTCCCCTATTACATGATTGCTGGGGACTGGTTGTAGACATGGCTTCTGTGTTGTTTCTCAGGGACTGTATACTACAAGACAATAAAATTACAAACTCTCTATTTTTTTCATATTCTTGCATACACAACCTTTTCTACTGACACAGAAATGTTCCAGATGCACGTCCACCATCTCTAGTAACACGTGGGATAAAGATGTCTGACTCATATTCTCCCTCTTTCTTACTGACTTCAGCTTCTAGGCTAAAAGCTGGAGAATAATGGGAGGATCTGTGGAAGACCAGAGGTCCCTGGCCAGTATTCAGGAATGAGCTAAAGAGCATCAGCTGAGGGGTAGCAAAAGGGTAGCAAAAAAGACTGAAGGTGGCAAAAAAATTCAGTAAGCTGTGCAAAGGTGATGCCCAGCTGGCCATAAATGTTTGCAGAGGAGAGTTCTCAGAAAGCAGAGAAGGTAAAGACAAAACAGATTTTTCGAGCAGTGGCTTGAGCAGCCCGATGCTACCAGGACAATGGCCCTTCTTGCTTCGTCCTCATAACTGGGTATATCCACAGAAATGGATAGTTGACTCAAGCAGGATGTGAACTGAGGAAAAACCCTCACTGCCCTGAAGTGGCTTATCATGAGTAAGCTTTAGTTCTTGTGCCATTGATATGAATATGACACAGTATTTGTGCTGATACCCTAAACTCAAGCTACACTAGTGCTTTCACATCTTTGTACAGCATCAGGCTTGCTTTAAGCCAACTTGGAGCACACCAGAGGAGCCAGAGTCTGTCTGGGCCTGGACAAGCAAACTGTGTAGTGATTCTGGTGTGGTCGATGATGCTGAGAGAGCAGCCATGCAGAGCCAGTGATGTAACTCTTGTGCATTGTGTGGCATTTGGTGGCACTTCAGTACAAACCTGCTAAGTGCTGCAATTTTAGACGTCGTTAAGGTGAGAGCAAGGGGAGCTCTCAAGGTAGACTGCAGTATTGTAGGTAGAAAGTAATAGTGATATCCTGATATCCCGGGGTGTTTGCATTCAGAGAGGGACAACTCCAGCCCCACATTGTTCTGTTCAGAGGCCAAATGAAATCTGCAAAGGCAAAGGAAAACTGGCACCTCCGTCGAGTCACCAAGCTGGGGGTTCATGTGGACAAAGAAACCATGTATAGAGTATAAATGTCATCTAGCTGTTTTCCACATCCACAATAAGATAAGGTGAATCCTGACCTGGAAGTGCCCATTTCTCTCACTGCCATTCAAGAGAGTCCAGCATCACACATCAAGATGCAGACCTCTGTTCTTCTAGATGTCTAGCAGAGGTGAGGTGATTCCTTCCTCCAACAACCTCAGTTCTCAGTGATACTCTCTTAGGACAGCTCTCCCCAACTTGTAGAAGACTTTCAGGCTCAGAGCCTGAGGTGACATGACTGATAAAAAGCTTTGAGCTTTGTCCCCTAAAAAAACATATTTCACTGGGCTCTTGCTTTTTTTTTTTTGAAAGACTGAAAGTTTTTTCTTTTGAAGGGATGAGTCTCAAAGGCCATAGAAACACATAAAGGTCATGTCTATACATATAAAGTGAGTCTCCTGAATGGTCTTTTCTTCTCTCCTTTGTAGGACATCCCAAGCAAAGGCCAACCACCCCAAGGAATGGATTCTCCCCCAAACCAGGAGAGGGTCGAGACACTGAAAAGCAGTTCATTCAGAGACTGAAGGAAAAGTGTGATGAGCAGTCCCGGCAATTGATCAATATCCAAGATGAGCTTAAGAGGGCCAGCTGTGGCTTTGATGTCTTTGCTATAACAACCCAGTACTTTTTCAGGCAGGTAAGTGCAATGGGTGCTTCATACCATTGAAAAGATTCTTTGTCTTTCCACCTGCCACTTGCCAAAATTTATTCCACAGTCACTGAAAATTTGTTCTTGGGACCAAAGCATGTAATTTCTTTACAATGTTTATTATGAGAAGGGAATTTTAATTTCATAGAATCATAGAAAGAAAATCTGCAATAACAAAGGAAATCTGACACCTCTGTCAAGTCACCAAGCTTGGGGTTTGGGTGGCTGAAGAGCCATGTGTAAAGTGTAGATGCCATCCAATCTGGTAAGTTGAATAATTTGATGCCATATATTTGAAAATAGAAGTTCAGGAACTTGGAAGAATTTTGTGTGAAGTATTTGTCATAAGCAGGCATTTTTAGAAGTAAAGGAGATGCAGAAATTTAGAATTCCCAGTCTCTGATTGCTAGCACTGGTATGGAAAGTGTAACTGAGATATTAATACTTGTGAGCAACCAAAATTGTTAGATGAAGGAAACTATTTGATTTCCCTCAATAATGATCTACTCTTCCTGTTCACCATGAATCAAGCAGAGTGTCCCTGTTACAGGGTTGCCAGTTGCTGAAGATGTTAGGATAACATTTTCTCAGCATGTAGAAGATTACGCACAGCACGTACAGGGAACATAAAGAAAATGTTGCTGGTAATTAGAGAACCTTGTTTATTCACTCAAGTCAAAATGAATAAATTCTAAGACAACCAAAATAACCATGAAAGACTTGAAAGTGTTGCTTGTTTCAAAAGCTGTTTAGTGATCTAGGAAATGTAGCTGGGCACTCAGGTCCAGGCCTGGTTCACATGATCCCACATAACATCCCAGGCTAAGCTGGTGTCCCAGCTACTTTGTACAACAGGTAGACAATCACCAGCAGGAGGACCTAACGTTTGGATAATACCCTTGATTGCCCCCTTCTCTGCTTTTGGAAGAGGCAAGAATAAATCTTCTGTGTTAAAAGAGAGAAAGAAAAACAAGAAAACAAAACCTAAATTCAATCAATCTTAAAAATTCTGAAATACTTTATTTAGGTTTGGGGTATTTTGTATTAGTGGGAAAGGTTACCTTTGAATAAATAACCACAGTTCACACTGTTCCCTAAGTAGGAGCTGATCGTGCCGGGGAAGATTCACTGAACTGAAAAAACAGGGAATTTTTAAAATGTCCTAAATATTTTAAATATATTCCCAGGAGATTTCCCCCCTCTATTTTTCTTTCGACTTGACATTTCTTTATTTCAGGACTTGCTGAGCATTTCTAAACACTTTTGGGTGGGTTTTTGGTTTTTTTTTTTTTTGGTTGGGCTTTTTTTTAGCTTTTTTGGTTGGGTTTTTTTGTTTTGGGTTTGGGGTTTTTTTGAGCTGACTTTGGAGTATGCTTGTTTAAATCAGAGGGAAATAAAAAAGGGCAGAGCACTGTCAGCTCAGCTTTGTCTATGCATTTTCCACTGGGGAGAGATTTTTCATCACATGCCTCATTCACAATTTGCTGAAGGAACCCTGGAAACTTGGGCTTATCTCCTTCATCTCCTCTGGGTATGTTTTAAATGAGAACAGCTGCTGCAACTGAGCTTTGAGATGACTGTCATTCTGTTGGCTCATGTTGGATCTGTCCTGAAAATGCCTCCTAAATTGGACAACTCAGGTGTCTTTATTTAACAGCATCCTCTCCAAGTCCTGGCCAAGCACAGCTGCACCTCATGTACCCAGCTCCTCTGTATTATCAGGCCAGCTGGGGATTGCAGTAATGCCCCTCTGAGTGCCTGAAGGTGAAAAATAATACACCTGTAGACTTCAGGCACCTTCAGGTTTGGGCAGGATTAGGTGTTGATTTTTTTCAGATCCACCCAGGTGTGGTACCTCCTTTAGGAGTATGGTTGCTTTAGGCTCCATTTTTAGTGCATGCAGGCAGGTGAACACTTCATGAAGATTATTTAAAGCACCAAAGTCCTGAATTTCTGCTTGAGTTACTTGCCTGTCCCATCTGAGACTTCCAGGGAGCAGTAAGGCTGCTGCACTCCTAAATTCAATGCTTAAGTCGAGAGCTTGCATACAGTGGGACAGCCTGGGACTACTCAAGCAGTTGTGTAACTGGGCAGTCAGTTGTCTTGCAACACAGACACAGACAAGTTTTTAAGTATCATTCAAAAATACAATCTGTAGACATCTTCTGAGATGGCTTTATTGTCTGAAAGCTTGAGCAAAATTGAGTTGGCTGGCTTTGAGTTAGGGCAGTATGGGGAAAAAAAAACTTTTCACATTATTAATAAGAGTTGTGTGTGTGTTTGTTTCTGAGAACCCTGCAGGCAAAATGGTTGAGGTCTGAGTGGAACTGCAGTGTGGCAAAGGAAAAACACTCATTCAAGAAAAAGGTGCGGCCATATTCCAGAGAAATTTGGGGCTGTTTTGACCCGCTGGCAGTTCCACTCTGTTTAGCAGAGGGCCCAACCCTATCTTTGGTACTTGGGAGCCTCTTTTGGGCTGATAATCACTTGGGTCCAATGTCTCTCTCTCCTTAAATCACAACAAAATAGTGTTCAAAACATAGATTTTTCTCAGATTTGGACCTGAATTCTGTTGGAAAACATGCTCCTACACAGTGAGGACAGGAATGAGTCCTAATGACAACCCAAGGACCAGTGTTTTGCATGCAGGTAGGAGTCTGCCCATGCCCATGGCTCTCTTGTCTTGCTCACACTGTTTCTCTTCCTTCTCCAAAGCCGGGGAAAGCACCAATGCAAGTGGTCCAGCAGACATATTTAGCTGTAGAAAGAGAGTGCTGTATGTAAAAAAGAGTGTTGGACCACACCAGCAGTTGCTTTGAGTGCTTTAAGATTACATAACCATTTTCTTTTAGTTTCTTGGATTTGTTTTCTGACTGTTTCAGACCACTGCTGAATGGTATCCTGGAATCGTCTCTCTTTCTCAGCTGAAAATGCACATAATTGGCATGGTTCTTTTAATTGGCATCTAGAAGTGCACAGCATGTAACAGTATTTATTACAGACCCATTAAATGCCAGATAAACCAAATATCTATCCTTGGGAAAAGCCTAGGCAATCGGAGCAGGTGATAACTGAGGAAGTAGACACAAAAAATATTAAAGCAGTGGCTCTGACATAAGCATGAAAAGTAATGATTGCAGTGCCTGTTCAGAGCATGGCTTTTAATTATTATTTAATTAGCAGATGTATTAACTTAAGACCCTCATATATGCACATGACTCTTGTTGACTTTTGGAACTGCTTCAAATTAATTCTGAAGAGGAGATTAAGTTTGTCCTTAATGTTGTCAGATGCTCATCTTGCCGATACAACCCTTGTGCTGTGCTGGTACTCCAAAGTGAACAACTGACTGACAGGAGCTGGAGTGACACCAGGAAGAGTTTTTAGAGCAAATATCTCTAGACCCCTGATCTGGATGACTCCTGAACTGCTCTGGCTTGTTAGCCCAGTGATAGTGGCAGTCCTGGCCCAGTTTCAGCCCTGTTCAGCGAAGTGGCCAGCAGTGATCCCTCTTGGAAGTGGTAACAGTGCCATCTAAAGGAGAGTCACCCGAAGTGACAAATTTTGGAGAGAAATATCTTTCCGGACATAAATGGGGAGAAAAACAAAAAAATCCACTTTCAGGTCCCTAGTCCACTCAGAGAAGTGTTTGTGTTGGGGGCTGCTGTGGCCAAACTGCACCGAGGTCCTGGAAACTGGGCTAATGGCTCTCTGCAATCCAGCCTGCCCTAGCAGGAAAGGGGAGTCCTAGTTCTGCCTCTGAAACTTCAGAGGAGGATTCTAGAGCTACAGTGCATGTGAGGAGAAGGGATCCTTTCTGGGCTGCAGACCCCAAGGGTGGGATCAGGGAAGGGAAAGGGAGGAGTTTCCAGACCTGCAGCACGGTCTCTTGGTGTGATTTTCATCGTGGGGGAAAAACTGCTCAGGACAGGTCCCAGCACAAGTGCAGCTGGATCAGCTAGGAATGGAGGAACTACACAGATGTCCTGAACAAGAGTTGGGACAACACTGTATTTGATGGCATCCCAGAACTTTGTGTCTACCAAGACTGGGAAAGGCATGTCACCAGTAACCAGAGTGTGTTTGCCTGCACATCTAACCGTGGGTATGCAGTACATGTCTTCCAGAAGAGTAAACACACACAGCAATATCCTGCAAAATCTAGGGTGGGCAAGGAAGACCTTTCCCTCGTTTAAATAACAAATAAGTGTGTGCTTGTGTGTCTTCTTGAGAGTAATGTTCCTGTCCTGTGAATGAACAACATGCCACCCAGTGTCATGTAACATCTTTGGCCAATGACCGCTCGTGCTAGAGGCAAAACTGGCCATGCTATTTATAAGTTGCTTGGCACTTCCCACCACTGCCTCCAAAACATTAATTTGGGCTAACATTTCAAGGGATTATCTTTGGCTAAGCTGAAAATGGTTTATTTTCACAACTGTCTCAGAGAAGAAGTTCAGGAGAAATATATCTATTTGTTCGTGCCTGGTGCTGGCAGAGTGGTGAGAAGCCGGCACTCACCAGAAAGATTGAACTTCTGGCTTTCAGGGGTAATGCTTTCCCAGCATTTGCAAAATATGTTTTAATCTGGCCCAAGAATAGTCCTTAGAAGAGTGCCATTACTCCCTCCTCACGATTACAGTTAGTCTACATGTCCTGTATTGAGCAAGTTCATTCTTTTCATTCCTCCTGAAGGAGACCAGAGCAGTCAGAGCAGCTCAATATTTCCATTCTGTATCCTGAAAAAAAATACACTTTGGACTCATCAAACACTGACAGTTTAGGGTTATGAATAAAAAAAAACTTATTTCACAGAAAACAAAACACTTTGTTTACTTGGGGGAAAAAAAATAGAAAGAAGCTCTGTCATCATTTAGAGCTTTCTAAACTGCTTTTTAAGGAGAAATGCACAAGATTTGGTACGTGGGGCTATTAGTTATGGTAATGATGCCTTTTCCTGGTCTTAAAATCAAGAGTCATACACGGTTAGAAGGGGAAAAGGGATTTTACCTTGGTATTTATTTTAAGGATCCTTAGGTGCACATGTCCAGGTCATATGCATCAAAATGCACCCCGCTGAATTATGCCCCCCCCAAAAGATCTGGTATAACATTATAGGTTTTACTAATTAGCATATCTATCAAAGATTCCCCAATGAGAGGCTCAACTGAGCCCCCCCTCCCCAAGGAACCTTCCCCTGGATGGTTCTATCTTGGTTTACAGAATGTGTTCTGGAGAGGGCCTTGGGGTCTGGGGCACACTGATCCCTAGCTATGAAGCTTCTAAAATGTTTAGTCTCTCAGCTTGACAAACAAGTCCAAGAATGTAGGCAAAAAGCACTAGGAATACAGAAGTTGTAAAAAGGTGTAACAGGGATATAAAAGAAAAGGCAAAAAATCTTCATGGCATCAGTAAAACGGAGCAGTAAGAATCCAGAGGTATACTCCTTTACTTGCAAGCATTACAATGAAGACTCTACAGTGCAGATGCTGTGGGGCCTGCAGGCCACTCACACGTGGTCAGTCTACCCAAGGAATGGATTGGGGTTTGTGAAATGAAGGAAATCACCTTCTGCAGGCCCCTGCTTATTTTCTGTCTATGCTAAAAGTCAGGCAGTGAGTTAGGTAAAGTGCTACAGGAATAGAAACCTTAAAGCAGCTTAGTATCTTTCCCTTCCTCATCCTTTGGGTACCTTTGGATGTTACACTGCTTCCAGACAGCATGGCCAGCTCTGCTTCAGGCCCTGCAAAACAGAAGGAAAAAGGTGCAGGGAATCTCTTGGCTTCTCCCTGTGTCCTCAGTGGCCTTCTTAGAGACACTGCTGTGACAAAAAGTGCAAATTTTAGTTTCGGGAGGTGGAAGAATATGCTTCCCTGGGAATTGCTGGAGTAGTTACATGGCCTTGTTTTGAAAAAAAAAAAAACAAATTAGACTATGTTCATATCCTTGGCTGGAGAAGGGTTTTGTTAGTTACACATAAATATTTTAAATTTTGAGATAAAAAAGAAATAGCTCCAGGCATTCTAATGCTCCTCTTGAAGAGGTTTTAAATGGCCATTAAAAATTAAAGACCTCTTTATTTACATGTTGTCCTTGAAGAGAAATATATTTAGGATGTGTGCCAAGCATCAGGTAAAAGTGAATTTATTTTCTTCTTTTGTTTGTATTATCCATCTCTTCTGTAAGCAACTGACTTTGACAGCCTTGATTTTATACTGCATTCAGAGGAAAAAACACGTAAGAGTCAGAAGTGGTTCTTGTAATGTTGGCAGCCTCCAAGCTGGGTAGGCGTCTGGGCTTGAGGGATTTGGCAACACACTGGAAGTGGTGTGAAAAGCAGTGATGAGTAATAGGGTCCAGTGCTGTTGTGGCCTCTCATCATGGACAGGGACAGGACAGGGAAAACCCAAATCACAGTGTTTTCATGCTGTTCTTTCAGTTCAGTGAAGGAGTCAATGGGAATGTGCACCTCTTCTAAATTCCATGCATTTTAAATTCCTCTCTTGCCGCAAAGAGGCAATATCCTCAGATCAATCATTGTTTGTTTTCTCGTGTTTTGTTTTTTGGAGGTTTTTTTCTTTGATTGATTCATTGATTACTCCCCAGAGACACTCTACCAAGATTTCTAGTAAGAATGTAACAGAACAAAGGCTTTACAATCCAGTGTAGATCAATAGGTGCAAGGTTCATATATGAAAGTATTAATCACACCAGGAACTGAAGAATTTTTCTGTTTCCATGAGAGAACAGAAATATTTAACAAATGAAAATTTATAGATACCTTTCAGGAAGTAAATAAGGAAACTGTAACTCTCATTAGCAGTGGGGTGGACAAGACCTGGCCTGTCCAGGTCAGAGGGATCCCATCCTCTCTTTGGGAGTCAAAAAGCGGAGCCTCCCTTCGGAGGCAAACCTTTCAGCACATCTCTTGTTTTATGCACACAATTATGTGCATAAAATATTTATGACAAGACCAAATATCACTCCTTAAAGTTGCTGTAAAGGGGGAGGCCATACCTCAATTCACAGATAATCTTCAAAAGTCATTTCAAAATGAAATTTTTGAACATAAGTCCAAAGATGGTTAGAATCAGCCTAGAGAGAAGGCAAATACTGAGTTCCCCTCCCAGAAGAAGCAGTGACCACTGCGTAACTTGACATATATTTACATGCTGGTGGTTACTTTTCAGTAACCTGTCCCTCTGGCAGATCCATGTCCCACTCTCCCATGTGGCCAGCCTCAGGCATCGCATGATCGCTCATTCTGTGGCTGGAGCCTCACCTGGAGATGCCCATTGTAGCATCCCAGGAGCTCTCCTGCCCTCAGATACACACCTGTGGCCTTCCCTACCTTCTCCCTGCTTGGATTTTCACACCTCTGGCAGCAATAATTTTGTCTGGTGGCTTTACATTCCCCTCTGGGCAAAGTGGCATGGCTCCATTGATACAGACATGTCTAATAATGATCTATATAGGCATTGTAATAATATTGGCAACAATGATCAGTGCAATAGAACTTAAATTTTTTCAAGTGATCTTAGTGCTTCTACAGTCTAAAAAGTGGAACAATTTATTATCCATAACAAAGGTCTGGTAGTGCTATGTCCATCAAACCAACCATGTGCCAGCTTATTAATTGCAGGAATACTATGGTTTTAGCCATCACAAAACATAAAGGCTAGCCTCACTTAAAAAATCAATTTTTATCTTCTTATTTGCCAGTGGAATACAATCTGTTTAAGTTAACATTAGCTTGTGTTTAATCAAATTACACAGAACAAGGAACAAAAAGATGATGGGATTGAACTGGGTTTGTTGAAAACAGAAAGCACTTGGCTGACTTAATGTATTCCTCTGTTAATATTTGAGTTTCAAATAGCATTCTCAGTAGAAATGAAGACATTAATATTTTTGTTATTCCACAATTAATCCCAACAAGTGCTAGACATTTTGAGGATGACATAAAGATGATGTTCCAGTCCTGGAGCGCTTAAGCATCTAAATAGGCAAAAGCCTGATTAAAACTGGGGAGTCAAATGGACTGAGTCTGGAGATTACCATATATTTAGTTTCTTAGGGGATTTATGTGGGAAGACAGGCATGTGTTTGTGTGTGTGCATGGATACACACACCTGCATGCATGTGAGCACACTGTGCGGTGTGTTCTGCTTTCAGCTGTCCTCTGGGAAGAGGATCTGTGTTTCCAGTGACTGTACAGGGGACAGGGCTGGAGCACCAGAGGTCTTGGGGTTGCTGACAGGGCCACAGTGACAGGCACCACTGGGCGACTGGACAGTGAGATGTCCTGCCAGTGTGTCACCCAAGTGCAATAGTGAGGGCAGCCAAGAATTCAAAGCAAACCCACATACACCAGGAGGTGCAGAGGCAGCAAGGGTTGTATGTATGCAGCTCTGTGAGCTGCAGAAGAGAGCCCAGCAAGTAGTTTCCTTTCTGCAGACAGGAATACTCCCACTGTTCGTGTTTATTTACACCAAATGGGTGTGATGAATATTTTACATCCCACACAGGTTCGTCCCATCTGCCCTTGTCGGTGTTTCCTGTGGTGCAGCACATTTCTCCAGGCAGCTGCAGAAATGAGCAGCAGGACGTGTCCTCAGCAGCACTTCTGGGCTGATGGCTGCTTCTGAGGCAAACAGGCTCCACAGCTATTCTTATTACCACATTCTGGTTTCATCTGTGAGGGAGAATTAGCTGTGTTTCTTCCTTGCTTTGTTTTGTTGGCTTTTTTTTTTTTTTTTTATTGCTTAGTACACTACAGTCAGTGAATAGACCGAGAGGGATGCTTCCCCTCAGGGGACATATTGAGTGTGTCTGCCCATGGATTGTACAAGAAGCCCTGGCACCTTTGGTGTGCTGCCTGGGGAGTGCTGGGGTTCAACACCACTTACCAGAGAGGTGCCTGAGTCTGGACCTTATTTGGGACTGGAGATGCCTTTATACATCTGAGCTTTGGTGCCCCAGGCAGTTGGCTGCATGCTGCAAGAGGACCCTTTTGGTCCCATGACTCTTCAGTTCTGTGCAGGGTCTTGACTTCCCCAAGAGTAGGGAAAGCTATTTTCCCCCTTCATCTGGAGTATTGCATCACCTGCAACATGGGACATTCTTCCCATGCCTGGCATAGGCACCTTGCTCAGGCTGAACCTGAGCCTGGGGGGATTGGTCTGACCACAAGATGGTTAAGTAAGCAGTGATCCCTTCAGCAGCTGAAGTTGGCTGCATTTCTGAAAATGGCTTTTGAAGCTTCTTGGAAAAACTTGTGTAATGTTGAGCTGTCTGTTTTAAGCTGCCTCACACCTCCTGCCAGGCAGGAGGTAAGCACCAAGACAGGTCTCTGATAGGCAAAGCTCCCCAGCCCTCTGAACAGGCAATGACAACCCACAGATAACTTGCAGGTTAGGGAAGGATATGCTTGATAGGTTTAAGTGTTTGCAGAGTTATTCTGCCCTGGAAAGTAGAAGGAAAATGTTTAGGAGGGACTGGATGTTGTCCAGGTATCTCTGCATTTCCAGTGGGATCCATGTTGCAAAAGAAAAAGGTTTTGGGATTTCTTTCTGCTCTGACTGTAAAAAACAGAGATCACCTCCTGATTTGGTAGAAGTTTTCAGATATTTGGCCTGATTTTTTTGCTTTCACCTCTTACTAACTGGTATTCTTAAAAACAAACACATTACAAAGGAGCATAACATACTCAAAGCAATGGCTAGAACCATGAAAAGGATTAATTTAGAAATAAACATGGAACAGTTGGATATATGCCATATATTTGTGTAGGTGCCACACATATGACTATAATGCTTGAACTTCTTTCCTATAGTTTTGGAATATCTTTTGTTTCATGTAAAACTTAATTTCACCAATCTTTAGTTAAAATGAAGTACTAGAAGTTACTGAGTGTTAGATGCACTTAAATGTTCTGTCTTCTTTCCTGTCACGATCCGTTAATACAAGCGAGGGCCGTGATGGTTCGTTTATTGATCTCAGAGTGTAAAAGGACACAAGGGATTTCAATTTTAATCAGAACAGTGCACCTTTATTAAGGGCCCACAACACAGTAATGCAATAGAGGAGAGAAAGAGAGAGAGATAAAGAAAAACAAAGTAAAAGGGTAAAGAGGAAGAAAAGGGGAGTAATAGCTACCAACAGATGAGACGAAGTCCTCATGGCCTTCTGCCAATAGATTCGTCTTCTTTCCGTGGGGAGACCTCAGTTAATTTAGAAAGTCCCTTTATAGTCCTTTTCAGAAGTGAGGGGCAACTGGCCAAGACCATATCTATGTTTCATAATAACATTGCAAAACTAGAAGCTAGCACTGACTATCACAGTTACATACCAAGCATGCCTTTCATAGGCAGTACTGCCTGCCATGGTTTGCAGCCTAGCAGCGTTAGCTGACATGAGTTTAGCAGTGCTCTCACTTCTGCTTTCTAGCTGTATCTCCACATCTCCCTCCTTTTCCCAAGAGGTGAGGAGATCTACAGCCGATGTTATGAGGCCTGTTGCTTTGGGAAACAGGTACAGGACAGGTGTACAGGGCAGGTCACTCCTTTCCGCTTCAGCGCAGTCCTTCCCGCCTGGGCAGCAAGAACGGTGCAGTCCATTGCGACCTGCACTAATTTTCCTCAGGAATGCGTACCAGTTCCCAGTGGGCACACCCATAGGCAGCACTTGGCAGACATCCCACCTCAGCCAGGCCAGGACTCCTATGTTCAGTCTCTGTCCTTGGCGATGATCGTGAGGCAGATGAGGGATCTTCGGACCGTCTCTTACATTTCCCCGGTCCCAAAGGCATTTTTAAATGTCATTTGTAGAAAGACTTCAGATTATTTACTGTGTTCCCTCACCACTGCATACTCCTAAGCTAGAACGGTCTGCTGATATAATTCCCTGTCTCTCAAAAATTACTGTCGCAGTCCCAGGGGGTGAGAGTGTAAATATCACAAGACCTCTTATGTAGATGCATCAGCAGATGCATTCTGAGCTGACGCACAAGAGGGATTTTGCAGCAATGTAGTGGAACTTTCCCTGTTGACCAAGCTTCCTGGCAGATGTGAGGTTGTTCCAGTGGAAAGCAAGGCTTGAAAATACAGATAGACTGTGATTACTATTTCACCTCGTGTTTCAAGACCGTGTGCCACATCTGCAAAAACCTCTCATATAGACATATAGACATGCTGACAGAAACGCAGCACTTCCTTTCTAAATGAAGTTCTGATTTGAGCTTCAGTTTCTTAGGTACAACTTCATATCCCCATTGCAGTCCGTGTGGGTTGTGGTTACAGATTTTAGCAGCTGGAGAGCCACATATTTGATTAGTGGATGGCAAGCTGCCTGCACTTTTGAGCATGTAAAACCAACACACTCACAATCCCACTGCACTGGCTTTGAGTGGTGGATGCAGCAAAGCCAGGCTGAAACCAGCTCTGCCTGGAACTGGTCTGGCCATCAGCTGCAAGGGAGTAATCCTGGGAGCAATTAAGAGTTTCTGGTGTCAGCACAAATCAACATGAGCTCCTACTGTGAGCATGTGTTATGAAAAACTGTCAAGATCTTCAGGTGAGTAAGCGGAGATGCAGCAAGAAATAAGAGGGTGGTACCACCCGCACATTCAGCACTGGGGAGACTGATAGTGATTATATGACATTTAGCACTGGTGCTCAGACATCTTCAGAAAACAGCAAAACAATAGAGAGGAAACAGAGAAGAGCAATAAGCAACTCTGAGATCTGGAAAAATGCCTCTTTGTGAGAGACAGTAGAAAACAATTGATTTCCTTTGTGAAAAAGGGCAAAATAGCTTGAGTCCAGAGCAGAAGAGTCCTCATAAGAAGGTAGTGCTGTGTACCAGAAAGTACTTACCTCAAGCAGGGGAAAATTTAGCAGAAACCACTGTCCAGAAGCAGAAGCTTTGCAGCTTCAACGTGAAGGAAGCATGTGGGAAACAGAGAAGCAACAGAAGCACAGACTTTTAGGACTAGAGATGATCAGTTATTAGAAGAAACCACTGTGAGAAGAGAAAGCAGATCCACACCTTGTCAGCAGTTTGCCAATGGATGCCTTTGTAGAGGGGATGTTTTCATCGAATGTAGTTATAGAACAGCAACTGTGTAAAATATCATGTCCTGTGATACAAAAATTGTGTTATTTGATTGAACCATCCCTTTGTCCTTTGCCCTTAAAGTCTGCTAAGATCTGTAGATAGCAAGAATATCTGGACATTTAATATTTGGTGGTGCAATATGTGTTAGAGGGGAGATGCCTATTTTGAGGTTGGAAGCCTTTTTCAGATAGATGTCAGGATGAGTTTTCCATGCAGAACATCTTTTCATCACACTCTCTAATGCAGGGTGACTTGCACCTTCTTCTGAATTTTCTGGCAATAATCATGGCTAGATGCAGGATCTAAATTAGATGGACCATGACTCAAAGTTATATATAAATGGCAATTATTGTGTTCCAAGGACATTTCCACATTTCAAGTGGAAAGTATATCTCCTTGATACTCCTTCTATGTCCTCACAGCCATCCAAAAGTATGTAGCTGCACTTTTGAGTCATATACCCAAAGTACAACATGTCTCTTGCTTACCCCCCTTTCAGGTCTGAGCTATCTGGTTCCAGAAACAAACTCTAAAAGGTTTCAGCTGCAATCCTCCCAAAATTCCTGGGCCTTGCTCTCACCCCTGAGGTCTGATGCACATGCTGCTTCCTACAATCACTCCTCACACGTCATAACTTCAGAAGGTGGTGGTGTGGTTATTATAATGATTTGAGAACTGTTTATTATGGTTCCTTCTTAAAACCAGCTCTAACTATGGGGGAGATAGTATAAATGAGGCCTTTCGGCAATGAGTTCTAAAAATCATCTGAGATAGGGGTTTTTTTGTATAAAACCATTCCAAGCCCACAACTGAATTTGTTTGAATTCTCATTAATGGTAGTAAGTACTATTCTTCTCAGCAGAGCACTGAGAATCCTTCCTATAGGAGAAACTTGGTCCATGTAAAGCCGCTGGAATTCTTTGCCGCTGAAATTGCTGTCACGGGATGTCAGCACTTGTCCCTTGCTCTGCTTGGCTTCAAAATACAGCAGCTTGAAGTTGTCATTGGCTTTGGCCCAGAGTAACTAAGGAGGGGAAGAGAGGAGATTACCTGTTTGTTGGGAGAAGGGAACATTTCTCTGCAAAGTTGATTTAAGAAAATGGCCATCTGTTTCCAGCTACTCAGAGGTTTGGAATTTAGATATAGCCTTGCAGGGGATGTATTCCTGGGTAGAGGGCAGATGAGGAGTTCAGTGAAAACATGCATTTTTCCTTGTGATCTTGATGCATAAATGATATTGAATATGACGAAACGTGAATTCCCTGACAACGAGAGCTAGTTCATTTGGAATGCTTACTTTGTACTTTTCCAGACATCAAGAACTAGAAAACGTAGAAATAAAGCATTGTTCTCTCATGAATTTTTTATCCATGGACTTGCAAACTACTGCCACTAAAATAAATGTAAGGCTACACCAGCAGAAATAACAAAAGTTGAAGGAATTCTGTTTAGATCCTCACATTCTTTTTATATGAGAACTGAATCTGGCTCATCTGGCTGAGCTCTCTCACTTGAGAAACAGAGGGCATGTGGTCCATGTTAATTTCTTAAATTCTAGAGTAAACATTCTATTCATCCAAATAGGCAATCGCATAATTGTATAGTTGAAAAACTATATTAAAAAATGTTTGCTTCCATGTAAGTTGCCTGAGGATCATTAAAAGCTCATGGTAGTGAGTAATGCACAAAATGTGAAACCTCACCATAAATCCAAGAGAAATTGCCATTTTGGGGCCATCTGGCATGACTTTCAGCTCTGGCTGAATCATCTCACTGAAACTCATTACTGACGGCTCATGTCTTCAGGAATCCCCAAATCACTGTATTACATTTTCTGATTTTTTTTTTTTAAGTTAGGCAAGAACAAAAATAACAGCCCCAACCTGGAAAATAATGAACCACATGAGTATGTCTGAAGAGCAATGTGGAGAACTGTGTTGCTAACGAGAGAGCTGCGTCAGAGAAAACTTGTAATGCACCTCCAACAAGGAAAGTGAAATGTAATAGTGAATGTATTTGCTTTTCTTATTTCTTTGGGCCACTGTAGTTTTCAGTCTGACAAGATTAGAGTTCAGGGGCTTGTGACAGGATTCTCTTCCTGGCTGACAGCAGAGTGTGGACTCCATTCCTTGTTCTGGGGAAGTTGGCCCTGCGCTAGCAAAGTTGACTCTCCCCAAATTCACCACTTTCTCCCTGCTTTAGTTTAACCCCCATCTGATGCAGTGCCCAAACACTTGTGTGACTATAAGGAGGGAAGCTGGGACAAAACAAGTGACCAGGAGAGGGGAAGATTAAAACCCTTTGACAGCAGCACTCATCTTCATTGGTTTCAAGCACTCACAGAAATACAGTGTGACTGGCAGTTTCAGTAAGTGAAACTGGAAGAGAATTTCGGACTAGTTGAGACTGTTTCCAAGCTGTACTCCTTGCAGAATTGAAGAATTAACAATACTGACAATAAATCAATTTCAGTCTTTGAGGCTTATTGCAAAACAAATTCAGTCTCCCCACTTGTCTGCAGCTCCATCAGTATACTCAGCTTCTCTCTTGTAGATATCAAAATCCTGACAAAGTCCACCTGTGTGTTCTGTCACACAAACTGTAACGGTGTTTGAAGAGAGTACATGCAGAGAAACAGATTGTAATAATCTCATAAGCTGTGCTGGATGTCCCTTCTCCTTGCCTTGCTCTCCCATCTTTGGCATGCCACTCAATGATTTCTGAGTCTCCTGTTCAAAATGCATTACTGGAATAGCATTGCCCTACCCTACCTCTGCACTGCCTTAGACAAAATCCTGCCCCCACTGAATGCTGCCAACCGGGCTTCTCCTCACGCGTCCTTTGGAGGTGCTTAATGTCGGTGTCACGGTCGCCTCCCGCTGTTGACTGCAGAGAATGCCAGGAGGCGGCAGCTGCCGATAGCCTGACTTACCCATCACTCTCCAGAGCTGAGACATTACAGCAGTTGCAGTGTCCCAGTTATGCACCAGGCCATCTGAATCTGACCGTCCCGTCTCTCCTCATTCCTGCAGTCTCCTGTTCCTTGTCTCCCTCCACCACTGCATATCCCTTTGTCCTCTGAAATGCCATCTGCAGAATGATCTTTCCTTTCTTAGTTTCATCTCCTTTTTTGAACCTGTACTTCTGTTTCTTTACCACGGCAAGCAGTTCTTAAACTTCTGGAATGCCCCACCTCAGCCTTCTCTCCCCATTATCTTTCTCTGTATCCCCATTGTGCTGTCTTCACTCAGCTTGGTCCTCCCCTCTAACCACTGTCTCCTTCAGCTTTCTCCTTGTTCCCTATGTTTATTTCCATAAGCACTGGATACTGCCCTATCAACTTACTCCTAGAGCTGGCAGTCCTCTTGCAAAAAAATTTACATCCCTTCCTCTTTCTTGTACTGTCTTCTGCTGCTCATGCCCTCAGAGTGTTATGTATTCAAATTAAATATTTGTTTGACATACTTCGCATGCTATGCCCCTCAGCAAACCTTTCCAGTGCTTCATAAAGGATGAATAATGTGCAGTTCACTTGAGGATTCTCCTGCTCAGTGACACACATAGCACTGTGTTACTACCTTTATCTCCCAGAGCTTTCCCAAGACTTCCATTTGGTTTTTCCCTCTCCATGGATCTCCATCTTCACACTTTGCCGTATCTTTGCACTGTGAAAATCCAGGCAAAGCACTGTATTTCTCCCAGGAAAGTTAGCCAGCCTCCATAAAACAGGGAAGCATCAGATACTAATGGTTAGGAATGCAAATCTTCTTATATATGTTAGAATATAAGTATGTAAGTATAGAACCCTGATGAGATGGTTTGAGCAGAGTGATATTGATACATAAAGACCATTATGGAGCTAAAGAGAATAATGTGCCCCATTTGGGGACTGTAGTAAATTATAAAATATGGCTAATTTATCCCTACCTCTTCCAATTTAGTTCAGATAGATGTAAAATATTAAAATTGCTTGGACAGTAAATAGGAATTGTATTACGTGCATCATGGAGGAAAGCACTGATTCTGTCACTGTATGGAAAACTTGCTGCCCATGGTGCCTCTTTACCATTAGAATAGATTGTTTATAGACTAAGCAACTCCCCTGGGACATTTAGGAACATGTAGATATCCTCCTTGGCCTTTAATTACCTAGGAATCTTGCCCTGTGAGGTGCTAACTACATTGTGTTTCCACTGAAGTCAATAAATATTGTAAAACATACCCTGTTAAGTCACTTGTTTTGTGCACTTACTTCTATGTTTTAAAATCTAATTTTATCAGACTTCTTTCTTCTTATATTTGTTGCTAATCCTGCACATAAGGAACACCTTTCTTTGGGGAACTTACCTGTATTTTCTCTTTCCAGTAATGAAACAAAACTATAACTTTTATGAAAAGTGTTTTTTTAACTAACAGTGCACATTTTCCAGCCCATGTTGATCTGTGTCTTATCCACAGACTTCTTCATTCTGCTTTGAAGCGCAATGTGAGCAAGATCTGTTGGGACAGAGCTCCACGCAAAGCATTTTGCAGAGGCACATTCACACTCTGGGCGTGGACCATCAGCAAAATGTGTAGCAATATACTGGTGACAATGCACAGACAAGCAGTATTGCATGGATAGGAAAGGCTAGCAAAGTTCATTCTGGGTCATCAAATCCCATCCCTCCCTGTTGCCAAATCCCATAACTTCTTCCCTAAAATGATCAAATTTCAGCTTGAAAGTCATTATATTTTCCTCTGTTTCTACCAGAGGACTGTTTCAGAATCTCTTGTGACATAGGTATGCCCAAGTTCATACCCTTTTACTCTTATGTAAATACATTTTTTGACCTTGAAGTACTTCTGCCTCTCTTAGTGTTGTCCTCCCTGTATTTATAGAAAGCTGTCATAGCCAACTTTACTGTTGTTTTCTTAGAAGAAGCAGATGTGTATTTACACAGCACCCCTCCAGTGGTGTGGGCTATATCCCTGCCTCAGAACTGGTATCCCCAAAACACAGGGGACCAGAACTGTGTGAGGTTTCAGCCGAGATCTCTCTGTGGCTTTTCTTAAGGCATTTAAACTTCCCTCTTAGTCTTTCCTAGAGCCTAAGGCTGTATTTCCTTTGTTCAGAGGTGTACCATAGACACAGTTCTTAGTCATCCCATGACTGGATAAGCAACACTTTTTTTTGCTCTTATTTCCAGCCGATGAGTTTCCATCTTCTACTTGAATTTCCTGTTATTTGTCCCTGTGATTGGGACCTTGGACTGCTCAGTATTCTGTATTTCTTAGTATGACCACTCCTATAGCCCTAAATAGCATCCATCTTGATAAACATGGTGTTTTGACTCGCCCCTTGATGGACAGTGCATCCATCATCTCATTAGCACTCACTAATATTTGACCAGGGTCAAAAGTGAACGACATAACTTGCCCCAAGGATTGATCTTTGAACAGCTCCATTCATTATCTCTGCTCAGTCCAACAGTTCCATTTACTGCCACTCCTTCTCCTTTCCCCCAAAGGCTTCCTCCCTGCTTAACGCTTTTTCCGCAGCTCCCAGTCTTTCCCGGCCTGATAATCAATGTTGTCGTTGGCACCACATGGTCACTTGGTCCCCAATAGGTGGGAGTTACATATTACTCTTATCTAGAAGTATCAATTCTTTTGGTGTACAAAGGCAGCAATCTGCACTGGTGTGGATCTACCTGCCTTTGGTGCTCTGTTGCGCTTAACAAGGTTTTTTTAAAGTATTATTCCTCTCAGTATTTGATCCAAGTGCCACATGGCCACTGAAATCAGGCAGATGACTCTAGCATTTTAAAATTAAGAATCAGTAATTTAAAAACCTTGTTTTGAACCTGTTGTTTAAAGTGCCAGTTCTCATAGAATTTGGGTGTAGGGGCTGTCCTCTCCTCTGATGTGCCTGCTTTGCTGAGTGTTTTGCTCTTGTCTCAGTTATGTTCATTTCCTTTTCTATATCCTTAATTCCTGAGGCATTGCTGCCTTCAGGTGTGTGTTCCACATGGTAACCCACCTGTCAGCATGCTGCCACCACAGAGACCTCTCCTAAATTCCTTCTTCATGCTCCTTGTTCCTGCGTTTGACTGAGGAATTGCTTTTTAAAATAGTTTCCATTTTGCGTTTGCTTTCTCGTGTTGGGTCTTTTCTCACCTTAAGGCTACACACCTTGACCTGAAAGATGAGGTTTAATTCAAATTGAGTTTGGTCTCACTTTCTCCAAAAGGATCTAAGCTGACCAAAGAGCCCAGCAGCTCTCCCAAGCACATCCTTATCCCTTATCAATCCTAAATTGGCCTCTGTGGCCTCAATTGACCCTTGCCAGAAGAACAACATGTGATTTCTGCTATATTTAAGTTTCACTTAAATATTTTCTCTTCCAGTTTAGTGCTTAAGTGGTACTAAAGTGGTGCATAGACCTTGCTAGCTAATCTTTACCTCAGATTTATAATCATGTGCAAACAGCAAATCCCCCCTTATTAGCAAAGTAATTGAAGAAGATGAGTATTTCATTTTAAAAGCATAACAAAAGGAATAATGACTGGGTTTTATATTCCCTGCCTGTTAGTCAGACCTGTGGATCTAAATACTGTAGTTCTAATAGCCAGCTCAGAGAAATGGCTGTGGTAATTTGTCTACAGGTGGTTATGTGGGTTTTTTAATATGGTGGTTAGAAGTTTCCTGTCGGGATTTGGACTGTAAAAGATCCAAACTACAGACTTCAGGTTGTGTGGCAAAAAAAGAAGCTCCTACAGTGAGGATGAAATGATTTCACCATACAAGGAAGTCTCTTTTTACCTCTACTTTGTAGCTGTTCAGTAGCCAACCAAATTAATTTTCAAATGCTGTAAAGAAAATTAGGTCTTGAACACAAGTGTTAAAAGACATGTATTTGGAGTGAAATTTTTAATTTGGTTTGGTGTTTGGGTTTGGGTTTTTGTTTATTTGTTTGTTAGGTGGGGTTTCTATGTTGTTGGGTTTGTTTGTTTGTTTGTTTTTAATTACTTGATTGTGATATTCTAAAATTTCAGTTGAAGTCCTGGCAGGGCTGAGGAAGAGCAGATGCAAACTGGAGTTACCTGAACATTTAAATGTAATTTAATACAGTTTTGGTGGACATTCTTGTTGGTTCCTATTTTCAAAATCACTTTTATGCATCACCAATCACTGTTGAACATACATTAAAATAAAAACAAAAGCACCTGTCCAGAGAAGCACAGATGTGAGCATCTTTCCCAGCAGAAGGCAGAGCTGTTCAGCATTAAGGGCAATGTCACTTTTCTGTATGTTTGGTAGTGATTTGGCTTTCAGGAAAATAGTCGTTTTCAGGTTGCGAACAGTGAACAAACACCACCTTGCGTGTGAGTCACTGAACTCTTCTGCCTTTTCCCAGCATTGTCTTGAGTGTAAATTGTTAGAGTAAAATATGTCGTGCCAAAAGCAACAGCCCAGGAGAAGTGAGGTTGCTGCAGCTCCATGTCCTGGGTCCTGCCAAGGAAATGTGTACCCAGTGGGCAAGTGGATACAGACCGGACATACATAACACACCCGCGTGTATATGGAGGTCACGGTTAGGGTTAGGTTATGTGGTGTAAATACATATATACATGGCCAAAAAAATTACGCCAGCCGTCGAGGATTACAAAAGTCTCTGGGTACGCTGCAGACATCTGGTTTTGCCATTAAAAGGAGCCACACAGGGTGTTCATCGTCCTCGCGACTTAAATAAATGACTTCTGGGAAAATCCTTTCAGGGAGATTAGAGCGTCTCGGGAGGCTGGGGGACACCCGGTGTCGCAGTCTGGAGTGAGCCGCTGGCCGGCAGCGCCCGCGCCCGGCCCCCGCGGAGCCGCGCAGCGCTGGGCTCGGCCTGCAGGACCGCGCAGAGCCGCGGGGCAGCCGCAGAGCCCGCACGGCGGCCGGGGGGGCCCAGTGCGGCAGAGGCGCCGTGCAGAGGCACCGCAGCCGCGCTGCCCGAGTCACGGCGGGAGTGGATTTGGGAGCGCTGCGGGAGAGCGGCCGCGCCGGCAGCCGGCCGGGGCACGCTCAGCTTAAAGGCACCGTCCGGGCGGCTGCGGAGCACGGGGACTGCGGTGATCAGTGACTCTGGATGCGGCACGAAGATGAGATCGCAGCGGCACCCTGGCTGAGAGCCCAGGCTCACTCTCGGATTTCAGCCCGTTTGGGGCTGTCGCTGCGAAGTTTCCAACCCCGTCCCGGCAGCCGCCCGCCCCGGCACTTCCCTGCGATGGCGCTGCTGGACGTGCCCTGCTGTGGGCAAGCCTTTGCCAGCCGGAGCGACCTTTCTCGGGAGAGGCCGGACCCAGCGGGCGAGCAGCGGTGCGGCGGCAGGGCGGGGAGCGGGCAGCGCTTGGCGGGGGGCGATCCTGCCGCCGCTCCGCACCCGCCGGGCTCCGCTGCCGCCCGCCCCGCCGCACCGTCCCGGCCCCCGCATCCCCCGAGGCCCCGGGAGGCATCGGGTTGACAGGTCCCCTTGGCCGGTCTCGGCGCGCGGGGACGTGACATCCCTTTCTGACAGTGTCACCGCCCGGGGCTCATCGTCCGGCTCCGGGCCAGGCTGGCGGCAGTCCGGTGGGTGTCGGTCCGGTGGGGGTGGCTGTCCTGCCAGGATGGGCAAATGCTGCTCCACGTGTTTTCCCCCCTCTCTGTGCGAGGACGAGACGGTACTTTTGCCTGTTTTTTTTTGTTGTTGTTGTTTTGGTTTTTTTATCCTTTAGGGAAAGGGAAGGAAGGTAGCCGTGATAGAGCCTGTGCTGCTGCTTCTCGCTGGGGTCGGTGGCGGATGCGCTTCCCGGGTGGCGGAGAGGGGAGCGATGCTCGGCTTGTTTGCAGTGTGCTGATCTCCCCTTCACCAGGGACAAGTCTAAGTGTCGCTTTC
The DNA here is from genome assembly GCF_965178545.1 of Coloeus monedula. Lineage (NCBI taxonomy): Eukaryota > Metazoa > Chordata > Aves > Passeriformes > Corvidae > Coloeus > Coloeus monedula. The sequence continues at coordinate 48,790,691 of NC_138783.1, forward strand.
TCATTCACTGCAGTGCCTTACATAAGTTTATCCTGCAGTCTAAATGTAAGGGTTGTATGCTCATGAAACAAGGAGGGACCGCTGGCATCCTCTGTAGCAACAGTCGGTTTGATATCTTGCTCTGCTTTTCATACATTTTTAATAGCCATGTGGAGAACAAGTTATAAAGGAAACTTGCAGAGAGTTTTAAAGTTTGAAGAGAGATTATTCAGCCTCTAGCTGTCCTAAAGTTTTACATCTCCAGCAGAGGATTGATCCTCCAATCTAGGAGAAGTGAAACAAGACAAAACTACCTGTTTTCTTATGTTTGTGTGAATCTAAATCAAACACATTCCTAGGCACCAAAATGGGTTATGCAAGAAATGTCAGTGCAGAAGTAACTACATAGCTACAGGCAGCAGGAAAATGGCATGTGGAAGAGAAGGTGTGGGACATTTTGATCACATAGGTTTTCCCATTATTCTTCTGAAAATTTGCCTGGATTTTATGTAGAGAAGAGTGAAAGAATGATATGTGCATTTAATTTGCCTAATAGAAAATATCTTGGCAGAAACATGTTTGTGCAGTGTATTCTTTTAGAGTTCAGCTTTGTGATATATTCATATAACTCTGTTAAATGAGAAACTGATAGCATCTCCCATTTGCCTAATAATAAGTTCAAATACAGCTTTAGATATGCTACTAACCAGGTTAAGAAAAAAAGTGTGGGTTAATATAAAACTTGCCAAAGTGCAGTCCCTGTGCAATATCTAAGTGCTTGTCAACTTCAACCTAAAGGGTGTTATGAGGAATGATTACCTGACAACCAGCATGATTGAACAGCAGTGTTAAAACACCTCTTTTTGAAGGAAGACTGTAGGTAATTTTGAATATCAGCTGCAGTGGGATTCACTTATTGCTTCTGACTATTCAGTTATTGTATCATCTGAAATATTTATTGGTACAAGAGAATTCCCAGTAGATATGATTGTCTTTCCAATTATAATATAACACCTTGCCACAGGGAAGTCTGAATACAGCACAACAGTGACTAAGCACCATTTGCAAGTCAGGGATTTGGTTTCTTTTAATATTTTGAAAGCTCTGCATACAGAAAAGCTGTTCTGGAGGAACAGTTTTAATAACAAGTGCCACAGAAGATCTGTGTGCAGAAAGTTTTTAGGAGATACTGTAGAGAACTGAGAAGTGTTTGTACAGTGGAGACACTGTACATACATTTGGATCTTAGAATATAAGCAAACATTAAGTAAGTTGGCAGGGTGGAGAGTCATGTCAATTTGGAAAGGTAACTCCAGGCTCCCGTGTTTACTTCCTAGCTGCTGCTGAAATCCGATATGGTTCTGAGCAATTTTTTGATGTTCCTCGCCTGATCTGACCCATTTCCGTTTCTATGATGGATCTACTATTACTTACCTATTGTTAAAAAAGTACCTGGAGGTTTAATTAATTAGTATTTCTAATTCATTAGTATCTCTTGGGTAGGTTATAGTTCTCAGAGGACAGAGACTCTAAGACAAACCTGAAATCTGCCTCCCCAACCCACAATTATTCCTGGTCCAAGGTAAAATCTTGACTTATCTCCCTGATGATGTCTCCTTGAGGATATCTACCTGTCATCTGAAGCTCCATGCAACTGAAGCAGAGCCTTTCATAGAATCACAGAATCATAGAACAGTTTGGGTTGGAAGGGACCTTTAAAGATCATCAAGTCCGAGACCATTGCAATGAGCAGGGACATCTTCAATGAGATCAGGTTGCTCAGTGCCCCATTCAGCCTCTGCCCACAAACTTTCATCACTACTTCCTTTCTTAATCTGTTTGGACAGCACCAGCATCTTGCCCATCCTCAGGTCCATATTATGACATCTTCTACCAAGTTATTTTTCCACCTCTTCCCATGGGTTTATATCTAAATTCAGCTGATTTTTTTTCTGAGTTACACTGCTAGGTTTGGACACTTATTTAATTGTATTAATTCCTGTTTTCTTCCTACACCTGTGCGTACCTTCTTGCCTACCTGCCTTGTTTTCTGGAGCTGTTGCACCAATGTAAGTCATGCCTCAGTCCATCCAGGGTGTTTTGAGCTGAATGGAGAACTCACATGTGCCATTTTCAGTGCCTGTTTCACTTGCTGAAATGCAGTCCAACATCCAGCCTTTCACAGGAGAAATATTGGGAGGCCTGTATGCTATAAAGATGATGACAGGAGAAAGAGTTGCTACTGTGTCTTCTATTCAACAGACCAGTAGGGCAAACATGTCATTCTACCTGTTTTATTCTACTTTCCGTTCTGTCTGAGGAGATGGGACATAGTCCAGACACAAGACTTGTTATGTTGCAGAGTTCAGGAATGAGGAAGAAGTTTTTCTTCATCTCCATCATGAGCATAATGTTATTTTATGAAAATTACTTCACTTTCAGAGTAATTTCTTGGGATGCAGCCAACAGAAATCCTTTGTCATAATTTTTCTAAAAAGAAATGCAGTCCATCATTCATTAAAAGTACATGAAAAGAAAATGCAACATTTTAATTTGTACAAAACCTATTGTTTTGGTTTCACATTTTTGGGTGTAAGAAATGAATTCCAGATAACATCAAAGGAATTTTTTTTTTTCCTTGTCATTTAACTGCTGCTCTGGAAATGGTGGATATTTGCACGATCTCCTTACAGGGTCTCTCATCTTTTCACCTACTGAAAACAGGTGTGTACAGTTGCTGAAACCTAAGTTGGATTTGGCCCTTAGATGCTCACCCTCAATGGCTCAACTCCAAGTGGTGGCCTAGTAGAGAGTCCTGACAAAGCTCCTTTGATATCCTGAGCCTTGGTGGATACAAAACTCTTGGGAGGGCAGCTGCTTACCCTGTCTTCTCTTTCAAATACTTTGTTGAGATAAATGTTAGTGAAGACTGATTAACCCAATGGGACATCTATAGGAGAAAGTTTCACGAAGGATGTCTGGACTTCAGGTGGCTCTCTTGAAAGCTGTTTATTGCATAGGCGAAGTTACAGCAGCTCAGGGAGTGGGGATCCAGAGCCAGCCCTACAGCTGCCAGCTCCAGCTGTAGGCATACCTGGAGCTGCTTTCTGTTCAAGTTACAAAACATTATATACTTTTCTTTGCAGAGTATCTTAATACATAACAACCAATAAGCACCATACACAATACCTTTACATTTGCCTATAGCCTATCATAACTACTACCATCACCATATTTTAGTCATTATTATCCAATCACAAGAGTAAGTTACAATTTAAGCTTACAGTGGAAAATTCTCAGACCTCTCTTTTTCTTCCTACATCGACATTTCTTGTTTGCCTGCCATATCTCTCTTTTTGGTAAAGACATGTTTTCTATTTACTTATGCTCTTCTTGAGACTTATTTACTTGGTGAAAAACATGTCTTTGTTTGTAGTCACATACCTTTGTCCTATTCATAAAAATCTCCTTCCAACTGATCTCCAACCTTTGCCTTCTCAGTTATTCAGTGGTCAGTGTTTCAGCAAAACATCTTTTACTCTATATCAAAACTTGCTTTCATTTCTCTCTCATCCCCAGTTTCTACATTCAGAGATCTTTCTGCCAAGCCTACATATCTGTGAAACTTTCTTACCAAACTTTCATCGTCCCCAACAGACATCCTCTTGACTTGGTTTCTTATCCATTTGTTTTGGGGAAGTTTTCCTTGTGTGCTTGTGAATTTTTGAATTGCTTTGATGTTTAGACAGTGGATATATAGGAATCTCAGCACTGAATATGATAGCTCTACATTCCAAAGTCAGATCCAGATTTGCTCTACTGGAATGTTTGGTTTCCTTAGTGCTGGCATTCCAAGTTCCCTGGCTACCCTGACAGGGAGGTGCTGGTTATCTGCAAAGCCAGGCTGATGATGTCAAGCAGGGGCTTTTTTGTTTTGCATTGCTGCCGTGTTTACCATGTCACAGGAACACGTGCAGTCCAAACCTATCGTGTCACACTGACGCAGCAGGTTGCAGTTACAGAAGATGTCGAGGGTTTGTGAGTTCACTGCACATCCAGGAAACCGTGAGGCTGATTTGATGATCAGCCAAAACTGCACCTCACTTCTCTTGCACAAGAGGAAGATAAGGACTCGTGTGCTATTGCTCTCTAGAAGAACCCTCTGAGAAACGGGGACTACTTGAGGCCTTGGCACTGAGGGCAACCCTTGCACATCTGACCTCCCAGGAAGCATAAATATGAGGTCCCAAAGAGCAGATAGGAAGCTCTGACCAAAATAAAATGCAATGCAAGAAGTATTGGCAGGACAGTCAAATGACAGCAGGGGCAACTGAGCTGTGCTGATTTGTCTGCTCGAGGTAGTCCCAGGGGCTGTTCTGCTCTGGAAACCACAGCCCCAGCATGGTGGCAGGCAGATGTGACCCCCACTGCCCTGGTGCGTTGGTGCCCATGCTGGAGCTGGAGTTATGGGATAGAATTTTTAAACTGGCACCATGGCAATTCTCCACACTTTTGGAGAGAATCCCACCACCAAGTATCCTCAAGGGTAGGAAAACCTTATCTAAGATAAAACATCATGTAAAATGTGGAGCCTGTAATATTTCTTATGGGGAATCAAAATTGTAAACACTTTTTCCCCCTAAAATGTAGGTTTTTTACTTGCTTTTAATTTTCGTTGTGTAAATAGAGTAGTAATAATCCCACTGAATTCTGCTTATCTGTAGGTGCTGGTAATGATTTGTGCAGAGCTCCCTTGCTTTGAGTGGCTTTTGTTTCAAACAATGAGAGCTGGTAATTTGAGTGGGCGCTTCCCATCTGCAAGTCCTGCATCCTGTACATCCCTGTGCACATGCCTTCAAGGGCACCAGGCCTGGCAGTCTGTCAAGAGCACCTCTTAATATTACTCCAGTGAGTTAAACAGATGGTATGGGCACATGCAATGGTATTCTCCAAAAGGGGAAACCTTGTCCCTGTAAGGCTGCTGGTTTGGGAATCTCTGTGAAGGGATCTGGTTTTTTAACGTATCAGGCTGTATTTATCTGGACCTTTTTTTTTCCCGTAACTTTTTGACTGATTAGGAAAAAGAAGTCCATAAGAAGTCATATAATTTTATTCTGAGCCTAATGCAGTTGGTCAGGACTGGACACTCTGCAGTCCTGGCACACAGCCCCCTGTGCATTACTCAGCAGAGTATGGAGCTGACTGGAGGAGCCAGGTCTTGCATTCCTGGCTTCTTCCCATAACTGAATAAGAAAGATGCCCACATCATCTGGGTCTCTCAAGCTTTCAAGGCTCTCAGATCAGTTCAGTTTATCACTCCATTTACAGCAAACTTTCCAGAAAGTGTGTCCTTTGAATATGGTGGAAGTCATCCCAAAAGGGCAATATGTAAAGGATTAATTCAAATTCCAGATTCTATCACCAGAAGGTATTACCAGAAGTAAAGTTGTGTTGCTTCTCTTAACAGAGTTAAAAGTTAGATGCAGGAAAAATATACAGAAACATTAAGTTCTGAAATGTTTCTTTTCCACTTTCATGTTTTTAATATAGAATTGACTTGCTATCCTATCTGCTATGTATCCTGCAGCCAAACTAATCCTGTCTGTGCCCTAGATTTTTATTAGCCTTGCTTGCTTAATACAGAAAGATTTGGTTTCTAGGACTCCTTTTAATTCAATTTACTACTGTACTGCTTTTTCTCTTGAATATGATTTTTCTGTAGTGTCCTTTAAGGATTCTTGACCTTTTCTAACCCGGGACATATTTATAGTAACCTGATCTAGTTTTATTAATCATTAGTGATCTTCCCAGCAGGATACATTCGTTTGTCTTCTTTCTAATGTGATTCATGATACATCCCAATTTAAAGTGCCCGTATGATTGAACCGCTGTGCTGGGATTTATTGTACTAAATCAAACTCCAGTGCATGGAGATAAGAATTTTGTTTGTCAGTTTGCACAGCACTCATCAGATATCTGCTGTCAAAGTCCTTGCATTTTGGTAATAGCACCTCCTTGCTCATGTAAATATGTTTTAAGTTTCCTTTAGCCAATTCATCTGTTTTACTTCCTTAATATTCAGATTTCTTCTGAGACTAGTTAAGGAAAGGAGCCCTAATAAATAAAATCACAGAAATAAATGTGGAGATAGGCATGAACATCAGGTTATTAGTGGTGTCTGTATCGGAATGCTCCCCATGCCTAGAATGGTGTGAGTACAGCGATCTGCTCTGTAAGTTTGACTCTGTGAGCATATTGATATGGTTGGAGATGGTTAAATGCAGGCTTAAATAGATGAAAGAATTTTAGCAGAATTAATAAATCCATCTTGTACATGCAGTCAAGCTATAAATGGTACGCAGATTGACCACAAATTCATAAAAAGTACAAATGTCTTTTTAGACACACAGGAGTAAATAGAGTTTTCTGTGCTGTTGTGTGCATGTGAGTGTGTGCACATGTACTTGTAGGCATACAAGGTACTTGTAGCTAGTGAGTTGTGGCTCCTAAGCTTGAGTTAAAAACTGAATGAGTTCATTATAATCCCACTCCCCTCCCCTAAAAAAAAAAAAAAAAAGTAGTATGAGGGTATGAGGAATCAATCTAATCTGCTTTACTAAATGAACATGTGAAACTGCTTATCTGGGATAAACTTGGGTACTATACGTATTTCTCTCTCTTTTTCCTTAAACAGAATGAAAATGCCCTTGTGAAAATAAAGGAGTTAGGAGTCGAGCTTGCAAAGATCAGGGAGGAAGTTGGTAAGTAGTACAAGAAAAGTAACAACAAAGTGATTTTCTCACTTTACATGAAAGCAGTTATTATGATTCCCTGTGACCTGATCCTGGGGAACGTGCATACATGTGATGAAGTGTCTCCTGAAGCCCACTGGCAAAGGGTTTTGTGACTTCGGAGGGAACCTTGATTTCACCTCTCTGCTGTGCAGATGGGCCCATTACCACACATGCTGAAGCCAGTTGTGCATCATCTTTACTAGACAAATTGTTTTTCATGAACCCATGGCTTCTGTCCTCAAACACCAGCACTGCTGAGGAGAAAGCACAGTGTGATGAGGAGTGGGAACCTGGGACCATTGCAGTGCACAGTGACTGGGGATGCACTGCTAACTTAGGAACATTGCTGTGTTTTGCAAACAAACCCAAGGACACCAAGCCCAGAATTTGCTTGTTAATATCTCAAAGGTCTCTTCCTGGTTGAAAGGCAGAAAGAGCAATGCATCACATTTGTCTGTGTATTCCCTATATATCTGCATGCCCCTCTTTTCCTTTTTGGTTTTTGATCTAGACAGGAGAGAGAGTGTAAAGATATTGCCACTCCTGGGAGAGAAGATGGGCTTTTGCTCTGGCTTCAGTCAACAGGCTGAGTTCTTTTGGACTTAAATCTCCCCAGAATGAGTGTGATGTTGGGTTCATCTACCCCAGGGTAAATGGAGAGGAGGCCCACTGGATCAGGGGACACCCTGAGTACCAAAAGGTGTTGGAACCACTGATGACTGGAGCTGTGAATAGGGGGGGCCTCTCAGCTTTTCCTGCATGTGGGAGACCAGTTCCTGGGTCACCCATTAAGCACAGATTGTGCCATGTGGCTGGAAGATGAAGTGCTCAGGCCAAACCCCTGTGGGATGGGCAGAGCTGCAGATCCTCCCTGTGCTTTGCCTTCACCTTGCCCATGACAGCCCACTTCAGAAAAGCTGAGCACAGCCCTTTTCAGATGCTTACCAGCTTGTGCTCCCTGCTTTGCCCCTCTGAAATTCTTAGGCTGATTGTCATTTCATGGAGAGCTTTATTGTCCCCACTGCCAATGTATACTGCAGCAATAGCGAAACAGGTTTCCAGTTATTCCCTGATGCCTGCCTTCCCCATCCTCTGCATCTCTACAGCTCTTACAGAGGAGTTGTTGCCACTGGTGCTTTCTTTAGGCTGGGCACATCTGAAGCTCTCGGTTCAATAGCCACTTCTCATTTGAAAGCCCTACCTCAATCTAGCAGGTTGGGTTTGCTCATTTTTGTGAGTGCTTTTTTAAGTGGCAGTGACATGGGAAGGAAAGAGAGGTTCAGTGCTGGAGATAAAGAGCTCTGCTTCCATTGACACCATGTTTGTACAGCTGAAGTGAATACAAATCCCTGGTGGTTTTGCTGGAGAAGAGAACTTTGCCAAGGATATAACAGCCTGTGTGTTTGGGGGTCACAGAGCAGCATGTTCAGTAACAGGAGATTGCTGCACTGCCTGCCCTTGCCATTGCCCTTGCACATGCAGCAACAGACACCTCCTCTGCACGAAGCTGAGTCCTGATGGCACATTTGGGGACCGTTTTGCTAAGAACCACAGACACCCCAGAAAAGCAGCCTGAGCTGTACCGTTTCAGAAGGGAGAGGAGCTGTAGAGGTGTATGGGCTTTCTTCCTCAGAAAGGGGAAAGATGGTGTGAGAGAGCCCTTTCCACAGTGGTCCTGTGGGCATGTGTAATGGAGAGGAGTCATTACAGGCCACCTCTTCTTCCCATCACTCTGGGAGACATGGAGATGCTGGGTAGAGACTGTTTAGGAGTGGCACAGGTGGCTGGTCACCTGCTTGGTGGAGGTAATCCTCTCTGTGCAACCCTGAGATGCAACATGGCCAGGTAGAAGGACTCCCAGTAGGGATGAACAAAAAGATGAACATGTGCAGGTATTGCACTTCAGCAGAATGTGAAATAATTCATCAGCAATAAAAATCATAGTATAAATCCCTACATATGGAAGGTAATGGTCTACGTTTTTTAGTGTAAATCAAAAATTGCTGGGCAGTCTGTTTTCCTTTGGTATAAAATTATAAAACTTAATTTTGTGAAACAACCAAACTGTGGACAAGGCGAGATGATAAATGCCGTGTACATGAGAGCATTTCTCATCAGCACAGTTCTCTGCAGTCTCTAAAGCAGTTCCAGCTGAGGTTGTTACTGGAGACATGAGGGTGCTGCTGGAGACATGCAGCCCACCTGTGCTAGAGGAGGATTATTTTAGTCTCACTATCAGATGAATCTGTGTGTTGCACAACATTGTACAAGATTTACGCAAATAAAGAATGAAACAGTCCTTTATTTGACAACAGCAATCTTGGGTGATTCTGTGAAGAAGTTCAGGGAAAATCAGAGCGTGTTTTGACTACAACCAAGCTGTAGTTCTGACTTGCCTCCGTCACTTTAATAAGTAGTTTCTCATTAATTTAAAAATAACCAGTCCAGTTAAACACCATGGGTGTTGGTCAGAAATTCCTGGTTGCTCATGTATAAATTCACCATGCCAGACTCACTGATGCAAATGCCTGTATGAATCAGTAAAACAAGGCTGGACTAGCCAGGGTTGATAGAGGCAGTGTGTCCAACATTTGGTTGTTGAGGCAATACCTGTAATTCAGAGTTACAATTTGGGTTGGTTTTCATAGCATGCAGTCTTTAACTTCAGCAGAAACTACAGGATTCTGCTATGCAAAGCAATGAAACTTCAACAGAAAAACTGCTGTTCAGAAAAGTAAGAATCTATGTTTAAGGAAAATTCTTGTGGTAAATAAAACCATTGCTGAAGCAATAGCAGCAATGGACCATGTGTAAAAATAGCATCGGGACACATGCATCCTTCCGGAGCCAGGCAAAATATTGAGGTTCAGACAACACTGTGCACTTTTACCCCCAGCACTGCTGGGAAAGTATCACACCACATCTGAAACCAGCATGGGTGAACTAGGAAAGTGATTCTCCCGTACCAGGTCTGGGGAGGAATCTTGGCCTCTATAAACGCTGAGGGACTTGTTATTTTAAGCAATAAGATTTGCTCACGTATTTTGCTAGAAATAGCAAGGCTAGGAAAACATGACAAGCAATCGTTCTGCACTCAAGACACCGATCCTTATAAATTATAAATATAAGCACTTTTCAGCTGCAACACTGAGTCTCTTGAAATAAAGAGGTTTTGAATACCAGCTGTTTCCCTTCAAATTAATGGAAATTAAATGTCAGAATTGCCTGCTCCTTTGCTGTCAGACCAATGACGTGAAGTGAGTTGAGAGGAGGTATGGAGATGCATAAAAAACCTAGATGAAGGAAAGGCAATCAGATGTCAGGTTTAAAATTTGTATTGCCTGGGTTCATGAGAGTTTGGAAGCCAAAGCCTGTGTGCCATCTCCTCCTGGATATAACACCCAGTCAGAGGACCCTTAACCTGAGTGCAGTGGCTGTGATTTGTCTGTGATTTTGGGGCCGAGGCTCAGGAAGAAGAGCCCATTTGTTGTGTCAGAAGGAAACAGTCCCTCTGTGAGGCCACAAGACGCCAGCCCCCAGTTCCCCCAGGAGTTGCCCTCCTGAGTGCAAAGTGCCAGGGCTGGGAGGTTGCACTGTGGCTCCGACTGTGTGTGATGGGGGGAGGTCAGTCCAGTAGTGACATCTACCTTTCCCTCACCTTCCCAGCCTGGTCTGAAGTGGGTTTTGCTCATCTGTTGTGCACTCAGTGCCCAGGGAGTAGGGAAGCTGCAGTAGCTGGTCTCATTTAACCCAGCATGCTGTCATCCCAGGAAATGCCATGTTGCATCAGAGTCATTTCCAGCCTGTAAGCAGCAATGAAGATACCTACAGAGAAGGAAGAAGAAAACCAGGGTGTAACTCTTCCCAACAGACCAGTAGTGGTTGTGCTCTGCTTGTCTTGTTCCGTGTCAGTAATACATTCATATAACTTTTCTGAGTGATTTTTTCTTTTTTCTCCAAGAGTAGCTCACTTTAACAGTATCCCTGTCTTGATGCCTGAAAGCTCAATTCACTGTTTTCTAGCAGCATCAGCAGGTCTTCTGTTCAGGCATCTGTTACAGGGTCCCTGCTGGAGGTGTCACAGCTGTTTCACCAGAAGCACACGCTGAAGCCACAGCTCCAGCAGGGCAGGCTCTCCCACACTGGTTCCTGCTCCCCGGGAAGGAGAGCCACAGACCCCTGGGCTCCATGGGTGTTGCCTTCTGCAACGCCTGTCCCAGGAGAGCCAGGCCCAAAGGTCCATCTCCCTACTAAGAAGAGATTCAGTTTTTACTCAACACTTCAGTCCTCAGCCTCATTTGTCTTAGTCTGAGACTTATGGTAGGGATCACTCCTTCTCATTAGAGGTGTTTCATATTCTTTATAGGGCAAATTTCCTCATTTTCTGCCTCCAGTAGCATTGTTGGGTATATGGGGACCATGGCATGCAAGTGCACTTTCCCTGCTTCCCTCTTCCCTCCGTTTTGCACCTGCATTAGGGCCTGATTTGTGAATAGTCTTGTATTTCAGGTTGCAGGATGTGTTTCAGATGAACTCTCTTTTGGTTAGAGCACATTGTTTCATTGCCCAGCCCTCCCTGTGTGCTGGGTAATCTCATTAGAGAGACTGGAGCTCCTATTTAAAGCTTGAGTAAGTATGAATTCTACTGAAGGCAGAGCTGCAAGCATAACCCCTCCTGCTCTGGGATCACTTTACATGCCAAAGATAACAAAAAAGCGAAAAGCAAGAGAGAGGGTTTAGAGCTGTAATCCAGACTGCCAGAAGACAAGACATTCCAGCTAATGTACCATTCCATTCTGGATATAAGGCAAGTGGGAAAGCTTTCTATGTGCTCCCACTGAGGTGCTAAACTCACTGGTTCACTTGCTTTCTGTAAGGAGCAGAGAGCTTGACAGGGACAGAGTCCCTCACGGTGCTCCAGAAAATACCAGGATCACAACAGGAGCCCAGTAGTGTTTATCTGTCTGGACTTACTGAGCAAGTCTGGATATTGGTGTCCAGTGGTGTCCAGTAAGTGTAGAAGCAGAGCTCTAAATAGGGTGAAAAATAACTATGTGGGGAAGGGAATGGTTAGCTTGGGTGCCCAAACTACCTTGCATGGGTGCACCTAACATGAGCTGTGGGCACAGCACTGGTAACTTGGACAAATTCTTGCTACCCTGGGAGAAATGAGGGCAGTCTGACACCACAGTAGAAGGAGGCAGAAAAATACAGGTATTGAATAAGTATGTGGCCATGGGATATATATGGGTTTGAAACATTCAACATGGAGACAGCTACTCCCAATCCTCTGACTTAAAATGCCATACAGGTCTGTTCACGGCACGTGCATTTTGAAAGGCAAAGGAAGGATAAATATGCCGTCAGTTTGTTCAAAAACCTGATCATCTTTCTAAATCAGCTATGGGTCTAAATCAGAAAGATGTAGCAGGACCATTAGAAACCCATCCCTTCTTTAGTATTCTGAATGTTATGGTCATGATGATTTTAGTCACTTCTTACCTGTTAGATCTTTACAAGTGAGCAAACTTGCTCTTTAAATGTAGTCTGTCTGATCTTGTCCAACTTGCATCAAGTCTTCAGTATCTGGATTTATTGCAACTGTTCTTTAGCAAAGCAAAAGGCCGAGGACACAATGTTTGTGACACTGCTTTCCTGGGACCTGTGGAACAATAAAGGTGAGGAACCAAACGGGGAAATGGACTGATTATCTCTGACTTGATAGAACTGGTGGAAAACAGTAGTGTGAATTCTGAGATACAGTCACTAGTTAGTTCACTAAACTAAAAATTCCACATGTTCTGATTGCCTTCAGTATCAGCCTTTCATTTGTGCTCTCTGACACCATGAAGCACACAAGATAGTGGTTTGAATACAAAATTATTTTAAGCAAGTGTGCATTAATGGATTTGAATGGTTCTTGCTGGAGCTGGAGACAGGTTTATGGGATGAGCAGCTTTGAACAGCTCAAAAATGGGATGTATGAGATACATATCCTTCTGGTCCAGTGGTCAGTCATACCCCTTGTACAACAGAGTGGGTGAGAACTGCCAAGCTCATTGCTCTACAAACCAGTAGACCAATGCCTCTGCTTGGTCCTGGACAGTGTGAGGACTGTGTGGTCCTGTCTCCTCCACAGACCTCAACACGACGAGATGGAAGAAACTACTGAGCGAGAAGGAGGAGCTGGAGAGGCGCTTTGAGGAGGAGGGGAAGCAGCTCCGCAGGCAGCAGCAGGAGGAGATGCAGGCATTGGAGCAGCGGCTGCAGGAGGAGTACAACACCAAGAAGGAGAGCCTGCAGGAGCAACACAGGCTGCAGCTGGAACAAGCCAAACTGGAGCATCAGGATCAGGTCAGTCTCCACCTGCTGCCTTTGAAGAATAGTTAATGCTAGTACTGATAGGGTTCAGGTAATGAAATGTATTGAACACTCCAACGTGAAGACACTGGTAATGAGTTACGAGTAGAAAAATGTAATCCTGAATATCTTTACTGCTGTTTCTCCCTATTAGTTCTACTGTTTTTTCTACACAGTAGTCTATTACATTGCCATGTCTTGTCTTCACATGCTTCCTGATGTTTTACAATAAAAATATTCACATTATCTCTGCTGCCCACACATACTTGCTCCTCAACCCACCTATTTTAGTCAATTTATGACTAAAACCAAGGGTGAACCTCTTCCATACTGGTAAGGCCAGCAGAGCCATGCCCATTGTTATTTGCAATGCTAGTTAAAGGGCAGTACAGTGAAGGGACAGTACCTAAACATCGTGCACATGATACTCTCTGGGTCCCCTGATTGCTGCCCCACCATTCAGTCTAATCTCTTAGGCTGTACATCCCAAGAGTTTCTCCTTGCTTTGCTCTCAGTACTGGATAGGAGTACCCTCACAAGCAGCTACTTTTGTCTGGTTTTGCCAGAACAAACACTGTAACACCTTTGGGCACCTCTCACATGCTGGCAGAACATCGGGCACTGGGTTATGGCAGTAATGCCTTTACCTGGCCTTTTCCCATTTTTCCTTCAGTGAGCAGTGGATTCTGTCCTGATTTTTCCAGCTGCAACTCTTACCCACTACCCAATACCACAGATCACAAGGGCTTTTCTCACATGTGAACCTGCTGCACCCAGGTGTGGTGTGTAAATCTGTGTCTTTAGGCTTTGTCATGCTGCAGCCCCTGCTGTCATGGGGCTGCCACCCAGGCTCCTGATGCAGCAAAACCCTCCTGGGCTGGGAGCTGTCCTTGCTGGCACTTGAATCAGCCAGCCATGTCAGACAGACACAGGGCATCCCAGCCTGTGCCTCAGAATGCCTGCTGCCCTGGCTACCTCTGTGCAATTCAGTTTGATTCTTCAGGGCAGGGATGTGAAGAACTCCCACTGGATTTTACCTGTTTTAATTGCTGAGCCTGATAGTTGTTACTGATTTGCAGGCTTGTAACATGCCAAACAAAGGCTTTATGCAAGTGGGCTGTTTTGTCCTGGACAAACTACCTATTTCTGTTAATGAATTGATTTCCAAAGATGTATTAGAAGGTGCTATCAAAGAGATTTTCATGTTCTACATCAGATTTTTCAAAATATTTCTCTCTAAATGGTTAGAACTTGTGCTGAGCCATGTCTTTTGGTTCTCGTTTCAGTTTATACAAGTTGGTTTTCTTGCAATGCCCCTCAAAATTTCTGCTTTTCTTTCTGATATGAAGGAGAGGTCGTGTTCCCAAAAGCCTTGACAATTTTTTTCCTTTCACTGTGTCAGTGTGTCAGTCTGCCTGGTAGAAGATGTTGGCTCTAGCTGTAAGGCTTGCCTCTCCTGGATCACCCGACATCAGCATTTGTGAAGGGATTTGTTAATTTTTTTCTGAAATAGCTTATAGCTTAGCTCTGCTACTCTTTGAAGTATTTCTTCAAGCTCTCAGGACCACAAGAACAGATGTTGGTTCTTCTCCTCTCAAGCTGATCAGCGCAAGAAAGGGTGATACAGGTCGTTGTAGGACTTGACTAGAAGTATGCTTATTTTTCTCATGTTTTCATCTGCTGTGACTCTATTCATCATCACAGTGGAAACACATCTTTTCCTCTGTGGGGCAAATGGTTCTGGGTTTGCTCCAGAGCTCCGTGTTCCCTGATTACTGAAGGTAACACAGACATTCCTCTCCATTGCTTTGAAAGTGCTGCTGTGACCATAGTATCTCAGAGTTTTAGCCCACATTTGCAATTCATAGTTTGGTTAGCATGATGAGTTTTAGCAGGTTTTCCCTTTGAATCCCTGCTCTGCTGTATACCCATCCTGTGTTGAGCACTCTTGGATCAGGGGAGGCTGACAGGCCGTGCTGGAAAGCTGCTCAGCAACAGTGTTTCTTGGCCAAGGAAATGGAGCTCTTATACTGTACATGAGAAAAGCCTTGTCCTTGAGCTGCCCATCCCTGTTGGGGGGATTTGAATTTGCATTCATGAAGGCAGTAACAACAGCAGAATCCTTCTGACCATGGATCTGCATGTATTTCTGTATCCATACATCTAGTTTGGAAGATAGTCATCCTGCTTTCATGGTTTCCCGTCACAACCTAATCTTCCATGCTGTGTTGCTTCAGTCACCACTTAGTTCACTGCCAGATAACTGTTATTTCTTTGGAGACACAGTTCCTGTGTCAGGTTTTGGAGGTTCAGCTGTCTGTGAGGATGTAGCAGAGCATGAGAGCCAAACTCCTCACAAACTGATCTTGTGTGCCAGTGCACTCTCACATCTCCTTGCAGCTAAAGGCAGAATTGCAAAGTAAAGGCTGTGATCTGTCCTGCCAGTGTTTCTCACTTGAGGTGCTCAGCTCAAGCTGTTTTGTGCAGCAGCTTACTGAACTTCTCCCACTAGAGCCTCCTCTTGATTTTACTTTATTAAACCTTAAAAATCCCACCTGAGGTACTTTCCATAGCCAGAAATAAACATGACTTGTGTTAAGTGAGGTGATCAAGCCTACAGAGTAAATTAGAGGTGAAGTTGGAATTAGCATCCAAGGCAGCTGCTTCCCAATGCCAAGTTGACTATCTGCCATGAAAAACTGCAGACAGGATGTCACACTGGAAGATTAAAATGAGTCGCTTGGGATGTGGATGTGAAACACACAGAAGACAGAAAAATCCCTGTAGATCATTTGGGACATATTTAATTGGCTTTATAGATAAATAACTTGCCAAGGATGGTGGCAGGGAGAGGAGACCCCTTCACCTCGTGAGGGAGTTGGTGTTGAGCATAATAATTCCTATGGGGTGCTGTTCAGTTGAGAAGCAATTAGAGTAGGAATAAAGGCTTCAGCAAGGGTGAGGTGAAGAATATGGCAATACTCATGAGGCTTCAGCTTACAGTCATCATATACGAGGACACTGTGCTCTGGAAAAAGTCAGGTGATAGTCCTTGCCCCATCAGTAGCCCTTTGAGTCATCTGCCCTCCACCTTTCTCAGCTCTGTCATGCAATGTATCAGCAGACTGACTCCCCATTATTTTGGAAACTGTTCTTCGCCACTGAGTTACCTCCCACATTATTATGAAAATTAGTTTGGACAATTTTAAATTCCATGTTAAATGCCCAACTTTCATTCTAAGAGCATGTTTTCTCCAATATGATTGGAAATTTTGCTTCTGGTGGGTTACTTAATACGTATGTTCGACATTAGTTAATGTCAGTTAAAAGCAGTGAAACAACATTTATTCCAGTCAAAGAAAACTCAGCTGCAGTAACTTTCTACCATTATTTACATAACTGTGAGCAAATAAAGGTGTTTGGAGTCAAGTCACTTAGCCATGAACAGCTGTTTACTATAAATGTGAAATAGTTTGATCCTCTGCCTTGGCAGATATGGCAGATAGTATTGTGTTAAATGTATCAAATAAGATCAGTGTGGTTACAGACCCCGGAAAAGCAAATCGATGCATTGCATTCAGAATGTGCTCTGGACCACTGACTTAAACTTGATTACCACTTCTCATTGTAGTTCCTTTAATGATGCATATTAAAAGACCATCATTGGGGATCTCACTTTGCCTTTAGCCAAGTCTAGTAACAAAACAATACACTGAAGGAGTCCCAAGCACACAGGATGCAATGGAACACAGGCTGCCCACAGCCCTCTTCCAGCTGCACTCCTCACTCCCATGATGGCTGTGGGCCGTGTGGTCATTATTATAATTTAGATTAATGGAATGTCAAGACTTCTGAACATTTAATAAACAGCATCTCCACCTAAGGGCTTTCGCTTTCTTATGTATTTCTTCATCACCATTAAGTTAAAAGAACAAAAATACCATCAGCAGTGACTACACGCTACCACTCAAGGTATCAACATGGCAAAAATGGCTCAGGTGCTGGAAGTGACACATTCATTAGATCCCTTTGCTGTTTCCAGATCACTGGAGCTCTCCAGCAGTGGCTTGTCAGTGTGCCACGGCCTGTCTAACCATGTGTCCCATGTCTGTGCTCACTGTTGTTGGAACAGGTGGAAGATATCACAGCTGTGCATGAAGCTGCAATGTCCCAGTTGGAAAACAACCACATTGTGGCCATTACAGTACTGAAGGATGAGAACGACTGCAAGATTCAAGGTAAGCCAAAGACAACCCAACAGCTACACAGCTGCTCCAGAGCAGGAGTGTGACACTGTGTTTCTTCCTCCAGAGCAAATTACACAGAAAATTTGTGTTGGTCTAGTGCTTTCACGTGGGGTGGACCACCAGGTTCATGCTAGGGCAGAGGGAGAGATGTCTGCAGTCTGTATAGCATCTAATTTTGACCTGAAATTATCTGAGGGGGGTCTCTGGGTCAAAGATAAGGCTTTCTCTATGTGTTGCTAAAATAGAATCCAAATTCCACATCACTTCGCACACATACTTTTTCAAGAGCCTAATCCTCGGGTGCTCGCTCAGGAGGATAGAGCTCTTGGGATATCTCTGAATGTAGGTGCTTAAATGCCCACACTGCTTCTAAAAACAAGACTCATTATTTTCAGTAGCAAATGTCTGGCCATGCTAAGCAGACCAAAGCCACTCACTGGTGCAAATCTGCACCTCAGCACTCTTATCTTTATTTTGTGTTACAGTTTGGCCACGGGATTGATGCTGCAGACAGATCTCTTTCTTCCCTACCAGCTCAGTGTCTGAACACATGCCTTTGTGCATGCTTTAGCTGACATTTAACAGTTATCTGTACAATCTCCCTATTTTTTCTATGATTTAAATATCTCTAGTAGGTTTTCCCACATTTCCCAAACCAAGCCATATTGCTTAGCTCTGCATTGTGTCAGTTAGAGACACAGTCCAGAGCATAGTATGAACTGAGAACAGTCTATTCCCCTCTCTCATGGGCAGAGGAGATATCTAGCATAGCATTTATAAATTAACATATGCGATTTTGAAAATAAATAAGTAAAAAGCTGTTTCTTGCTTGAGGATATTCTTCTCTCTCCGTTTTTGTTCGTATTTTCTGATGATAAAATTCAGTTGTGGTTCAAGGGTCTGGTGGCCAAAGTTTGTGCTCCCTGCTCCTGGTGCAGGTCTGAAATGCCCTCCTGTGCCTGGAAAAGGCACTGCAGCAGCCGCTGCGGGAGAGTACGCTGAGCACGGCACTGGAGCGATGGAATCATCGCTGCTGGGACTGTGGCTGCTGAGCAGGGGTTAGAGGGCACAACCCATGGCTTTGGGGAAAAAAACACAAAAGATACAGTGTCCATATACTAAAAATGCAGGTTCTACTGCACTGAATGACAGTTTGATGCCATTGCTTTAGAGATTAAGCTTTAATTCACTTTGTTTATTAAACTTCTGGTTATTAGTATGTCCAGGGTGAGTTATTCTATTTAATAATGTTTTTTGTCTTCTCTGTCTCACTACTGGAATAAACCTCCTAATTCATCTATCACAGCTTGGGGAGAAGCACTGTCATTTGTATTTTTGCATCTGAGGTGGTGGCCCTCTTTTCTCTCTCTCCAAAGAAATTGCAACCCAAGCTTTTAAATGTATCCAATTTAAAATTCTTTGATTTAGGGATACTAACTCTGAACTGGAAAATGGCCCATTGCCAGACTGACCCTTTTCAGATCAGAATGCCTGGGAGCTGAGAATTCTGAGCAGTTCTGAAAAATCAGAACCTGGTCACACAGAAACAGAGGTATCTGCAAAAAGTGAAAGATCAGGAAATTCTGATTTTCAGAACAATTTACCTAAGGTCACAGGGCACATTGCTACCAATTTCCTGCTCCATTTCCATCTCCTAAAACTGCATCCCAAATTGTGCTCGGCTCATGACGTGTGCTCTCAGACCCTGCTTTGCTGGACTTCACTCGGTAATGTCATGCCTATGTAACTTCTCCAGAACTGAATACAGCTCACAAACTGGAAAAGGCACAACTAGAAGAGACTTTTGAAAAGCTGCGTCTGTCACTCCAGGTTAGCAGTTTCTTTATTTCCCACCCTGTAATGGTGCTGTGGAGCAGCTGACAGGGCAGCCCCAGATACGTTGCCTGCTGCCAGCACACCAGCCTGTTGCCTCTTACCAGCTGTGGTACCTCTTGTGCTCTGCCTGTCCAAACTGGGATCTAGCAGCAAACACTCAGGATTTTTCCTCCCCCTTGGCTGGTTCACAAAAGAGAGAAAACCTAAAGGGACAAAAAGGCATCTGGATAAAGCAAGAAATGTCTTTTTTACCCTGCTGGCAAATTTGAGCTCTCTCCTGCATGGTGGGGAGGACTCTGGCACCTGCAGTGGCTATGAGCATCACCTTGTCTACATGGTACCCGCCAACAGGCACCCCCAGGGCTCAGAAACATCTCCTTGCCTGGCCCTGTGCCTATGTCTGTGATTTATTAACTCCTCCCTGCTGCCTGAATGTGGGAAAGCCGGTCCCATGCTGTAGACACATCTCCAGTCCCACCGGAGGGCAGTGCAGTCCCTGATGTGGGTTGCCCCAGGACTGGCCCCGATGTGCAGGCAGGCTGTGGATGGCCCGGGTCAGCCCTGCACATCACAGCTCCCACATCCCACTGTTTAACACCAAGGTCGAGATTGTCTAACCCTTCTAAAAACTCCATGCTGTTCTCACTCCCTAGATGAAGAAATCATAAGGAGTGGAGGGCAGAACTGTGCCCCCGTGACACAAGCTAGGTTTGGAAATGTGTGAACAAGTAAAGCTGCCACAGCAAATAATGCAAGCCCTGTTTGATTTCACAGGCAGAGATGAATTACAATTTTTCAACGCCCTGACTAGCACATACTGTTGCACTGCTGCAACAGCTCCAGGCACGCCAGCAGTTTTGCAATAAGGGATGATGTAATGTTCCAGACAAGAAATCACAACTGTGAAAGATAAAAATACCATTTTCACAGCAACTGTGGATTTTACAGGTGTTGTATAGACAGAAATGCCTTTGATAGTAACAGAAATATGATTGCTTAAAATAACATGCTGTTCCCACGTATAGCTCTGAGATGAAATGATGATCATTTTAAAGCCCACACCACTTACTCATCACTTCTTGTTACCCTGTTAGAAGCCTAGAAAGGGGAAGGAAGCAGGTATCTCCTGCCTCATTTGAACTCTAAGGACCACACAATCATGCATGTGATACAAATGCCGGGTCTCCCAATAAGGATCTGTCTATTCTCATCCAGCACAAGGTGATGGGGTGATTTATCATCAGCTGCAGGTGTTTTAGGGATTTTGTGATTCCCTAAGGCTTATCAAATACTCCACTCTATGTTCAAGTGGCCTTACATAAAAAATATATCCCCTTACAGGGGTTTATAATCTTTGTTTAGCTTGCCTGGTAGTTTCACAGTGCAGACTGACCAGTATGAATGTAAGAGGGTTGGTAACACAGTTGATGTGTTAATTGGTGTGTTTCCCCCCCAGGACCAGATAGACACCCTCACCTTCCAGAATCAATCTCTTAAGGCCAAAGCAGACCGGTTTGAAGAGGCTCTGAAGAAAAACACTGAGGAACAGCTGAAGGTAGATGACAACTCTAACTATACAGGCATCGAGACACGTTTCTAAGTATTACACATCACCTGATTCAACGAAGAGCAATGGGATCCTCACTCCAGGGACAGGGGGGCAGGTCCCAGCTGAGACCCCAAATACTGAGCTCTGAGGAAGAGTCACAACTCTTAGCCAAAGGGGTGTCAAGGAGAAAAATCAGGGGTCAGATGGGCTGCAGAGGACCAGGTCCAAGTAGTTTTCACACCACTGATTCTCCTAAACCACAGGGTTCCATTAAGGAATCTCCCTCTTATGGCTTAAGATGTATTTCTGGCTGACATATCCAAATCACTGATACTTTTTCTAGATTGTGCAAGCTCCGTATCTGCACTTAGAAAAAGATTTGAAGAGCTTAAAACATGTTCTGGAAATGAAGAACCTCCAGATTCACCAACAGGAGAAGATGATCATGGAGCTAGAAAAACAGGTGAGTTGTCATTTTTCCTGCAGAGGAGACATCGCAGAGCTAATAAAGGAATAGTTTGGTTAGAGCAGATGAGCTTAAGAGGGGTGAATAAACACATGAGGTGGGGGCAAGACTTGGTCAAAGAGGTTCACATCCATCAATCTGGATTGCTTCTTCATACAATACCTGCTCAGCATGTTAGGTCAGACAGTGAGGTGAGTGTGTAGGAAGAAAGGAGGAAGGGGAAATTTGTGTTAATCTATGGTACACCAGCCTGCATCACATGCCCCTACAGGAGTCAGGTAGCCTTTTAGGGCTGGAGAGAGCAAGTGGGGGAAGGTTGAACCATGGTGTGTCTTCCTGCTGCTCCTGCAGACATTTAGGGAGCCATGTAGGAATTAGCAATACTCAGCAAGCAGTTCCTAGCAAGGCTTACTCCAGAAAAGGTCTCCCCAGCCCTCCAATAATGCTTTTCTGCAGGCTGTGCTGTTTTCTCATCCTTTGCTTGTGGGATTCCCTAATGAAGAACTCCCCAGTTCACTATCAATTACATTTTTTGTGGGAAAGGGGATTAATTTTGTACAGCATAACCTGCAGTGACAGTAAAATACAGTGTGGTGACAGGATGAGGCAATACCTCAGCTGGGAGCTGTGGCAGCTGGTTCAGCATAGCATTCAGCAAGATTTGTTTCCATTTACAGGGAAATTTGAGAACTCCGATGATTATTTTGCTGAACAGATGCTTTAGTAAGTGGAGGTAGAGAAAAGTGCCACTTTGCAACTGAGGCTTATTATCTGTGCTCCTTCCAACGTGCTGCTCTTGGAGCTAAGCCAGAATTTGGAAACACCAGGAAAAAAGAACCCAAACAACAGCCTATATAATTCCTGGTCATTTAGCTGCTTTTGCTCATTAACTGCATACAAGCACACAGTCCTGTTCCTGCCCTTTATCACAGTAAAACACTGGGTTTGCTGTGGTCAAAAGGCACAACTGCTTTCCATTTCAAGATATACCTTTGTAAGTGCCAGAACACCTACAGGATATCTCCAAATGCTCTGAAAGTTGGGGTGCCTCACAAGGGAGCAAGAGGGCATTTTTAACTCAGGGTCAGCCTTGGCTCCTTGGCAGCTGAAAGGGAGGCTGGAAATGAAGGTGGCACAGCTATTACTTGTGAAAATTACTGAAGAAGCAGAGAGAGAGCCCATGATGGTGATTCCTCTCTCAGAGCATTTCAAAACAGGGCCAGAATCCATGTTCCGCTCTAACAAAATAAACTGGGACAGACCAGAATATCTGAGAAACAGGAGTATCCTTTACAATTACCTGCACAGAGCAGAAAACACAACCTAAAACTGATGTCTCCACCATTAAGTGTGAGTTATTGCTATCCCCAGTGCACAATATTTTGGTTCTTTATAAAAGGTTGGGAAATACAATAACCAAGCTCACACAGAGATAAGCTTACCCTGTCCTATCTTGTTTTCTTTCAAAAGCGTTGAGTTCAGCAAAATTTAAACTGCTGAAAAACCAAGAACAAAGGGGATGAAGTTTGTCAAATTCAAAGCTTGGGGAAAACAGGGCACCTGAGGCTGTGGAACATGCCTTACTGATGTTTGATTACATTGCTGCTGATATCCCTAAACTCTGACCTTGAACTGTGCTGAATAAAAGCTGTCTGTGCTTGGGGTAGGATTAATTTCAATTAATTACAGCTTAAAGTTAAATGTCTGATTTAAGCCTGTCATTTAAGCCAACATTGTCAGCAGTAGTGAGAAGAGTCTCCAGAGGCCAGCCAACCTCATGAGAATGCAGCAGCACTCTAAGGCTGCTGCTGGGCATCATCTGCCCTGGTGGGTGACTCTTTTCCTCTCCATAACTGAGGAATCATAATCCTGGAGGCTGGATGTCAGACTGTAATGTCTGGAAGATGTACATCCCATCATCTTGCACTTCTCCTTCATCACTAGACTGATCACTCATGCCACAGTGCTGGGCAACTTTCCATGCTGGGTATCCTCATGCTCCTGAAGTGTCACCAGCACTTTCTCCAACATCTGGTAATGCTGGCTCCCTGGGGGACAAAAGTTGTGGGGGCACCTCTGGAGAAAACATCTGTTTGCACTGAACAAAACTAAGACCCTCCTCCTCGAGGACTCTGTTAGAAGTAAGGGCTGGTTCAGCTCTGCCCCTGCTTAATGCTCTGCTGATGGCCCCACTTACTTCACCAGTATGATGTGGTGGTGTGAGTCAGATCTCTAAGTCTCAGCTGCAGTCAGTATAACCACCTCCACCTATCCTCAAATTTTAGAAGTTGCTCTACACACTAATATAGAACAAATTATCTAGGATCAGGTGCTGAGTGTTCTTCAGACTTAACAAACCTTCTTTTGCTGCAGGTTGAAAAAAATTTAAAACTGGAAGAAAAAATCACCATGCTGCAACATCAGAACGAAGAACTCAGAGCCCGGATTGAGCAAAATACTGTCATAACAAGGTTTGTGCTGGTGTTTGCAATCTGTCTGAGCTTGAAAGGAGGCTCCAGGTCTTAATTGTCCAAGGCTGACACTTACTTCAGAAGGGGAAAAACTTATTTCCTCCTGAAAGTGTATTGGTGTTCTGCTCTGCTTTTTTTATTAAAAAATATTTTTATATTAGGATTTGCTTCCTTTAACACAAGGAAGGGCGTGTATCTGTCTATGTATTTCCATGATTTTGACACACTGCTGAGAACAAGCTTGCCAGTGGTTGTGGTCTCAGTATCAGTGCCCTGAGACCCTTTAGCCAGTGGGTAATGAGGATGGGAAATGGGAAGATCTTGGGAAAGACATCCTAACAACGGCACTGTCACCCAGGCGGGATTAACCTTTGGCAGGTTTTTTCATCAGCACTGCCTTTTTGAAACCTTGTCACAACGTGACAAGGGTGACAAGCCTCCTTGTGTTAGGTGACATACAAAGAGAAGGGAAGGACAGTCCCTGTCCCAGAGAGTTTATATTATGCTGTAAGGCTGGAGACCGCAGGTGGAGCCAGGGAGAAGAGGTGCCAGAGGGAGAAATTGGAGCTGGTCTTATCCCAGCACTGCAGCTACCTAGCTGTCATTGCATCCAGAAATGATGCCACTGGCCAAAAATGAAATTTAATTTTTAGCTGTTTTTTAAACTGTCAAGTGTCTCATCTGTGATTTTAGTTTTTGTCTTTCTCATGCCTTGTTTCTTAATGACTCAGCCTTTTGAAATTGTCTCCAGCATGTAGATATTCTTAAAAGGCAGCATTGCTTGTGCTAACATTCAGATCAGGGTGAGGATTATGTTTTCTCTCACCTGATTGTAAATACCTGTAACGCATATCTCTCTGTCTGAGGTGGGTGCCTACAGCATTTCTGTGCTGGGGGAGGAAAACTGGGTATTTCTAAGGTCTGGTTCACCAGACCAGTTTGAGACACCTGCTTTTGGGCTGGATGAATTGTGGCCTGGAAGTGGCAGTCTCTCTCCATGCCTGACAGCAGCCAGGGTGCCTGGTTCAGTGCTTGGCATCTCTGCATTGCAGCTCCCTGTCTCTGGGCGAAAGCACCCTCCCTCCACTCCCTGTTGGCATCCAGCTGCAGCACTTTGCTTGTTGCCTGCAACTATGTAGGTACTGCTTTCAAAAACACCTTTTAGGAGAAACTGAATTCAAGGTCAGCCTGGAAAGTCAACTTCGAGGAGAATAATTTTCAACAGTAATTCTTTGGGGACAGCTGTGGGGCAGCTATAGGGACAGCCAGGGCTTTAAAGTTGGAGTTATTAAAGCCTGTATTTTCCTGGCAGCAGTAACCATCCTGACTGCTGATTTCTGTTGTACTGGCACTGCCTGTGAAGTGCAGTGTGAATGAGCTCAGGGAGCTGCCCTGGATTAGAGCTATTTCTGCCAGCTTGCAGTTTGGGTGCCCAAGCGGCTGTGGCAGCCCAGCAGCAGTGAGAGGAGGGAGGGGAGCCAGAGCAAAGCCAGTCTCTGCAGCACAGCCAGGAGGGGGGCCCAGAGGCACTGAGGGGTGCACCAGAGAGATACTTCCAATTACAGCCAAGGGCAGGTACAAAGGGAAGGACAAGAGCCTTGCAGGGTAGATCATGACCCAGTTTTGGATGTGGGAGCTCCACAGAGCACCTGCTGGGATTTCCCCATGCACTTGAATAAATAATCTGATCTCCCAGCATTTCAGATCCTCCTTCCAAATAAACCAGTATTTTTTTGGTCGTTTGGACTGAGAATGTCTGAAGAATGATCGTTTCCAATAACCAAGAGATCAAGGTGACACTGCTAGCCACTGCTCCACAGTTCAGAACTTTCAGGGACTGGGAGAAGAAACACATTCTTGATTACACGAGCTACATTTCTGTAGGAATCAAGGCTAAAAAAAGCAGAAATTCTTTAAAAATGTCTTTTAAATAAAACCAGAAACGCCAACCCCACTCTCTGATGGGCTTTTGGTGAGTAGAGCAGCAGTCCATGACATCTGCTACAGCCTTCAGGCTACACCCAGAAAAGGAGTTGTACAGAATTTTTTTGTATGCATCCAAAAGCCACACCCAGCTGCTGCTGAACACTGAAAACACCTAGGGGAAGGTTAGGTTCCTCCCTGTTCATTTCTATAAAATCCTAAATTGCCAGTAAACCAGGTGAGGTGCCTGCCCAGAGCTGCTGCAGGTTGATCACGTCAGGAACTGGCTCTTGTCCAAGCATGGTGAGGCTGCAGAAGCCTGGTGCTCCTGCATGCATCCTTTCAGACATCAGTGTTGTCAGTACATGCCCAAAACATGTCTTGATCAAGTCCCACAGTCTACCTGCCCTGCCCCATTTGTTTCAAAACCAGTCACCTGGTTAGATGAGTGCAGACTCACCAAGGCTGTGGTGCCCCTAGGAGATTTCCATGCCCCAGCTCCCAAAACTGGGCATTCTGGGGAGAATGCCTCTCTGGTCATTACTGGTGAAGTTTCCCTAGTGTTGCAGTCAGGAATAGAGGCTATTTTGGGACCAAGGAGGAAGGAGCTGGAGAAGGGCCCACAGCCCTCATGACCTTTTACAGAGTGGAGGGAAAGCCTTGAAGCTGAGCTGTGTCCTGCATCAGGACATCAGCTAAAATGGAGCATGTAAAGGGCAGGCTCCTTTTCCTTTGCATGCCATAGCAGCGAGTTGAAAAAATCATGGATGCAACTGCTGTCACTCCTCTTTGTGCTTACTCTGACACTCCACAAGGCCAGGGAGAAGGGCTGGGGCTCATCCCATCTGAGCTTTGGCAGCTGAGATGCCTCAAAGAGGTGTAGAGCAAAGACACAGATGCATCTGGAAGCAGAATCGGACACTATGGGGAAGCTGTGACTTGTGGAGATGCCTTTCTCACCCAGCAGTAAAGAGATCTGGGGACAGCTGTGCCCCAGCTTCAGCAGCTCATCTGCAGCCCTATGGGCAGGGGGATGGGATGGGATGGGATGGGATGGGATGGGATGGGATGGGATGGGATGGGGTGCTCAGTGCCCTGCCTGGCCCTGGCTGCATGAATGCTGTCTTTGCCCTGGAGTGCCTTACATGCTGACCTGCTTCTCTCTCCAGGCAATTGTCAGAGGAGAATGCAAATCTTCAAGAATATGTTGAGAAAGAAGTGGAGGAGAAGAAGAAGCTCAGCAGGACTAATGAAGAGCTCCTGTGGAAGCTGCAGGAGGGAGATGCCGTGAGCCCAGTCAAACTCCCACCCGCACCATCCACTCCTTTTTATCGCTGCTCATCAGGGAACTCCTCTCCAGCAAAAGTCAGAACCTTGCGGCGATGAATTGGCAGCTGTGTGCCGAAGGTTCCCTGCCTTTTATGCATTTCCAATCTGCAAATTGTTACCATCCAAGGAAGTACTACCATCAACAGGCACCCAGGGTTCATGGCTGCAAGCATGTTCAGTAGCTGCATAGCTTTACACTAGGCAGGGTACTCTTATAGTCCCCATGTAGAAACTCTTGGTTCTGACACGTTGACTAGGGTAGCAAAAAAGGTAGCCAAGAGCTAGAACAGCAGAAAGTTAGGATAGCAAAAGGTTTAGTTTGATGTGTGAACATTTTAACTATGGTTAGAGCCAAAAGTTGGGAAATGCTCTATTAATGGTTCATCAGAATGAACTTTTGCTGCAGTATTTCAGGTTAGTTACAAATATAGTTCAAGTTGTGAATATTTCTGTATATGTGTCTGTGTTTATATACATGTACGTATTGTACCTTTATACTTATATATAGACGCACACACATATATATGTAGTTGCAGATGTTCTGAATTGCATTTTTTATATTATTGGATACTACTAAGTGCTGATATATTTTCATTACAGTCAGCAGTTTTCTAACTCGTGCCTAAGACTTGTATCTAAACAAAATGCATTTCTGTTAAGCCTCCCAGGAATATTTATACCCAACCTAGAAGAAAGTTACACAGAAGTAGAAGCGCCTTCCAAGTGACCACCAAGTGGTACTCTATGAACACCAGCGAATTTGAAATTCTAAGACAGTACTGCCTTCAAAACCATCACCTTTGCATTGAACACCAGAAAAGATATGCATACCATCCACTGCTTTTTAACTCTTAGCATTGGTATTGTAAGTGGAGATAGGCTAGAGATGAGAAAACTGAGGGTTTTAGCAAATTTGGTAGAGGTTACTGGTTAACATGGTTCAATTTTAGTGTCTTTAAATCCTAGTCAGATCTTATTTTACCTTGTTGTGGTTAGGATGCAATCAAAATCTCTGGCTCTACGTTTCTGTCCATTTTGTTTTATTTCAAGTCCCAGAAGCAAGGAGAAAATAAGTTTTTCATCCTTGACCTTTGCTGGATGAGAGGTTTCCAATACTAATATGAGATACTGGGCACCTGCTAAGGCTGTAGCTTCCTTCCACCTCAAATGCCAAATAGAGCATAGTAAACTACATAGGTGCAAATGAGGTCAGAATTTCTTTCCTTCCACATATCTGCATTATTTCACATTGCTACATCTTACCCAAAGTTACAGAGCACTTTGAAGATGAAATGAGTGGCTAAACTACCTTTAACTTTCCCATTTAGAAGCAAAAATGTTCACCCAGGCTTGGGGTGACCTCCCACCTGAGGGGATGGTGAGGCTAAGGAGTAGTTGGGGTGAGACTGTCTGCAGGGCCCTCACGGGCATTGCTAACAAGATAAAAATATCCCTGAGCACAAAAACAAAGAGACCTGTGCAATGCTCTTCTACCCAGCTTAGGACAAAAAGCCTGCATGCAGGCCTGCTTTGTGCACTGCTGTCAAAGTTAGCAGGGAGACAGTGTCTGGAGGAAATCCCTGAGGTGCAGGAGTGCTGCAGGGAGAGTGGCTTTCCCACCCGGGTGCGTGGTGGCACCAGCAGGCCCTGCACCCACAGGGGTGGCATTGCACAGCCCTGCCATCCTGCTCAAGTGGGAGCTGTGCTTCAGCTTTCCTGGGAAGTACTCAGGATTCACAGGCTGCAGCTTAGATACAGCTTCAACCACCGTCAAAGCACCTGTGGCCTGTTCCAGTGTTAAAAAGAAAGATGATTTTTTTTCTCCTTTTTAGAGAAATTTATTTTTGTAGCAGTTTTTGCATGGTACTGTGATACTGAGTAAACGGAGCATCTTGTTAGAATAGGTCATGCCACAGCAGCTACTACTGTTGAAATGCATTGTTAGATTTTAGTGTGTCCAGCAAGTACAACCTGAAAGTAAGATAGATACCTAGCACACACATGCACACAAAGCCCCTTCTTGCCAAGTATGACTTTAATCACTTTGATACTTGCTAAGTGCACAGCTATTTGCAATACCTACAGCATTGTCATCTTTCATCCCACCAATATAATTCTGATACGGTGAGATCACAGACTCATAGGGTGATTTGGGTTAGACGGGAACTCTAAGACCATCTAGTCCAGCCCCCACGGCCATGGGCAGGGACACTTTCCCCTAGACCAGATTGCTCAGAGCTTCATCCAACCTGGCCTTGAACACTTACAGGAATGAGGTATCCACAACTTCTCCAGGCAACCTGTTCCAGTATCCTGCCACTCTTAATTGTAAAACTTCTCTTCCTTGTAAAACTTCTCTTCCTTATGTCCAGTCTAAACCTATCCTCTTTCAGTTTAAAACTTGTCCCTTGTCCTATCACTACAGGCCCTGGTAGAAAGTCTCTCTCCATTTTTCTTACAGGCACCCTTGAGGTTCTGGAAGGCTGCTAAAAGGTCTCCCCTGAGCCTTCTCTTCTCCAGGCTGAACAACTCCAACTGTCTCAGCCTGTCTTTATAGTAAAGAGGTGCTCCAGGCCTCTAAGGTCTTTGTGGCTCTCCTCTAGACCCACTCCAAGATGCCCATGTCCTTCTTGTGTCAGGGGCCCGCAGAGCTGGATGCAGCACTCCAGGCTGGGTCTCACAAGAGTGGAGTAGAAGGGTAGAATCCTGTCCCTTGCCCTGCTGGCCACAGTGCTTTGGATGCAGCTCAGGATACAACTGACTTTCTGGGCCTTGAGTACCCATTGTTGGTTCATGTCCAGCCTCTCATCCACCACTATTTCCAAGTCCTTCTCAGTAGGGCTGTTCTCAGTCTCTTCCTCCCCCAGCCTGTGTTCTTACCAAAGGTTGCCCTGACCTACATACAGGACCTTGCACTTGGTCTTGTTGAATCTCATGATGTTCACATGGACCCACCTCTTAAGCCTGTCCAGATCCCTCTGGATGGCATCCCTTCCCTCCAGTGTACCAGCTGAACCACTCACCTTGGTGTCATCCACAAACTGCTGTGGATGCA
The DNA here is from genome assembly GCF_965178545.1 of Coloeus monedula. Lineage (NCBI taxonomy): Eukaryota > Metazoa > Chordata > Aves > Passeriformes > Corvidae > Coloeus > Coloeus monedula. The sequence goes on from NC_138783.1 coordinate 48,820,700, forward strand.
CCTGATCCCACTGTTTGTGTCATTTAAGATATTACAAAGTACTGGTTCCAATACTGACCCCTGAGGGACACCACTTCTTGCTGATTGCCATTTGGACATTGAGCTGTTCTGGATGCAGCTATCCAGCCAATTCCATATCCAGCTTCCATCCATCAAAGCCGTATCTCCCCAGTTTAGCGACAAGGACGCTGTGTGGGACTACGTCAGAGACCTTGCAGAGTCCAGGTAGGTGACAGCAGTTGCTCATCCTTTATTCACCAACACAGTCACACCATTGCAGAAGGCCATCAGATTAGTCAGAGTGGCCTGTTGGTAGTTTCTAGGATTCTCCTTTTTACCCTTTGTAAAAATGGTTAAGATGATACAACTGGAGTTGTTACCAAGATGCTACTCTAAATTTTAAATGCACTAAAAGCATATTATTGGCCCAGGACAGGCTGGCTGAACCTGGTATAATTTATCCATCTTTCCCCATTTTATCTGGTGCTTTCCTTATCACTTTGTTGGTTTAAAGTCATATTCAAGAGATGCTTCCAGCAGTGAATTGGGAGTGGGGGCTTTTATGGTGGGAAAACTGGGACTGAACCCAGAACCATCATTATTTGGTATCATTGCCAATCCCTTTCCGATCTGATTTTTGCCTCCCAATCCTGCCTTTCACTGGTTTCTTCCTTGGCACAGCCTCTGGGGCCTGCCCAGTCACTAGCAAAGCTACAGGAAGTTCTGCCTAACTAGATGGACCCAGCAATCTGTCCCTGTGGGGGGTGTGAAGAGTGGCTCCTTCTGGTGCAAGCCCAGAAATACAGACTTTTTTCCCCATAAAAGGTTATTCCTTTTTTATACTTTTCCTCTGTCCTGTCTTTCTTTGCCTCTGCATGCTGAAGTAGGAGCAAAAGAAAAGCCCAGGTCACTTGGACAGTGGGAGGAAGGGAGCAGCCCTGAATGGGGCAGCCATTCCCAGGGAATGAAGACCCCTGGTTGCATGGTCAAGCTGGTAAGCCCTGCTCTTGCCAGGGAGGTGCAACCAGGCAAGGTGAGCTTGGCACTCCCAGCAGGGTAGGGGCTGTAGCTCTAGTCCATGCTCCTTGCCCATCTCTGTTCAAAGACAAGGGGAAGCATCTTTTGCTTTCTCAGGGCTGGAGACTTCCTGAACACCATGGCCGCTGTGGGGACCTTCCCATCTGGAAGTAGGATGGCCTTTGGCAGGAGAGGGAATGTGGCCAGCGCTAAGCAGAGAGGGTTTTATCACCTGTCTTTAAGGAAGTTGTTTGATTTCGTTAATGTTAACTCAATGCAGAAGGGTGCGGCGGCAATAAAACCAGCCTACAGCTGCTCCCAGGGGGTTCCAGAGACAGGCACTGGGAGCAGGTATCAGCCGTGGGATGGCAGGAGAGCCGGCAGCAAGCAGGGGACACAGAAAGCTCCTTTCTATTGTGGGAAGGTACCATTTGGCCCTGCTGGGATGGCAGCTCCAGGACTGTCGGCACAGATGGGTTGGCTCAGTCGATGCACAGCAGCAAAAGCTTATGGTGGTGACACGCAGGGGGAGGAAAGGAAAAACTATCAAGTGCAAAATCAGGTATTTTACATCTCTGCACTGATGGTGGTTGTGTCCCATGGACACTCTGAGGAGCCTCTGTACAGCTTCCCATGCAGCAGGAGTTCTGTGGTCCCAATTATTATGTGCTAATGATTACAAGAAGAGTTTGTATTATTTCAAGTATGATGTACAGATAAGTGTAATATATTCCTGATAATAAATCCGTGCGTCAGTGCACCTGTGGGCTGACGCATACAGATCAGCATGTCCTGCTGTGTTTTCTGTGCACACAGAAACTGGGATGAATGGGAAACAAAGCAAAACCCCATTAGAGGGTTACCCCATTAAGGTAAAGACTGAAGCTACACAGTCATTAGCTTCTGGGCACCAGGGCGGGTCAGCTGGGTTACCTGACACGCTCACATGCTGTGAGTTTCCATGGACTCATTTTCTAGGATGCTTCCAATATGACTGGGGCTCCCAGAACAGCGATTGTGGTCTGCAATGTTTCCGTGAAGGTGTTGTGCTGCAGCACGTGGCAACAGGAATATTTCTGCCAGTGGTTCAGGCTCCTCAGCAAGCACCTGAACTCCCCAGTGTTCCAGTTCACTCAGTTTCAACACCCCAGCCCCTGTCCCCTTCACCCTGCCCTCCTGCTGAGAGCCACCAGGCCCCTGGCTTGTTCAGTGCAGATGGAGCTGTGGCAAGGACACAAGCTTCATGTTTTCATTGAACAGAAGCTGGTCACCAGCTAGGGAAAAACAGCCTTATATTTTTAGTACAATAGGAAACTTTGATCCTGAGTTTTCATCTTGTTGCCCTCCCACCATATTTTCAGTGCCTTTTGGGAGGCTGTGGAGTGTGTTGACCTTGTCTGTGTTTAAACAAAATAGATGTCAACTTAGTGGCTTTTAATATCTATATTCATCTCTTCCTGCTTGAGTAAGACTTTGTATATGCCTGAGGAGCAAAGGCTTGACAGATGGTCAAGACCCGGTGACTGGAGCAGACTCCCGACTTCATTTTGTGGGGAAGCTGCACTCAAAACACACCCTGAAGTGCACCTGGGAGGCAATGAACACGTTGCCTTCACTTCCTCAAATTCCAACCCTGCCAAGAAAAGCCTCCCAGTGTACTAGAAACAAGCCAAGATTAAAACCTTTCAGTGGGCAGAAAGGCTATAAAGTCTCTCTTGGAAAAGTCAGAAATGGTCCACAATCTGGCCATGTAATCCAGGAGATGGTCTGATTCCCCTTTCTGCTGCATCAGATGCCTGGTGAGACCCTGGGCAAGTCATGCAGGCGTCTGTTTGGTTCTCCAACTCAATGACAGGTACAAGAGCCCGTTGCTTCAACAGCAAGAGCCATACTGACAAACAAAGATTGTCCAGCGTTCAGAGGGAGTAGTACAAAGGACACCTAGGAAAGCATCCATTCACATCGGGAAAGGGGATTTCTGCAGTATCTATTTGGGATGCTCCAACCCCAGAAGTGTTTGAGGTCAGGCTGGACAGGGTTTTGAGCAACGTGACCTAGTGAAAGATGTCCCTGCTGATGTCAGGTAAGCTGGACCAGATCATCTTCAAAGGTCCCTTCCAACCCGAACCATTCCACAATTCTATGATCTGTGTTTCAGTACAAGCTGAAGCGTGAATTTAAATCATTGGCATTACTTGGGCATGGCTCACGTTCATGGTGCTTTAATAAGCCTTTTTAGGGTAGTGGATTAATGTGGCTAGGGAAAGCTGTTAGAGAGAATTAAAACAAAAAATCATTTTACAGCCAAAACCAAGGCATTGCCAACCAAACACAGACCCTGGTCTCAACTCCAAATCTCCTGCCTTTCACTACTGGCAGGCTCTGGAGGTGATCTCCAGCCCCAAAGGGAAAGCTCCCCTCAGCAAGTCAGACCCTAGAGCTTAGCAGTGTTTTCTGGGCTGCATGCTCTGCTGGGACTGAGAAGCCCCTGCACACCCCCACAGCCTCCCCTGGGCAGGGGGCAGACACCAGGCACTGCTCATGTATGAACTTCATGCCTCTGAGGATCCTCCTGTGCTTCCCTTCACAGGGCAGGAATGTGCTCCACCTGCCAATGCCAACCAAAGCATCACTGCCAAATCCTTTGCTAATGCCAGGCACCCAGCACACAGAATTGATGTGGGGGAAGGAAAATAGGGCTCCACTTGCTATCAGAGCTGGCTCAGTTCTGCTGGCCACCCCACCACTACAGCCACACCACTGGTGATTTCTGAGGCAGAGAGGTAGGATGGCTCTTTGGAGATACCCATTGTTTTCAAGCCTTTGCAGTACTTGCACCACAAAGTTTCCTGACTAAAGCTGGCAATTCCTCTGTGGAGTGTACAGCTGGGAGAAGCACCTGCGGGCATTACCTGTGTGCTGGCGAGCGATCACTCACCTGACAATCAGCAGCCACAAACCTTCCCAATATTTCACAGCAGTGACGTGCTTTAAAGCACGTGAGCACACAGCTAAAAAAACAGTTAAAACAAAAAATGTAAGATCTGATACTTTAAAAAATGCAAATCTTGCAGGTGCTTTCTTAACCTGGTGAAATCTAGCGTTTGGTGAGAGCCTTTTTTTTTTGTGCGTACAGAGGGAACAGCTCACATAGGGTAAAGGATGGATCTGGTCTATGCCTGACAGGAGCACTGCAAAATCTACTCCATGTATGATCAGGTAGAATATCTGTGGGGAGATAATTCCCGGGGCTACTGAAAGAAGGACATTTGTGAGGCCTGGTTTCATAGCAGCATTTGTACACAGAAGCAGTTCTCTTTCTACGCACTGGGGAAAAAAAAACAACAGGAGAGGGAGAGAGGGAAGCGCCCCAGATTAGCTGCCAGTGCTGCTGGGAGTATGCCAGAGTTGTCTTTTCATCTTGTGGTCCCTTTTAACTGTGCTGCTAAACAAACTGCAAGCTGCAGTAACAGAGCTGGGGAGGCCTGCCTTCTGCTTCCTTCCTGTATTACTGATTACAGGTGTAATCTGGTTCAGGATCCCCACCACAAAGTTTCTTTCACTGCAGCCATTCTTCAGTCACCCGTAAGCCAAACACAAGTCATTTACAGCTGTCTGAGCCAGTGTCTGTGTTTCTCTCCACTTCTGCTGAGGCTGTGTAGCTGGCTTCCACACTGTGCCATATTCCATAGGTAAAGTAGATGATAAAGCCTGTGGAAGCCAAGGGAGAGAGCAGCATTAGCTCTGTAAGGAAATAGAAACTGCTACACACACCCACTGACGCAAGTTACACCAGTGTAAGTCCAGCCATCCTCATGGTCAGCTTCTAGCACACAGCCACTACCTTCCTTAGAGAAAAAAAGCCATTAACACAGGCACCAGCCTTTAAAAGTCAATCTATCCCAGCCCCAAACAGGATCCTGATTTGAGCATTTCAGGCAATTCAGCCTCATCTACATGGCTGCTGGGAGCATCTTGGCATGCAGCTTAGCTTCTTCAGCTCCAGAAGCACAAGCACCACCACCTGGACAGCAGCTCAAGGCCAGCCAACAAGAAATGCTCTATGGTTTCTTGTTGGCAACAAGACCCATAAGATGGTTCATGGGTTGTTGTTTTGTCCACACAAAGGCTTCAAGACCCTTGAATTTGAAACAAAGCTTGCTACACGCTGCCTAAATGGCTTCAGTCAAGTCACCAGACTTGCCCAAGGATGATCCCTCCCTGGAATGCTACAATAAATTTATGGTTAACAAAATCTAGTAACTTTGAACATTTCTCATTCTAACTCACCTAGGAGCATCCAGATTGCAAACCGGATCCATGTGCCTGCGTCTAGCTGCATCATGAGGTAAATATTCACAAAAATACTCCCAACAGGAAGAAAGGGCAAAAAAGGTACCTGAAAAAGAACAAGAGACATGTTACATCCACAGGCATGATTAACAGGTAAGAAAGAACAGCACATCCCTCGCAAATGGGAAGTGATGGCTGTTACCAACTCTTCAGCTGCCAGATCTGAGAAAAGACAAGGTTAAACCCAAAAGAAGGACATCAGTCCACCACAGCAGGGGGATGTGAACGATGTTGTTCACCTGTTTTAAAAGCTTGTTTTGTGGTCTAGAAGGAGGCAAGGGGCAAATTTTAGTGGCAATACTAAATACTTGTGGGGCAAAGGAAAGAAGAGTAAAAACCAAGGACTGTATCATGATAGGCACCTATTGAACACCAAGAGATGAAGCTAAGGGGAGTACCAGAGGAGGGACCTGAGGTCCAGCAGGTACCAAGGCAATGAAGCAATAGAGAGCAATAGAGAGCAAATTATCCCAAGGCAAAGAAAACCAGAAAATACCACAAGAGATGACTACAGCTGTACCAAGAATGCCTTAGTGGTCTGAGAATCAAAGAAGAATGAGACAGTAAAGCCAAACTGCAAAAATAAGAATATAAAAAACAGCACTGGTATGCAAAGATAAAATCAAACAAGGCAAATTGTAACAATAAAAAGATCTCTGAATATGGTGGAACTAAGTGGAAAGTGAACTTCACTCCTAAGGGAAAAGGAGATTTACAAAAACAAACAGGCTGAAATGTGGGCCTTTCTTGATTTAAGTTTTGAAAAAAAAAATTATGCTAAGTAGCTGCTCACATAATTAGAGAAAGGAGATAGGCACACAGAAAAGAAAAGAATATATTTATAAATTTGGCTTTATCAAGTCAGTAGAGACAAATAAAATTTCCCTAGGTGGGTGAGTTATGTACCCAGAGATTGCAGAAGTGATCTCTGAACTATTAAATAAGCAACTCTGAGAGCTCTTGGTAGACTAGTACAGTCTCTAAAGACTGGAGTAGGGAGAAAAATTACCTATTAAAAAAATACAGAAAAACAACTGGGAAACAAACAGATCAGCCCAGGATTTCCAGAGTGATTTTGGAGAAAAATCACAGTCAGGTTGTAAATGTCTAAAGAACAGCAAGGAGATAAGAAACAAGATTGTCAAGCATTGGAACAGGCTACCCAGGGAAGTGGTGTAGTCATCATCCCTGGAGGTGTTTAAAAGACATGTTGATGTGGCACTGAGGCACATGGCTTAGTGGTGGACTTGGCAGTGCTGGGTTAATGCTTGGACTTGATGATCTTAAAGATCTTTTCCAACCTAAATGACTCTGTGATTTTATGATTGCAGATTTAGCTGTGACCGATATAATTTTTCTTTTTTCTCAGACAGGGTAGTGGCTGAGGAGAAAAAAAGGAGGTAAAATATCCTGAGTGAAAGGTCAGCAGACTTCCTCAGAAGCAAGTTCAGAAAATAAGGTCTAGATGAGAATTCCTAAGTTTTCTGCTCCTGGACATTTCTGCTTCCACCTTTGGGACCATAACCCCAAAATGAGCTGCAAACACTACCTTGGAAAACTCTGGTTGTATTAAGTTATTAAAATCTGTGGATTTATTGAAAAACTTTAATTGAAGAGCAATCGAAATGAAAGTTTGGAGGATGGAATTATAATCCAAAATCAATTTAATAAATTGGGGAGCTACCTGAAATCAGTATGATACAGCATGACTTGTAGGATTATATTGGTGGGAAAAAACTCATCCCAGTGTTTGTTTAATTCAGAAAGGATGGTGTGCTTGGAGAGGAAAACAACAGAGTTCCTCATACTTAAGGCTGCTTAAGAGAGAATGGTTATCCCTCAGCCTCCATGGGGACTAAGGAGGACATGAAAGTGCACTTTCTTAGAGATTTAGAGCCTTGGATCTTCACACACAAGTTTATTTCTTGGGTTCTTTCTCCTTCTGTATCCATGATCACATGTGGCCCTTCACAACCATCCCCTTTCCTCCAGTCTCTGTCTCTTCCCTATCCTATAACCACCTGCTTTCAAAAGCAGGGTCCTGCCCTTCCCTTCCAGCCACACCTCTGTAGCAGGTTCTGCCCTTTCAGCTTCTCCTGGATAGAAAAGTTCACATCATGCCTATATTCTATGCATGTCCATATGCATGTCCATATGCCCTCCTTTTGATACAGGCCAACACACACTTCCTCCTCCAACCACCTCCCAAACAGCTCTTTTCTAGCTACATGTCCCAGGACATTCACCTTAAAGGAGAGTTTGGTTTTGCTTTCAGGCTGTTTCCGTATAATGAAGATGATAGTGACAACAAGGATGGCGGCAATAATCTGTACAGTGTTTATCAGAATGTTTGGCTCAAGGGAAGTCAGGATACAGATACCCACAATAAGGAAACCTGTGAACAGACACCAAAGATTACTGATTTATTTATTTTTTTTAGATACAGGGAAAACCTAAGAATAAATCATAAGCAGGCAAAGCAGAATCTGGAAGCTCAGCAAACAAAACAGCAACTCACAAAAACCCTTACCATAACAAATATGCCTTTCCCACTCTACACCCCCACACACCCCATCTGTGGATTTCTTTTTAAGTCAGGAATTTAATCTGTAGACCTTCAGTTATTCTGGCTATTACAAAAGCTCATCAAAATCACATCAAGGAGGTGAGTTTTTCCACCATGGTGAGTACAAAGCCCTACCAGCTGACTCATTGCCCCAGAGACACACTGCCCAGCTCTTACCAATGACGAAAGTTGAGATGTTCACCACCAAACCAGAGAATTTGGAAGGATCCGAATCTGTAGAACACAGTATGGCTTTGAGGGAAAACTTCTCCTCTTCCTCTGGCAGAAACCCAGCCTGTGACTCACTGGTGCTCACAGACTCGTTATTATCTGTCTCCTCTGTCGACCTAGCCATCTGGTACGCCAAATTAGGCTGCTCTGGTTGGTACCTAGTAAAAGGAAATGACACAAAGAGCCTGTTAGTTTGGCTTTTAAATGAGGCTACCACAAATTGAAAAGCCCCACAGACAGTCATGGCTGCATGCCAGACCTCTACAGCACCGGGACAGGCCTACGTCACGTCTATACCCTTCTGCTTCATGGGGGAATATGAGGAATGATGTCATCATGAAATAAGCAAATACGGCCAGCTTTTATCACCTACAGCTTGGTAGTAACGGAAGTGTTTTGAAGTGGACAGTGCTCCCTTTCATGAATCCTGTCATCCACGTCACCAAGACATGACTGGGTGACAGGAGAAGGAAACAGCAGAGGGACAGACAGATGGTCATAACCAGGCCATTGTGTCATCTGTGGCAAATCAGCTCCTGCATTTTGGCACGGAGGTGGCTGAGCCAACAGCTCTGCAGCTATTGCACCCTGCAGCAACATTCGTGGTGCCTCTACTCCTCCATCCCAGACTCTTCTGCTAGCTTGCCTGCTGCCATAGGGAAGGAAGAAGTGAAGCAAGAACAGTTGGTGCATGTGTGGACAGCACATTCAACAGGGCTGTGACACACAACCATGTGGATCCATAAATAAAAATCTCTCTTCCAGCCTCAGCTCTCTGTTACAGAAGGTTTTGTCAGTGACTCAGCCACATATCTGACTGAAGGACTGAAAGTCACCTTAAAACTGTTCCTATGGGGATGTGTTCACAATGAGGCATTTGTTAAACACTGAGAATTGTGAAATGCAGTGAAATCCTTGGGTCTAGCCACAGCAAGAAACTAGCGGCAGGATCTTGCAGCTTTGGAAACAATTCAGCTGCTGCATCATTAAGCAGTCAAGAGGCAGACAAATCAGCTGCCCAGGCCACTACAAGACAGGCTGTTGGCTCTGCCAACCCATGATGGGGGAAATGCAGTAGGTACAGCAGCTTGCAAAAACAAATTAAAAAGCCACATTTAGCTCTGAGGAAAAGAGTAGGCTGGGAAATCAGGAAACTTAAGACGGACAAGGTAAATCTGCAAGAATTTTCAAGGGGCAGGGCAGAGAGCACAAACACAAAGCAATGGTACTACAGAACAGCACTGGCCCTTCACCTACTGCAAGACTGTTCTTAGTTCAGTGCAATTGCTGTGAAAGCCTCCATCTGATTCTGAATAAGTCATTCAACACACAAAGGTATTTTTTAGTAACATCTTCAGACATTTTTTTCATGAGTCGAGTGCTGTTGTCTGTAAGGTGCCAAGCACTGAAGACCTGAGATTTTTAGCTTAGGTTTGGGAAGATGTGGGAGCTCAGCACTTCTAAAAGACACACACTTAAGGCACTGATCCTGCAAACACATGCTCAGTTCTTTTCCTGCTGCTAGACTTCATCTTGAATCCCCTTTCAAAAGAAGGACAACCTGAAATTGTATCCCCACTGGGGACAAGAGTGGTGACAAGGAAGGCATCCAGGATCACACATCTCTCCTCCCTATCCCTTGGCATCTCTCCTGGGGAATTTAGAGTTGACCACAGCAGGACTGGCACGGAACAAAGGTTAACCAAGTTCAGAGGACTTCCCTGTAGATCCAACTAACATAATCCCCCATGAGCTTAAAGAAACAAGCTCTTCACATGTCTGCAGCTGGAGATGTGCCCAAAGAAACTATGAGGGCATCTGACTGCTGTGCAGAATTCTCTCTGTGTGACAGAAGAGACAAAGCTTCAACATTCTTACCTCAGTACCAACACACAGGCTGCTACCAAGGAGTAAGCCAGGAGGGTCCCGATAGACATGAGGTCCACAAGATCTTTCAAGTCAAAGAGAAAGGCCATAACAGCTGTAGGATGAGAGGAAGGTGAGAGAGAAGAAAAATCAGCAACATGGCAGAACATGCACATCTCAGGAGGACTAATAATGATGCAGCACACATGTGACTCTTGCTCCGGACTTGGCAGGGGAGCTGAGGATGTCCCAAGACAAGGAGAGGCAGGCCTTGGTGCATGAACACTCTAAGCCCCCACAGGCTGTCGCAGCCTCAGTAGCTGAAACAACAGGAAACGCTTACTACAGTAAATTCCAGCCTGTTTGTCTCACATGGGTATGTTCACCCAACTACCTACAATAAGCAGGGGTTTAAGCCACAACCTCATTGTTAGTCCCCCAGTGTAGCTGCAGCACACCTGAAGTCACAGCTATTTCCTGGAAGTAGCTAGAGGGAACAGAGGATGGGCAGCACCTTGCCCTGGTGTCTCAGCTCAGCTGGAGTGAAACCAGGCTTGTGTATGCAATGGGACCAAGCATCAAAGAGGGCATCTTGAAGTAGCAGATATCATCATGGGAGTTTCCAGAAAAAGGCTGCCATCCCTTAGGGATTACCCTGCTTACACACCCTCACCAAGTAACCCCAGCTGTACAGGACTTTGTATAGGGCTTTCAGAAGGCAAGTAAGTGGATAAAAGACACACAGTCAGATGTCAGGTGACACCAAGAGTCATATAAGAGTGTAGGGACCTCAGAGCTGAGCTTGGCCCAGCCTGTCCTTAATGCACAACCTGGAGCCCAACAACCAGCCCAACCTTCAAACTCAGCTGGCAAGAGCTGTCCCTGCAGCTTTGTGTGGGTTTTTGGTCATAGGCACGACTTGGATGAGACTGCAAAGCTTTTTTTTTTTACTTTATATTGCTCTTTTCCCTACCCCACCATGGTCTGGACCCAAGAATACTTGAAGAGGAAGGTGCAGGAGAAGGAAGCTGTGAGGAGGCTCTGTGAGTCCCACTGGCAGGAGCTGAGCCCTTTCACAGGAACTCAAGAGCCCAGGGCAGCAGTCTGGCAGCAACTCCCCACCAAGGGCATTCTTGTACCCACAGTTCATCCTGCATTTACAGCAGAAGGTAAAGAGGAAGCAGCAAGGCTCTCCTCTTTGCCAGGCATCATGACGAAGGGGGTGGCAGCAAGAACAGGGTAAGCTGCTCATCCTTGCTGTCTGGGAGGTTTAATTCCCATATTTGTGGGGAGCCAGGAGAAGGAAGGGGAGAACAGGATGGCTGCCAGCTGTGACTAACTGATTAACAAATGCCAGTGCCACAGGGGCCATCTGCCTGTCTCTGGCTGCTCTGGCATCTTCTGCAGAGCTGCTACCCACAGGCGTGTGGTGTCTTCAGCCAAGCCAGGCCAACAACCACAAGGATGCTGGGACACCACTGGCTGCCACCTTGCAGGGAGTTAATTACTTTTAAGGCTGGCTGAGCAGATAAAGGCAGTTCCTGGCATGAGACAGGATGGCAGCAATGAGCTCTGAGAAAGAGGGACAGGCACACAGCAAGCTACGAATGCTCACCCAGACTCTCCAGGGCATGCCCTGGAAATCCAGGACACCCTCTGGGATGTTGTGTTCTGCAATATATCCAATTAGTAAGTGGGCTAGAGTCAGACGGACTTATCTGCCCTGAAGATGAGCTTATGTCTCCTTTCCACAGATTTGTGCAAGTCTTTGGATCCTACCTGCAGTAGCTCCTGATGTCACTGTTGCAATTAAGGGAGTTTTTCTCTTCTCGTTGACTTTAGCCAAAAATTTAAAGAGAAGTCCATCTTCTGCCATAGCATAAATTATTCGAGGCATCGGAAACATGGAGCCAAGGAGACTACGGACACAGGAAGGAGAAATAATCTACTTATATTACCTCCTGCTGAGCACAGGCACACAAATGAAATCAAGTTTATGGCAGTGTGACTGTCGAACAGGTGGCTTTCGTTCACTTCAGCTTCTCCTTCAAGGACTCCCTCTGAACACCCATGTTACTGATAACTGCTAACTGAGGTGCAGCTCTACGATTTTGGATAGCTAAACTTAGCCAAGGGCCATAAAACCAGCCTGACTTTCAGGTAGTAAAAGAGCTGTCACTTCTGTGAGCCTCTGCAAGTTGCTTACCTAATTGAACACATCTAAGTTGATCTGAAATAGGCGTTCTGAGTTCAGAAGGTGACATGTTCTGCCTCCAGCTTGCCCTGCCTCCCATCCAGATGCCTGTCCTGCAAGTAACATGCAGACATATGGCCCTGGATATGGTATGCCCCATGCACTCCTGAAGATGCACCCTGCACTACCTGACACAAGTCTGCTCTCCATCCAGCAGGCTAGGATGTCTTGCACCCAAACTGTGCTTGCATTGCATAGCTGCCTCCATGACTTAGTCACTCAATCCAGATTTATATTCCTGAGATGCACCTGCTGGGTGTTCTGCTAAGATGGGCGTTTCTGAAGTGATACTGGTCACCTGTTTCTCTGGTATCTATCACAGGATGAAATCCTGGTCCTTTTGAAGTCAGTAGCTCCAAATTTCATCCCTGGTCTCTGCTCCATTTTTCAGAGGAGGTGGAGATACATGTGTGCCTTGAGAGATGCAAAAATGAAGAGCAGTGCCTTACCTCGTAGAAAGTGCACACAAGGAACCGACAGCCACTGCATAATTGGCTCCATCCCAACCCACATATTTAAAGGCATTGGGTAAAGGGCTATTGGTATCCAGCTGGTAGTAAGGCATCATGAGTGTCAGGGCAGCCGACACGCCAAAATAAGCCACAAAGCAGATGAGCAGAGATGCCACAATGCCAATAGGAATGGCCTTCTGAGGGTTTTTTACCTCCTCGCCTAGAAGAAAGGAATTTAAATATCAGCTAAATGACCAGCAAGAACTTTATACCAGCCTAGGGCAGGAGTGCTGGCTGGGGCTTTCAAAGGTTTCGTGGGCACAGATGTGCTCTTTGACCATAATACTCCTCATGGCCTGCTCCATCCACTGGGAATACCCACAGCCTGTTTGCTCCCGTTTCTGCTGCTCCTGTCACTTCTTCTGACACACATTCATGGAAGCCTTGTAAACTCAGGCACAGAAACAATCTGGATTAAAAATAGTCTTTTCCCCAAAATAGATCATCCTTCTATACTCCTCCTATCCTACTGATGGTGCACACTCAAGAAGAGTTCAATGATCACAGATGATGAAACAAGAAATTATTGTGCAGCTGTAGGGAAAATCCTTGGATACCCATTTTAGTAGCATCTCCACCAGAACTGATACACCATGATCATGGTACCATAGGTGTCCAGTTCCAGAGAAAGGCAGAGTACCTGAAAGTCATATGAATCTTTGAAAATGCATCTTAGAAAAAGGACCCCCTCTAGTTTTTATGGAAAATTTTCAACAAACAAGTAGGAAAAAATGTGTGTAAAAAACCAAAATTCCTCAAAATTCAGGCACTGATCAAGTACAAAACAGATTTGCGTATTCCTAGTCCTACAAAACTGCTCTGGAAGCAAGAGCTCCTGAGGTACAGCATTTCAGCAGGATAAACTGATAAACATAGATCCATACACCTACAAGTCAAAAGCAGATGAATGTTTCTCTTACAAGGAGAGGCTCCAGGGCTGGCTGGAGTAATTGAGCACTTCTCAAACTCCTTGCTTAGAACAGGACATAGTAATCCTTTATCTGTCTGTGACGATTTCCTTCTCCCTCTGCTCCAACCGTTCTTGCCAAATGTGAAATTAAGGATAATCCTTTCTTCAGGGAATTAGGATTCTTCTTAGCCACAAGAAATATAACTATGCTGATGGCTTCTCTCTCGAAATGAGACCTCTTAACCTTTAGAGGTAAAAACTCCTCCTGATTCTGAGGCACAGCTTTAGGGTGCAGATTACTCCCCAGACGCTTCCTCTTTCTTTGGATCTCTAAAATACTCCAAGCCATCAGAGACTCTTCAGCTGAAGGCACTGAAGAACTCTGTTCCAGAATAACCTGTTGATTAAAGTACCATCTGGAGTTAGAGGCTCAAACTCATCCGAACCTGGGCCTTCCCTGTTTGCCCTAGCTGGTAAACCTCGACATGTTTTCTGTGGAGTCTGACCTGGTTAGTGTCGTATCTGACTATCCACAAGCTTGGGCCCTGCAGGCAAAGAAGAAAGGAGGAAGCTTGTGGGTTATACAACCTATCTGCATGCCACAGCAGCTAGAAGTAAGCACTTGGGCACTCAGGGACTTGAACAAATTCAGCACTTTCACTATTAGTAGCAGCTGAGCCAAAAGCCTATTTTGAGCTGAAGTTCAGAGGGATGACAAATGCGGTGTCGTGAATTCCCTATTATCAGCGCTCTGCAACATTACTGAAAGTCAGTCTACCGGCAGCCAGGTTCATAACCAGAATGAAGACATCTTCCCTCTTACCTGTAGTAGCAATACAGTCAAATCCCACAAAAGCATAAAAACACGTGGCTGCCCCTGAGAGGACTCCTTTCCATCCGTAGGGCATAAAACCTCCAACACCGTAGAGCTTTTCTTCCTGTGTTTGACTGAAAGGCATGGCACTGGGTTAGAAGTAATCCTGCCTAGCTGGGAGGCACAAAGCTATTCACATAGCTCATAACAAGATCCAAAGCTGAAGTTTGAAGGATCAGGCTGTCCCTTTCATATGCTAGCATACAAATACCAGGCAAAATGCTAAGCCCTACCCACTGCTGAGCTTTGGACTGGCCTGCAACAGGCTGGGGAATGCACGGAATAAAAATGGTTCACGCTTTGTTCCCACCACCTGTTTTGTGGGGTGGATAAAAATGTCTTGGCTAAGACAAGGAGAAAATAGCATGAATATTAAAAATCCTCTCCTAACATTACTGCATGTGTGTAGACACACATTCATTCAAACAGAAGCTTTAGGAAAAGCTTTTGGAAAAGCTGAAGACTGAGAAACAGGTAAGCCATCCACTTTTTACATCAGATGGACTCAGACAAAGTGTAGGTGAGTAGACATAAGAGAGGAATGCAAGGTGCCATGACTGTTTAAAATCCACCCCATCTTCCATTCTCAACTTCCAAAGTCCTTATGCCAAGCTCATACCCAAACCATGCTTGCAACCATGAGAGAGAAGTGGAGCCTGGATCCTTGACACACCAAATGCTTTGGTGAGCCTTATCCAAAGCTCATTTAAGTCAGCAGACAAGCCCAGGCTGATCTCAGTGCACTTTGGATGGGGACCCCAGATCCATGTGCCTTGTGTTGAGTGACATATAACAAGCATACCCTTCAGTTCAACTGATTTAGGTCACTTTTTCAGTGAAAAGCCTTTGTAAAGATGAATTAAGGCAGTTAAACTAAAGTAAATCCCAATTCTGCAAGTCTTCTCACATAAAAGCATCTGAACTCTCTCATTGCAGCTCTGCTGAGACTTAGATGAAAACTGGCCTACAGAAATAGCACAAGCCAAATGTGGATTACTCTGGAAATAATGAGAAAATAAACCCCAGACAGATTTTACAAAAATATTAAGTCCTACAGGTCAAAGAGCTGCAGCTATACTTTGAAACTCTCGCACTAATTGCTCCTTGCATGGGAATAGCAGCAAGGAAGGAGAGGGGACCTGTCCTATAGAAGCAATTTGTTTGCAGCAGGTTGAATTTTGAAAAGAGGCTCAAGAAGCGTCTTTTACACAAGATAAATTTGACCCACACAACATTTATGAATCTCATCAGATTTTGTGCAGCTGTGCTTCCTTGCAGGCCACCATAAAGAGTTTAGGTAGCAAGCCAGGACTGAGCTGATACCTGTGGAGATATTTAAAGGTCCTTATTCTGTGTTGTACAGTCTCAAGAAAAAATTAATAGCTTTGCCTTACTGGTAAGCCTTGTAAGCTGCTTAATTTTGATCTTGTATAGGATGACAGGACTTTGGCCAAACAGCAAAATGTAATTAAAAACATATTTATGATATGCTTGCTGCAATGCATTAAAATAATCTGCAACTTGCCTTCACTTTGTTGAGGCATTTGAGACAAGGTGTCTAAAAGGTGTAACAATGCTCCAAACATATTGCCCAAGTATTCAAAGAAAGTACACAGCTATACTTGGACATGGCTTCATACAGACAGGAGAGCCAGCCCGGTGTAGCCTTGAAGTAGGACACTGTCTAAAGAGCTCTTTTCTCTCAACTTTGGACGCTATACTGGTCATAAGGCTAGAAATGGTCAGTCCTACAGCAGAGCCCACGATGCAGCCAACTCCTAGCACTTTCAGCCCATAGGAACAGCCTGCTTTCAGCAAACACGCACCGAGGACAGCTTTGCCTCCAAGGTATCTGGCAAAGGAGGCAGCCATCTCATTCACTGGTTTTCTAACTCGGTCCACAACCCCCCATTTAAACTTGCTGTTGAAAATGCACCAGCTTCTGAGATGAAAAGAAAACATCCAACCTACTTGTCTTTGGAAATGCTATGGCTGGTGTTGTAAATGTCCTGTTCAGTCAGATTCCAGTTTTTAACAGATCCTTTCACGAAGCCGGAGATAACGACAAATCCAAGCACAAGGATGTTGATGCAGGTGAACACTTTGTTCACCAGGGCAGATTCTTTCACTCCAAAAGCTAAAAGGCCTGGGGAAAAAATGGCATAGGTCAGGTATTTCACCACCAGCAGCAGGCACTGGGGACTCGCAGATGTAGCTCAACTGTGTTCATGCTGTGCTCCGCCCAAATTATCACACTTTGTTTCTTCACAAATCCAGGCAGCTCAGGATTAACTCTCCCAGAAGCAGGATGAAGACTCCAGACTAGATATTACTGCTGCAGAATGTGACACACCTTCCCACCCAGCACGCCCATGTGGACTGTGTCCCTGATAAAGTGCTTTGCTAACACACCTTAACTACTCCCACAGCCTCCAACTCCATACAGAGACCTGGAGAAAGCACAACAGGTGGTTTTTCATGAAGGAACATTGTCTTAGAGGTCTTGGCCAAATGTAGAAGTTATGAACAACACTCAACTTTCCTTAGAAACAGGGAAATATGAGCAAGGAGTAGAATCCAGGAGGATTCTACCTCTAATAGCTACTTCTAGTGCTGAAGACAAAGAAGAAGCTGGCATCTTGGGAACCCTGCTCCCACCTAAATCAGCAAGAGTTTTGCAAGTGAGTTCAGTGAGAGCAGGATTTCAGATTGATCTTAAGATCATTTATCTGGAGAAGAGCATGGCTACAGGCCTTGGCAAACAGAATTTTACTGAGGCATAGCTTGGCTTCTCAGGTTGACAAGCTCTCTTAAGTTCCTCTTCAGGTGCCTGATTTTTAAGAACTGAAAATTTTAACCCAAATCTAAGGCTGAAGGAGAAGTAAAAAAACTTCCTACGGGCCTGAAGAAGCACAACAGTGTTCTTTTACTGCTACTCCAAGGGACTTGAAGGAGCATCCTGTGTACTCACCTTTCCTTCTTTGAAAATAGGAAATAAGTTGACACTGCCATATCAGGAGTGTTTGATAAGACTGCATACCAGCCCATGAAAATCTGTAAGGTACCATTTAGAAATCTGAAGCTCAAGACAGTGCAAGCAGAAGTAAACTTGTGGTGATTATATTTGGGACTAAAGCTGCTCATTCAGCAGCTTTTTTTTAGAAAAGAATGGTTTGCCTTTTTTATCAGAATCCATGGAATTTGCTTCATGCAGGAGCATAATGCCACCTTATTATAAAGTAACCTTTACCATTTCACACCTCAGCAGTGCTTAAGTTAGGAGGTCTAAATTTTGTAAATTGTATATGAAGTGAAAGACCAGATTCTGATTTTAAATGATAGCAATTCATATTACATACAAATGAACAAAGAGGAAAATCTCTCCCATTCAGATGTAATCCTGAAAACAGAGGGCTGCTTCAGCAGCCCTCGATGTAATCCTAGATCCAAATGCAAACCCAAATGCTAAAGCATCCCTTGTTTATGAGGCCTGTCCCCATAAGCACAGCTCACACCATGAGAAGGCCATTCCAATCAGAATGGGAAATGTCAGGATAACCTTGTTAGTGTGACACTGCAGCTTCTGCGTGCTGGAAATCACAGAGTACAGAAGCATAATTTTTAAAATTTGCCTAAACTTGGTAATGCTTTGCAAGATCCAGCTGGAGCAGAGGTAAACATTCTGAAGCATTTTGATCTTCCAAGTTGTCAAAACTTTTCCAATTTATGATCAAAGCCTTGGCACATTTTTAGAAAAAATAAAGAGGTGCAGACTGTCTAAAACACATTTATTTCTCTGGAGTCTTGTGTTCACTTTTGCAAATTGAAGCCCATATATATTTTTAGGAAAAAAAAACCAGGTAGTACATGAGATTGTAACCAAGTCCTCTTTCTTTTTTTCCCTCACTTTCCTGGCTCAAGGCATCAAAAACTGGCAGATTATCAAAAAGGGAATAAGGTTGATAGAGCAACTGCATTAAATTCTTGTGTAATAGGATTTGTGGAGGGAAGGATTAAATTTCCATACCTGACTGAGGATAACAAGTCATCTTTTCTTTTCCTCCTTATATAAAATTTGATTGAAGGTTTTAAAAGTGGCTCAAAAAATATCAGGAATGCTCCCCTCTAATTAAAAACCTTGTAAACAGGCTATGCCCTGTGCTAACTCCACAGCAGCTATATAGGTCAATCTAACACTTGCAGCAAAGAAAAAGCCTTTAATATGTTGTCCAAAATAAATCAGGACTTCATGCTCATTCCCAAAGCAAACAATGGGATTACAGAAGGAGGTGCAAGACCCACAAATCCCTCCAGTGCCTCACCTGTTAGGATGACGATTATCACCACAGCAAAGATGTCTGGGTATTTCGCTAGCACTCCAGGAGCATCCATCGTCATGTATTTTTTACAAAATTTTTCAATGTGCTGCCCTATGATTTCATCAAATGTAGCACTCCAGGCTCTGGCCACACTCGAGGTTCCTGCCAGAGGACAGAAAGGATAAAGATCACCTTTTGTAGCTGGCACATGTTCCAAACCAGGGGGAACCTTGTAAGGTTTTTCAATATGGAGGGCCTCAAAGCAACCATGCATGTGCTCCCAGGTGCTGGGAGTAGACTTTCCTCTCCATATCCAGCCCATAGCCTGTGTTTTTGCTTGGCATCTGCTCTGATGGTAACACACACAGGTGGTGGGCCTCAGACTTATGCTGAGCTGACAAGATGAGAAAAATCCTTTTAGTCAGGCTTCTTTGCAAACTTCAACTTTGCCTTAGATACTGCCCTGACTGACCTTTTCCTTACACCCTCAACAGGCCGACCTTCCCCCAAACCTGGTAATTTCTGTTACCAGAGAGGTCCAAATGTAATGCTGGCACAAGTCTCTGGCAGCCCCAGTTAGGTGGCTGCAGCCCAGGCAGAGAGACCTTACAGAATCCAGCTGCCCTCCAGCAGTGCAATGCTGGAGCACCAGAGCCTGGACCACACCACTTGCCCAGCTCTGCACTCTGGCAACACTCAGGTCTGCTCCAACCTCCAGTGCTAGAGCACATAAGCAGGAAAAACCCAGATACAATTTACGTGTTATCTGAGCATAAGTCAGCCTATTGCAGAATGCTGGTGATGATCACAGCAAGTGGCACAGCTCCTGCCTCCAAAAGTGCTCAGACTTCACCCTCTGGGGCCACTGTTTGCTGTGGTTCAAGTGCATTCAACTACATGCAGCTTTGCTGGGGCAAGGACTGAACCTGGGGTCTCAGGACAAGCAAGTTGGGGACAGTGTCTGGGCCATAAAAGTAATTTGAGAGAACTGAAATAGTAACAATAAAGAGCTACCACCAGACAGTGACAGCATTTTGTAAAATAAGTAGGTTTGGGTAAAAGCCACCTTCTCACTCTCCTGTGTTAAACTGGCTACTGTTACACTCCCAATGTCTTATACAGTACATACACTATCTATAACAGCACCTAATTGCATGTTATAATTACTACTGTACATAATTACCTAGTTAAAAAAAGAGCTTGGCTTGGTTTTGGCTTGCAGAGCAGTTCCTCAGAGGATGCCATCAGGAGCCCCTTTCCACCCAGAACAGTCTGTCCTGCCACACTCACCTGTGAGTGGGTGTTCAGGTCTCAACTCCGGCACCTGCAATCCTGTCAAACAATGTCTGTGCTCACCTACAGCCAAATCCTCTGCAGCAGTGGTGGGCAGCACCTGCAGCACAGCTGGGAACACTCACCTGCCCAATCCAGCTTTGCAACAGCATAAAAATTAAGCTGCAGAACAGACCTGTTGGGAGACTCTTCTGTTAACCAGGACAGAAGAGTGCACAGTGTGAACACCTTTAAAGAGTTTGGACATCACTGCCACCAATTTAATCTTAAGAAATTGCAAAAGTTATCGTATACCACATTAAAAATTTCAGCTTAGCCTTGGCACGATTTGAGGAAAAAGACTATTTTAGTGCTATTTTTTTGTCCTAGCTCTAATATTTTACGTTCTAGGACAGGAACACCCAGCTCCTGCATGTGTTACATTAGATGCCAGCTGCTTGGATGCCAGTTCCACATAACTATCAGCCATTTATCCAGAACTCTCTGTAACCAACAGGCTTGAGGGAGCAGGGGGAATCTGACATTCTTTCAACAATGCAGACACCTGGATAATATCTTGCTGATATTAGAGAGCACAGTGCAAAGAGATTCAGCTTGTAACCAGGAGGATTTACTCGTTCTGGGTCAGCACAGCCTCACCAGATTGGATTTGGGTCCTGCCTACAGCACACAGCTCCCAGGAGAACTGCAGAGCTCAGGTGCTGGGCTCGCTGCAGGAACAGGCACAGATAAGGAGGTCACCAAGTGCCAGGAAACCCCAGCAGCAGCTGCTTACCAGAGATGCTGCTACTCATCATACTACCAGCTCCCACCAGTTTCCAGTTCCTGAAATGCATCCCACAATCTGGCACAGTTCCCCAAATCCACATCATCCCAGAAGAAAGTTCTCATCAGATCCTGAACACCTTCCTCCTTTTCTCTAGACCATAACTGATTAGTTGCATG
The DNA here is from genome assembly GCF_965178545.1 of Coloeus monedula. NCBI lineage: Eukaryota > Metazoa > Chordata > Aves > Passeriformes > Corvidae > Coloeus > Coloeus monedula. The sequence goes on from NC_138783.1 coordinate 48,841,840, forward strand.
CCCATTTTTTTCTCATCACTCACCTCCAAGACTCTACACAAGCCTTCCCCCAAGTCAAGTCACTTCAATTAATTAAAACCTACTGCCCACCCATCCTTGGACCCCAGGATTTCTTTTTCCACCCTCATAATACTTCCTGAGCATATATCTGAGAACCTCAGCATGAAAACACCAAGCTGGTTGAGCCCCTTAGAGATGCAAGCTCATTTTCAATGCACTGCTTGGCATTTTCTCAGCAAGATTAAGACAAAACTTGGCTTTCTGCCCCCTCAAGCCTTGGCTCTGAAGTGCAGCATGTGACTCAAAGGACTGACGTCTGGAGACATTTAGTGATGCCTCTGTGTGTGAGAGAGAGCTGGTCAAGCCTTGCCCTGGTGAGGCAGTGCCCTGCCCCCACACCCCCCAGCCTCTATTCCAGCCCTGCATTGGCACACCAGGAGCATGACTCCACTCCACCTAACCCAGCTCCTGAGTGGCCAAATGACCAGAAGTTCCACCTGTGGGGCGGCACCACAAAGGCCCAGGGTTTTTTAAGGTGGAGCATAAGTCCAGCACATCTTGACCCTACCCTCCTCGTGGAGTTGGTATCTGAACACTGCTGGAACCCAGGAGCTGGTAGCTATGTGTGCTTTTGTATGTCTTTTCTATCTTTCACTCCTTATTCTAATTCCCTCTTCTTGGAACATTTTGAGTACCTTAATATGGAACAGGTTTAAAGTTTGCTAAGTTGGATGGGCTAAATCAATGCTGTGAGAAGTGTTTTATGTTGACTGGATGTTGTACTAAGTTTTTTGCCAAAGTCTCCTGATTTTTCTAAACTTTGCCAGTAAACTTTTGTGTTGTTTTGACCTCTTGAGAATATCTGGTTGGTATTTCTCCCATGTGTCTAACCCAGAGTACAGGAACCATTATAAACACTTTCAAAAGTTTCATCAAGCAAGTTGATTGGGGCCTTACAGTGGCACCCAACATATCTTTCTCCTCCATGCCCCAGAAGCTGCTGGGAGTTGTCCTTGCTCACAAACAGGGCAATTAGCACTGAGAGAAATGCTGAGTGAGATAAAGAGACCTCCTATACCTCATATCCTCCCCCAATGTTTTTCCATCTTAGCCGCCCTTTCTCACAAATTATGAGAAAGACAGTTTGCAAATACACATTCTTGACACAGGACTGAAATAAAAGTCACAAAGTTGTATTCAAACACATTCACAGATAGTATCTACTTATTTGTTACTGTATTTTCTGCCTTGTGACAATACAATGAGCAGTCAACTCTGAGATAAAAACTGAGGCAGTTGTTCAAAATCCATTATGAGAGGGGGGAAAAAAAAAAAATCTCAGAAATACCACTCTGAGCCCAGATCCTTGGAGTAGAACATTCAGTAGGCAAAAGTTTTCATTGTGCATTTGCAGAATCAGGTTTTGGGACAGCAACCACCGCTATGTCACTCATTTTGGTCGTCCAGTATCATGGTAGGAAGGGCCCCAAAACCAACTAGATGAAGGGCATGAAGGAGACGATTTATCATTACTTTTCTGGAACAGAAGAAAAATTACCAAGAAATCTGTTCAATTTATCTGTGTGTAGCCTAAGCAGAGTCCATTTTAGAAGTCTGGAGGAAATTATACACTTAATTTTTTAAAAAGTATTTTTATCTACTCATTGCAGTGAATGTTATTCACAAAATAGCTACAGGACTCTGATTTCTTAAGGACATGAGTTTAATTGAATCTGGCTTTTCATCTTCTCTTTTTTTTTTTTTTTTTAAAGGAGGAGGAGAAGAGGAGAAAAATATTTCAAGTAACACACAGAGGAAAGCCAGCATGATCTCAGACAGGCAGCTGCTATGCCACTATGTTGTTCTTGATATGATCTCCAAGCACCATGGAAACTAAATTCCAAGGTAATGCTTACAGATCCCATAAAATGCAGTTAAAAAAAACCAACTCTCTTTAATAATTTAGCATACAGTCGGTTTTCAGTTTAACTAGCAAGCTTTCAGTCTCAACTGGCGAGTCTGTTGCAGCCTTAATTAGAGGTGTGATAACAAGCAGCCTGCCCAGAATGTGCTTGAAAAGACAGGAATCCTTAATTAGCAAAGTGTGGCTTAGTTTTAATGCATCAGCTGAGTTGCACAGCGCATGCTCTGAGCTTGATCCAGGGCCTCTCCTAGTGGGAGTCAAGGGCTTAGAAGGGATTTGGTTTGTATTTTCCAGAGACTGTGAACCTGCAGATCATCTTAAGATTAATTCTGCAGCAATTCACAAGACAAAACTCTTATCTCCAGATACTTTAAATAGATCCCAAAGGGACCAGAATTAATCCTTGATCAGCTGTGAGTACAGATGCTCTGTATAAAAGCATCTTTCTGTGAGCAGCTCCTTTCTCAGCAGAGAGGACACTCTTTTGCACCCTAGCAAGTGTGCAGCAGCCAGGGAACACCAGAGGGATGAGGTGGAGATTCAGAGGAATTCCCAGCAGCAAAAAGCCCACATTAGGATAAACCCTCAGCCAGCAGCACACGACTCGACTCACCTCACCAGCTGGCAGGAGCCACCAAAAATGCATCTCGCAGACGAGTCCTGAAATCCTCAGTGAGTGCGTGAGTGAAGCATCTATTGGTAACACAGGCACCCAAACAAGGGTGACCTTACAGACCAGGCTGCCACCTTGAACTAAAGCTGGGGTCTGGCAGCACACCCACCATACTTACCGATAACATAGGAGAGGATTAGATTCCACCCTGTGATGAAGGCCCACAGCTCACCCACAGTCACGTAGCTGTAGAGATAAGCTGATCCTGTCTTAGGAACTCGAGCACCGAATTCTCCGTAGCAGAGTCCGGCAAGCACTGAAGCCAAGGCGGCAATCAAGAAGGAGATAACGATGGCAGGTCCTGCATTTTCCCGTGCCACAGCTCCAGCCAGTACATAGACACCTGCACCCAAAGTGCTGCCCACTCCCAGAGCCACCAAGTCAAACGTGTTGAGGCATCGTGAGAGCCGACTGTCTTCTCGAGTGCAGTCCACATTTTTCCGACGAAGAAGCTGGTTTCCAAAATTGGTAATTTTCTGACATTCCATCTTCTTTTTTGGGTCTGCAAGAAAGATGCTGCCATCATTATCCAGACCAGAATACCCTCCGACATCAGCATCACTGCACAGTTATAATGGTACAGCCCTGTTACCTTTCAGCAAATGAAACTTCCCATCTTCCACCTTTTTACAGGGCAAAATGTCTCCTTTAGCATTTCATCTGCACTTACCATGGGTAATTAAAATAAACAAAACTAAAGCATTTTCTACTTCCAACTCTCAGTCATGCTGCAAACCTTCTGCAATCCTAGGAGAGAGGCAATACTTGAATACAGCTCCCACCCCACTCCACAGTCACCCAGGCCACACACAAGTGGGCAAACTAAAAATGCGAATTCCGTATTTCAGATTTCAGAAGGGTTTTCCTGTTCTGAGCAAGAGAGTACTTTAAAAGTGAATATCCCAGTTGCCCCATTTACCACACTGTGGTTCACCTTGCAGAGAGCTTGTGGAATGCACAAACCCTGTACTGCTGGGATCAGTTTAAACCTGAGGATGTTGTAGGGGTGTATGTAACATCTCCCAAGCTGATGGGTACTCAGCCTAAGGAACAGCTACTCCAGGACAACCTCCTCTGTAAGATGTGCTGTGCAGACATCACATTTTCTCTGCTTTACTCTACAAATCTACAGGCTGTGTGGCCACAGCCTGTAAGGATGAACCTCATCTTCTATCTCAGACTGCATCCTCCAGCTCCAAGAGCCACACCCTGGTATTTACACTGCACCATTAAGCCTGGCTTCAGCAAAAGGGCTGTAAAAATGTTTCTTCATTAATTATGCAAAAGGAAAAAGGTTATTTTATTTAGATGCAATGCTGGACTGAGGCATATGCAGCAGCACACATTGCACACCAACAACAATACTATGCTGAGAATAACATGCAGGCAAAAATACTCCTAAATGCAATTTACAGTACAGTTCAGTGAGATTGGTACTGCATCAGCTGCAGCTAAAACCCAGCGTAAAAGGTGGGAAAATACATGCTAAGAAACTTAATTAACTGAGTCAACTGTTAAATCCATGCTTCAGTTTTATCACCACAGCATCAACTACAAAACCAAAAATCCTCTTCACTTTTCCAAGACACCGGTCATAAGTCCCGGCTTAAATCCCTTTCTCTTGGCTTTACACTAACTCCCCTGCTATGAGAAAGTAATTACAACTGCAGGAACAGGGCTGAGAATTACAAGGCCCACTGTGTCAGGAATTGTATCCCACCAACAGCTCTCAAACATGCTCCCAACAGACATGGATTTAGACAAATAAAGGCAGGTTTTAGGCCAATCTTACAAAACTCTTGTTTCATTAACTATGGGAGTTCCCAACACATTCAGAGAGGGAAAACTATCTTCTCCCTTCAGCAGGAAGACAGGCATAAGTCTTTACCTAAGTGCATTTGTATGTCAGATTGAGTGAACAATCTCCTTCCCACCTGAACTTTACCCAAATCCATGTCAGCCAGGATTGCTTCTGGCTGGACAACTGCCCACCTCCCTAAAGCTGGGACAGGGCAGTCACAAACTCTGAACTGGGTTAAATGGGCAAGAAGATTGTGGCACTGGAGTATCCCCAATGAATTCTGTTGCTTTCTAGGATGACACAAGTCCTAGGTTTTGTTTAACTCCCACCAGAGTAATGCAGAAGAGATCCCACTGCTGCCTTCATCATCCTGTGAAGATCCTGGCAATGGGGCTAACTCATCCACTCTGCCCAGCAGTGGTGCTGATTTACATTCAGCCTGAAGTTCCAGGAAATGGGAAGAATGCCAGTGCCATGCAGAAGAAAAAAATGGTGAAGGTACAAAAAAAAGCCCTCCAAAACAAAACAAAGAAATTCCTGCCATAAACTAGATGCAACTAAGAGCAACATACACACAGGAGACGCATTAATGAATTTATGTTCCAAAGTTAGTGTGAAATGCAAGACCAGTTTGACTCAGAACCAAACTCTGAATTTCAGGACAAACACGGATCTATTCTGAGGTACAGAAACATCAAGACATACCAAAGGACTGCTGCAAAACAGTTTACTTTGTCCTAAGTCAATATTTATGGCAAAGTTTAGACATTCAGTGGCCCAGACAGAGGAGTTAGAAGCAATACAGAAGACCACAGGGAAGGCCCAGCTGAGGCTATTAATAAAGACAGAAGAAAAGAAAGCAAGCTGAGATGGCCCAGATCAGGGAGAAGCTGAATGTTGAGCCAGGGAGGTCTGCAGAGATGAAGTGCAGCTGGACTCATGTGTCCTTTGCACAGAGCCGTGGCCAGGCCTCAGTGGACCCCTGAGGCTGAGCTAGACCAACCAGAGAAACTCAGAGATTTTCCTGAGACATTTCACCCTTGGGAAGGGTACAGACCCGGACCTCCCCAAACCACAGTGACTTATGCACTGTGTTCGTCAGGATTTGCACCTCCAAGTTGACATCAGCCTTGCTGAACATAGTGCTGAACATTTCTTATGCGGAAAAGCAAGGTGAGGGAGGAGGGTATCTTGCAGTGTTAGACCATGCAGTGTGCAGAAGGAAAAGGTTTGTGATGCACACTTGTTCATCAGCGTGGGGGTTTCTACAATGCCCACACAATGCAATGGGGCTGAACCCTAACTGCTAGATAGCACTAATGATACACTTGCTTGCAGTGTGAAGTGACCTACTGTTCCCATGCACCACACAAAGCTCCAAGGAGGATGTACTCTGTGGTGGACAAAAGCAAAAGGCAGAGGTCAGGCTGTGCAGCCTGACATTATCTTTGTCCAGGGATGTGCTTCTAGGGTGGACCAAGTTTCCCTGCAGGTGAGAGCCACTCTCCCTTCTCCTTCCCCCACCACTGACCCCCAAGGAGCTGTGGATGCTAAGACTTTCAGGATTTGGCTTAAGGGCTCTTTTTCAAAAACATACTACCTAACAATAATGGTAGATTTTTTACTTCTTACACAGCCATTTACTTTAACAAAATCTGGTATCCTGCAAAACAAACATGATTTACTGGTTTTAGTTCTGCACTGAAAATGAAGGGGTAACTAGTACCCAATTCCCTGCCTTCTCACAGACACACGTGTCATGAGAAATCACTTCCTTGGCAAAAACAGGGCTGGTGAGGGGCAATGTCCCCAGAAGAGGAACAGACCCTTGGTGCAGAGATGGAGGATCAGGGTGAGAACTTGGCAATGTCCAAGGGGGCAGGGGGACATACAATTTATTCATTAAAAAAATAACCTAGTGAATTATTTCAAGTTTTTATATCACTCAAGAGTGCAATTTCATTTGGAAGTTCCCTTGGGCCTCTCTACAGGTGTTCACAGCTGTACTACAGCCATCAAGAATAAAACAGAACTGCTTTTTATGGATAATTTGCTTAGAAGAGGGGCTATTTAATTATGACAGGCCTGGAAATTAAGACCAACATCCTGCAATTGGCTTAATGTCAGCAGACAGTGCTCATCTAGCTGATTTCCAGATCAAGATATCAACTCCCTCTTTCCCAAAAAGCATCTCAAGGTCTGAGCATCTCTGTTGTGAATAGAATACTTCCTACAGCCTGCAGGTAACAAACAGGGAGCTGCATGCAGGGCATAGTGCGACAGTTTTGTGGCCCTCACATACAGCACTGTCATTCATCTCACAGGCCACTGATCACCATCCTAAGCATCTCTTACATGTCTTCATTGGTTTTGAAACAGCAGGTACCAAACCAACCTTTCAATTAAATTCACTGTAGCTTGACAAAGAGACCTTCAATGAAGACAAGTGGGTTTTTTTCAGGAGAACAATTTTTTTGTTTAGAAGGATGTTTAGCAGTACAGAGTCATTACACCTCTGCCCAAAACCTTCTCTGTATCATTTGTTATCTTTGCAAGTGTATCAAAGGGTGATGTTGGTGGAGTTTATGATTTTTCCCCTCCTTAGAAGTTGCATCCAGCTGTGATTTTGCTTTCTGAAGCGGTCATCCTTGACTTTGAAGTGACCCTTTGTTCTGGGCTGGTTCCACTCCCAACCTCACTTGAAAAGATGAGCCTTTTTTTGAATGTACGGTCAGTATTCCTGTGGCAAAATGCAGTCCTAATAACATAAAACAATATAAATTATTCCAGAAATGTTACCTGGTAATACCTAACCACCTTCAAGATGAGGAAACTTGAATCTGAATGAATATACATTAGCTTTGTTCTGCTCACACCTAGCTCCTCTCACCCCTGCTTTAGCTCTGGTTTTTCTGATAAGAAACACTGAGCTGCAAGTCCCAGCCACTCAGACCCTGGGTAGGAAATGGCTTCACCCCAAGGCTTTGGGTATCTCCATGTTTTGGCTGGAGCTGAGGTCTTTGAGAGTGGTGGGAAGCAAGGACACACCTAGGTAGCCTAGCAGGGTGGACCCTGGGCCAGGGGCCACATCCTTGGGTGAATCCTGTCCCACTGAAGTTGATGGCAAAGCTCCCACCAACTTCAATAGTCCAACTGCTACTGGTACTCGTGTTTTATTTATAATTATGTTTATTACTTTTGTTCCCTATCCAACTTTGTGTCTTGACTCTATTGTATTTTCAAATAAAGTAAGATATTCTTCCTCCTTTTATCTAATGGTTAACATACCTATTATATCAGGTTGATAGATTTCCTTCCCCATTCTTCAAAACAAACCCATAATAAAATAAGCAATCTGCCATGTGGTTGACAGAAAAAAGTAAACTATAATAAACATCTGTCCAGCTAAACATAGAACACCATGTGTAAAACTAAGCTGACAGCACCATTTTACATAAGCAATACTATCACTTCCTCAACAATTACAAGTTGTTTCAACTTCTGAAACGCCGCTCCTTACCTATTTCAAGGCACTGCTGTTCCTGAGAATTTTCTTCTCCAATTTGCAGAAGAGCATAAAACCAAAGCTGATTACACAGAACAAGGAGTTTTCTACTAAGCAAAGAACAAAACCTAAGCCTAAGCTTGCTGCATGTCCAGCAAAGTCCCCAGACATCTCCTTGGAAGACGAGTGAGCAGAAATCCTCATTCAACATCGTCCCACATATATATGCTTATTCCATTTGAAACACGTGGAAGTGTCTACTGCCATCAGTACCCTTCTCTCACAGCAAAGTCATGTACTGTGGACAATCTAACATTTGTTGAAGACCAAAAGGATGCTGAGGAAAAATATCCCCCATACAGCTGTATAATCACTGCTACAAGTCTGCAGAACAAAGAGCTTGTGGAACAAGGAGCTTGTGCTTCCACCATGCTAGTATATTTGACAACATGGAAAGGTTTTTGCCCTGTATTTTTAGTTTAAACATGGTCCCTGAACAAGTGTGTAGTGATGATGCCAACCAGTTGATCAACACATAGGTAACAAACCCTTTGGGAACCCTTTCCAAAAGGCTGATTTTGCTGTTTCCGTCCCCAAGGCAGCATCATTCACACAGAAGTCTTATACAGGAAAAGAGGTGGAAAACATCAATTCCTACTACTGCTGTTAGCATTACAGGTATTTTTGGGGTGTCAGATTCAACTGCAGACTCCTAAATGCAAATGGTCATAATGTAAGTGACCAACTAGAACTCCTGAATGTTTCCTGAATGATGCTTTAGAAAACAAAGTCACCAAGGCACATCAGTCCTGGGTGTCATCCATTCCAGTATAAAGCAGGAATTGTGTCAGATATGTCCTTCCAAAATGTCTTGCCGTGAAAATCTCCAATGTTTTATGTTACTCTGCAACAAGCAACAGTGTAGAGAAAAGACGGCTGCAGAAGATGCTGAGCTTTTGCAACAGATATTTGAGCGCCTATCTCTAGACTTTCAGAAGCAGAAGCAAAGGATGTGGCATTAGACCCTAAGTTTCATCTGGCTGTCCCCTTATCAGGTGTGCTGGAGAAGGCAGGCAGTTTAGAGAAGACGTGCTTGGGACAAGTGCTGAGGACCAACTCAGAGACTTTGACTGTAGCCATTTGCAGATGCAGCCAGCAGCAAAGACAGCAGTGAAAGCAAAGGCATGACCAAGCATTATGCAAAGCTGGAAGTTATTTCACTATAGCAGCAGCAATGGCAAGGAGTCCAAGCCAAAAGCCACCAGAGTAGCTGCAATTCTTTGCATTTGTTTCATTGTGCATGAAGAGATGTTGTCCTGCTGAAGTATTTTAACCAGAAAAGGAAGGTATTGTCTATGTGCTGTTAAATTGTTCCCTTCTTGATTATCATAATTTTATTTTTCTTCTTTTTCATATGTGTGCAAACATATGCATATATCTCAATATACATTAATCTAGATTACATCAGAGTGTGTGTATATATATATATGTATATGGACATTAATGTTATATTCTTTACCAATTTTGTCATTAAAAATCAAGATCAGCCACTAGCAAAGCATTCGCTACTCAAAGGAAGGGAGCCATGCAGTTAAATAGAAATGACACATTAAACAAAGACACGGGCACACACAGGTGTGGGTGCACCTTGTACACAAAACCCAATCTTATTCACCTGCTTAAAGGCACACTGCCTGTCTGAAGGGGATCATATTACTCTCCTTTGTTGAGCAGATCCTTTAACACCAGGAGGGAGATGGTGCTGGGGGACCAGCCTGATGTCACAGATGGCTGGGCATGCTGCAGGTTTCTGTTCCTCAGACTCCTGAGTATTAGGAACATTTTCAAAGTAGCATTGCTCACTCCTCTCCAGGTGTCTCATAAACCTCGAGGATTTATTCCATTGGAAAAGAGGCAGTGAGGTGCTCTTTATAATCCCTATACCACCCACTTACCAGCAATCAATTACTGAAAGGTGACCACCAAGTCCCATTGGACATGAAGAAGGTGCTCAATTACTGCCTTGGGAGAACATCAGGGTGCTGCAGCTCACCCACCTGCTTTCCAAATTGTCACGGCTCTGACTGTACCAAGGTCAGAAAATCCTCTCATCCCAGGACAACTTCCAAGATGGCAAAGACCATCCCTTTCCACAAGTTCAGAGAGGAATTCTCAACTTCCCCAAAATTTCAAAGCAGGCAAACTTCAGTGTTTTTTCTCAGTATCTGCAGAAAAGTTGATTTGGGTTATCTGTGACGATACACAAAATCCATTTTGAAATGAACAGTCATTTTTGACCAAAATAAAGGAGGGAGGTTCCTGCTGTGGAAGTCATGAGCAGAGTACTTCAAACACTCAGAATTCAAGCTTCAAAGTCTCCAAAATGGAAATTGTGATGCCCTTTCTTCTGCACAAAGCTCCAGCTGTGATTATCAACAAATGTGGCAACACAGTAAGCCATTCACCAGGGAAAAGGTTGGATAGGCATTAATTCCCCTACTGCAGAAACACTCACCATACAATGCTTAATTTGCAGTGGGGAATTTGATCTTACAATCACTTTCCAACTGCAGGCACAATGAAAGGTTGGGATAGGATTCAATACAAGATCACCACCACCCAAGTGTTGCAAAAACAGGTTAGAGAAATACCTTTTAGACTCACACTGGATATAGTGCACCCTGCCTCAAAGCAGGGAAAACTCAGGTGCAGCCAGACATGTTTGTTTTGGCAGGGTTAAATCATTAAACCAGATCTTCCTCTCCCCAGACTACTGCCTATCATCCCACAGCTGTACCAGAATAACCACCTGGGCAATCATGCTGAAAACAGCACCACTGAAACAAACTCAACACTGTGACTAGAGCTGACCAGATGGCAAGCTACCACAGATAGCAGCCAGGGCAGAGGAGAGGGATGTGACGCTTTCCAGGATGGATTCCCATCTGAGAAGCACCATCCAGTGAAAGGTGTCTTCAGTGCCCTCAGCCCTTTTAGCCCACACCTCAAATTTCAGCTGGTGAGGATACTATCAGCTCAAAACAACATCCAGATGTTTTGAGGAGGACAGCACCACATTTGCCATCCACAGCTCCTCAGAGATAAAAAGTTAAGGAAATGTCTTCCTGCCTAGCCAATAAAGGGCATCACACTTCTCTAATTACATGAAGCTCTATTTTCTGATGAAAAAGCATCTAACTGAAAAGTCTCCCACCAGCTCTAGTACAGTCTCGTCAAATAGCTCCTCAGCATGACTTCAAATTACACCTTGCAAGAAAACTGCTTGATTTAACTCCCTCAATTGATCATAACACCAAAAGGGATCTCCACTGATAATTAAACTTCCCAAATGAAAGCCTGAGACAGACTGGCAGGAATTCACCTGAAACAACCCATCGCCCATAATCTGCCAGGGACTCAGCCTTGGTATTGGGCAGAAAAAAAAATAATGCTCTGGGAAACAATATTTAATAAGTGAGCTTCTATTTCCTTAAACCCAGATAAAATGAAGACAGATCTTTGCTTAGCCAAAAGTCCTGGTCGTGTCATTCAGCATACACCAGTTGCGGTCCTTGGACAACATTGCTCGGAAGAAGGTGGGAAATGTCCTTAGGGGATAAGGAAGTAAGTTAGACAGCAACAGAAGTTGGTTTGTTATTAAAACAATAGTGGAGAAACAAACAAAGCATTAAGAGCCCCAACCTTCATGCAGAACAAAAAGTATCCTGCACAGACATGGGACACATCTAATCATACTGACAGAAGAAAGGAAGGAGAAGGCTTCCCCAAACACCGTTATTTCACCAGGACAAAGGGCACAGCTGAATTGAGATTTTCAGGTGCAGAAAACAAGCAGATCAAAGTGGGTATAAATAATTGGATTTTGCTATGCCCCTGAGCAGTGGGGAGCGGGAGGAGGCCAGCAGGTAGGTCATGGTGAGCAGTGGCAGCTCCAGCTGGAGGCAGGGCCATGAGGCAGCAGCAGACCCTGGTCACCCTTGCCAAGCAAGCCATGAGTATCCTGCCTGAGTGATGGGCTGGATCATGGACCTGTAGCCACCCCTATGGATCAGCATGTCTGCAGGTCAGATGTTTCTTGAACAGGCACACTCCCAGCACTGCTGCACCAATTAAAAAACTGTCCCAATTAACAAAATGCTGTCTCAATAAAAACTTCCTCCATTACCAAAAAGAGTACTGAATTGAAGCAAAACGTCCCTTTACTGGGAAAGCAGGAGTTGTTTTTGTGAATGAGGTGGAAGTGTTTGAAGAGCTTTTTCAAAGGAAACACTCCGTAACAAACCTCAAAAGAACTGCTCACACAAGGCAGAACACAGCGTGTGCTGGACCCACACTCGTTCAGGGAGGAAGTGGAACAGAAATTTTAAGTGGTCAAGTCATGGGGCTCCCTGTGCCTTATGCCAAGGTGATTGCAGGCTTCTGAGAAAGGTTTTGCTCTCCCTGGGTAACCGTGTATGCAAATTAAGCATTCAGAGTCAGGATGGATGGGGCTTTGAGTAACCCCATGGCAGGTGGATTAGACTGCATGGAACTTCAAAGGTTTCTTCCAATCCAAACCATTCTAGAATTCTATGAAAATTCAAATTATGCTACATCACTCCTTTAGGCTTCTGCAATCAAAACAAAGCAATTAGAATTCATTTTTGTTAATTTAGTTTTTCCACTGATTTGCAGGCCATTCAAGGGCTTGCCCCATGCAGCATTCCAAGTGAGATCTATCAGCCCTGCACCCTGGTGTGGCTGTTGGAGAGTGACTCAACACAGTGGAAGAATTAAGAAAAACTTCCATTTTCTGAAGAAACCAAAGTTAGTTTCTAAATGAACACACAAGCTGAATTAAAAAAACATATTACGGCCTTCTGAGGGCACTTGCATGACTACAGACCTAATAGTAAAGCATTTTACAAGTATGATTTGCACCATACGGAAGAGAAGCTGACTGTGAAAGGAGCTAAAATGTTTGCTTTTAGATTCAGTAGTCCCACATTCCAGACATGATTCAAGGGCTGGGGAGGGATCAGCTCCTTCCAAGCACCACATGCTCATCATTGCAGGCACAGACAAGCACTTCACACCCCTTGGCTGGTGTGTGCAGACACATCCTCTCCTGCAGCAGAGAGGCTGCTGCACGTCTGCAGTTTCAGGGGGGCTCTTCCAAGTAATTCCCACTGTAAAATTCTTCAGAAAAGCCTTCCCCTGAGAGACAGTGCCCTGATGCATACTGGAATGATTCAGCAATGACTGAATCCTACCATCTGATCCAACTACTACTGCCCATTGACCAGACACACTCCACTGACCAGGATCACTCAGTGCTGAAGGAAACAACAGTGCACGACTTGGATGGGCCACTGATGCCTCAGCTGCCTTGAACAGCATGAGAAGCTCCCACACGAGGAAGCCCTAAATGAGGCAGTCTGGGTAGCCCAATCCAAGGCAGAGAAGCATGCTGAGCACCAATGGTGTGGCCACATCCCCACTGTAACTGGGATATGGCAATGTTCCAACTTATTGGGCAGTAAATGACTCCCTTTCTCTGCCAGTCCATGACATGAGCCTCACCAGGGACCGTCGTTTTGTGATGGGAATTGGTTGTGCAGGTCAGTCGCAGAGCCTGGCTGCCAGGACTACAGGATATGCCTACATCAGTGTAGCCTAGACATACACCCACAGAAAAATGAGAGCAGAAGATGGTGCAAGGAGGCGGAGCAAAGGAGATAAAGCATGGGGCTATATGGAAAAAAATTCAGTCTCAGAAGTGTTTTGCAAATTATCCCACAAGCCATCACTGCAAAGACTTCACAGCTCCTAAAGTGATGGGTTTACAACAAAATGCCTCAGAAAACTACATCTGTTTTAGGCATTTAAGTCCAAAGTAAGTACAGAGCATGGCAAATCATACAAGCATGATGTTTGATTAGTATGTCAGTGGGGTAATCAAACATTCCTATTTTCACACACAGATATCAGAGCCTAGTTTTGATATATTCTACTTAAATAAATCTCATCAGGAAAGAGCTAAAACACTAATGTGGAATTAAATTTCACAGTGAGGAAGGTGTGGAGGATTTTTGCTTTGGGTAAATACTCTTTTCTTAGGCACAAGTTCACCATTCAGCTGTCTCCTGCTCTGGGACAGGAGAGCTGTTGTTTAAGAAGAGTTTTGCCTCCACCTAATCCAAACATTCAAGGCTGCAGATGGGGAAGAACTGGGGAAAAGAGGCATCCAAACAAAGCCCAATTCATATTTATCTCAGAACATCTATCAAAACCATAACAAAAGGCTTCCCACTCCTGTGTCAGATGAGAGCAAGACTTGCTGAAGTTTGTGGGATTTTAAGGGGTTTTTTTCCCTCAAAAAGCAAAGATGACACTGACCAGCGAAACTGTGAGCCAGACCACAAGCCACACATTTCAGATCTCACTGCTGACAATGCCATGCAGAGGGATCCTGCACCACCTCAACACAGGACTCCACACTGGGCAGCCCCAAGAGGGATTTGAGCAGAAAGCTGCTGCATGTGATCACTGAAGGAGCAGGGACAATGCAGAAATACCAGGTGGTAAGAAATGCAAAAAGTTGACAGACTTGGCCTGAGCCTAGCCATGAGGTCACTGCAAAATACACTGCAGATTCAGCCCCCTGGTTTGCACAAGGAGAAGCATTACCTTGTAGCCACTCTTAACAGTTTATTTTGCCATCTGTGTGGCAGAAAGCCAGGTCTTAAACCCACACCTCTCCATGAAGAGAGCTAGTTCTGGCTCCCTTGGAAGCACAAGTCAACTTACAGAAGTAATTCACTCCTGTGAGCAAAAAACCAGATGTGTCATCTACTTTTTATTCAACCCCATCAGCGTTGTAGTTATCTAATCTGTAGGCTAAAATCTTACTCAGATTTCTGAATTTATTGAAATAAATAATAGCCACCTGCACCTCCCTACTCTTCATGCAGAAGCCTGGTCTGCTCCAAAAAATGCTCCTGCAATCCAGTGACAGAGAAGTGAAGCCACGCAGCACGCAGTCCTGTCAAGGGAAGTTACACGGCTCTCCTTAAAAATAATTGTGTCCCTATCAACGAAATACAGTGTTTGGAATAAGTGAGCTCTTTTTATTGGCAGAAAAATTACTAATATCATCCAGTCTAACTTTTTAGAACACTATTATATTTTTCCACATCATCATTCTGGCATCAAAGGAAATCATTCCTAATTATGTTTATGGGACTGGGGGAATACACAGAGAGACCTAGATATGACAGTCTAGAAGTATGGTGAAATGCATAATGCAACAGCTCTCAGAACATGTACAGTGCTGTCTGTCCACATGTCACTTACCTAGAACAAGAAACTTTGAAGTATAATAAGTTCTGCTGCTGCAAGGTGCTTTAAGTGACAGCAAGAAGGAAACAAACTGGCTGTAAATATTCTGCTTAGCTCCACTCAGCTGGGACTTGCAAAAGAAAATAGGTGGGTTTAAAGCAAGGTAAGTGAAACAAATGGTAATTACCATTTTCACCCCAAGGGTCTGAACAGGAGCATGAAAAGCAAAGCACTGCTGTTGTGTTTTTGATGGTGCTCTACACCATGCTGTTCTGCTCTCCAGGTATTTCCTTTGAAGGAAAAAACAGGTTCAAAAGTTCTCTAACATCTGTGACCATTTATCTGGAGCAGCCAAAGTACAACAGTGTGGCTTCATCACTGATACAAGTTTCTTTGGGGGTCATCCTTGTGTTTCTTCACATGCCAACCAGGTTATGAGGGGCAGGATTCCTCTTGATTAGCTTCAGCCTGCTCCAGAGCAGACACAGGGACTTAGGGCATCATCTCACTCCCCCCTGTAACCAGCAGGCTAAGACAGGCACCTCCAGGCATAAACTTACCCCTTGGAGGAGAGATGGGAGCCCTCCAGAGTTACTTGCTTTCCCTAGCTACTGCAGGGCTCTAGCAAACATCTACAAAAACTCCACCAGACTAATGCTCAAGACAGGGACTGCACCTGGACCCAGCTGAAGGAAAAAACACCTCAATGAATTTTGACAGGTCTTTCTGTGGACAGTTAATAAAAGGATGTGAAAGTCTCTGAATAGTCTTAGGGGTTTTAACAACTCAGACATGCACTTCTCTCACAAGAGCAACAACTCCTTACGCTTGCTTTCCTCAAAAATAATAGTGTTTTCTGGAGAAACACTTGGATTTCAGGACTGTCCAAGCACTGATCCTAGAGCTTCCAGAGCAAAGCATAAACATTTTGCTTCTGCTCTTCTCCAGTTACTTAGCTGTTACACTTTTCACTGTATTGCTTGTGTTGGTACTTTTCCTGAACTATAAAGCTGCTAGAAGCCAAATTTCTGTTCCCATCTCACAGAAGTTCTCACTTCCAAAATCCCAACAAACACCTATTGTTTTTCTCCTCCAAGATGTAGCACCTCCACCCTAATCCATCTATCCAGCGCCTTCATTTTGCTCACAGTGCCAGAACATTTTGCTCCTTTTTTCCAGCCAACTGCACAGCCAGACATTAGGTCGTGTCTAATGTACCTGTACTCAGCACAGACATACAATGGTACAGCACTTCTGCACTTCAAACCTAGATCAGCCAAGTGCTGTATTGTTCTCAATGGCCTCCTCTCAGCTTTTGGAAGCTATAAGCACATAAACCAGCCTGTCCCTGCAACCTGAGACAAAGAGTAAGAGTCTTCAAATCACATATGTTACAGGTCACCCTGTTTTGTGAACTTTTTGGAGGGAGAAGAACAAAGTGGCATGCAGCAGTATCCTTTGCTTGGGCAGTATCTCACATGGGTCATCAACCAGCTGTCAGGCAGTGTGCAACCCCAAGGAAAATTTCATCAGCAACCTAATGATAAAAGACTATATTCTGGTTACCTGAGATAACTAATCCCCTCTGGAATATTTTCTAAAGATACAACACATTATTTAGTTTGTTAACTGAAACTGCTTTATAAAAGAGTCACTTCAACAAAACACCCTAGTTCTAAAAATTCAACAATGCATTTTTCCAATAGTGTAAGAATTTGTCACCTGACAAAAGCAAGCTACTGTTCAGCTTAAGGAAACAGTTCATTTATCAAATCACAGTAATTTCTTGTACAGTGCATTTACTCCTGCTGCATAGATATCCCAATAAACCTCCTACATCAGCATTCCCAAATGAAGCTATGACTAGCATTAACAATGGACTGATTTTGCTATGGTTTGAAGCTTGTACTTTTCCCCCCCCCCCCCCCTTCCTTTCTTATTTTCCAGGATTGGTTTGGCTTACTGACTCCAGATTTCACAGTAAACAGTTTGGGGCAGCAGATTCTTTGGAAGCATGTTCTCCCAAGCCCTGATGTCAGAATGCTTTACCCATAAAATTAAAAGGGGATTTTGCATGGCATCTCTTTTATAGCAACAAAAAGTGGCACTACACCACAACCCACAAATACCCACCAAACTCAAGGCAAACTCACCTTTGGTTTAATCGAGCCACCGAACCAACGTGGTCCACTGCCAACACATAGAGCAGCACAGTTACCAGTGCAGACTTGTTTCCTTACAGCTCCAAGTGCATCATCTGCAGCCGTAAATGTACCCACATGCCTGATACCACCATTGCCTTTCATCTCCCAGACATCATCCTCACTGCTCTGTGGGCTGAGCTCTCTGTGCAGCATCCCAGACCACTTCACTCAAACTGCTAACCAGAGTTACAAATATTTTCTAGAGAAACACCATACTATTTGCTTTGCCAGCTGAAACTTCAATGATATAACCTAGCTGCTAACTCATGTTAGCAAAGACCTACCAGTGAAGCAGCCTGTGCTTCCCAGCCTCACTTGAGGTGACACAAATCTGAAGAGAGCTCTCCTAGATGTATCAGGCAGAAAACTGAAGCAGCAATTGCCTCTGCAGCTGGGATGCCAGTGAGCAGCTGCCAGCAGCAAACTCTTCAGTAGGCACAACTGCAGCCACAGACAATGTGCATGCACACTACAGCTCATTCTTCTCAGTCATATTAAAATACCTGGTAATCTCTTGCAGTCAGGTCCACACACATCCACGTGAATCATGACACACACTTTCTCTTTGACAGAATGTGTTTCAGGAATAAGTAAATTATCTGGTATGGGGCATTTTAAACTGCTTACCTGAATCAAAACTGGGGATAAAACCTAGTTAAACAAAAAGCTCATTGACATTATACGTTTTTAAACTCCACATTGGCTTATAATAAACTTTGTGCAGTGGATGACTCAAAAAGGCACTAAATTTCAATAAAACATAGCTTGCTCAGTAAATAAGGGTCGTAATTAAAAGCAAGTCCTCAAAAGCAAGATACTAAGTGAAATCCTCATCCTTGTAATTTAAAAATTAAATGGGCCACTAAGATCTACAAGGAAAGATACAAATGAATTACAAGGATGCAGAAAATAAGGCAAAAGTGAATTGGGAAATTTGTACAGCTCAGGAAAGCCTGCTAAGGTATTTCACTGCTAATCTTGTGAAAAGGAACCCAAGAGTTACTCCTCATCTCAGAAAGGGGCAGGAGAAAGAGGAATGTAAGAAAATATGATGCTAAACACTACCACTAAGTAGACTAATAAATTTAATGTTTCCGACAATATAGTAATCACATGGATCTCTCAGAAAAAGGGTCAAGACATGGCATAGAAGGCACTAAGGAACTGGTATGATTTATAGAAAAATTGAAGGAGGGATCCTGTGTTGCTGTGAAATAAAGTTTTCTGAACTACTTTTCACTTGAATAGGAAAAAACAAAAACAACAAGACCAAAACCAAAACCAAACAGAAACTGAAAAATTATACCTAGAACCAAACATCTCACAGTATTCTATTTTGGAAACTCTGAAGTCAGGCACTTCTGATACCATTCACAGGATTTATGATCCACCACTTTGGTGATCTCCGGCAGCATCAGGGACCCTGGCAACGGCAGCAGCTGCCGACTCACCATCGAGGGCAGGCGGCTCCAGCCAGTGCTGCCAGGGCAAGAGGCATTAGATTTCTACAAACCACAACAGGAAGGTGGGAGCCCCAGCTCCTGATTCCTGATACCCCCGAACTGCCCAGGAACCACAGGCAATAGTCAAGAGTCCTGCAACAAGTGGGCCCATCATATGGCAAGTGATAGCCCTCATGTTTTGTTTGACCATCAGACTCAGTTATGCCTTTTTCTTTCCCCTTTTTTTTTTGTTTTGTTTCCAGTAGGTTTTAGTAGCCAGTAACGTTGCAACAACTGCACTAAGGAGGAAGAGCCCAAGTACCAAAGCAATCCCACCCTTATGGCAGAACTGTCATAACTTTTCCCAAAGTCCTTGGGGTTTCCAAGAACCTCAAAAGTTTCTTGAGATAAACACTTAGACTATTCATGCCTTCTTTTATACTCAGTGGAAAGCAGATGACTACATGAGCACGTCAGGTCACAACTCATTTATTTAAGTGTACTGGGCTGAGGTGAATCACGCCCAGGAATGTCCATCCCTCCCCTGGCTGAACACCTTGGACAGGGATGAGTACATATACCCAGATGAATGCCACCTTCAACACCATTCAGCACATGACCGATTTTCAATGATTTTGACCCTGGGATGATGAAGGATGGGGCTATAACAGGTAATGAAAAAACCCCTAGGATACTGCCAAACAGACTGATGTACGCAGAGCACCCACCCTGGGTTACTAACTATGGGTCAGTATTGACACAGCTGACCCCAAACAGCTCTGCCTGAAGCACTGAAATAGCTCTCCACACCACACAGCCTCACAGTGCTGATGGTCAGTAGCACCAGTTTCTTCACATACAGTGTTAAGTCAACAGGACTTCTTAGCTCACCCTTCAGGAGAGGCAAAGGGGCTGTGTCGCATCCCCATATGCCTCTGTCACCAGGATGGCACAGCCAATAAATCTCACCAGGATCAAGCCAGCATCTACCCAGCACATCTGCAGACAAAGTAACTCACACTCTTTTCCTCCTGACCCACTCTACACCAATGCTTTCGGCATCACAGATATGGGTCAAGAGAAGATAATTAAAGTTACCACTTTGTTTTCTACTCACTTAGAGCTGGGATACAATTGGAAGTGACATTTCTGAAAGGCTATCAAAGTCCATTAACCTGTCCTCAAGGTTGAGGAGCTTGCTAGAGCAAGCATGAACTAAAGGTAGCGGAGGCAGTAATTGCAATAAGACCCCTGCCCTCCTTCACTCGAGCCATATTTCTCCCTCTTTTCTTTCCCAGCTGCTTTTTCTTCTTTTCCCACCACTCCTTTTTTCCCTTCCACTCACATACACTAGGCCATCAACTGTGCTCAACACCAGGCAGATTGGCACTTGCTCCTGTCATCTCAGATTCATGCTCTTAAGGTTGGAAAAGGACTCCAAGATCACCAAATCCCACCATTTACCGTGTCACACAACTTAAAGCAGAGACACAGAGCTCAGGCCCACGACCATGAGAATGAACGTTACCTGCCATCTAGCAAGAGATTACACAGGAAAAAGGAGGGGAAAAAAAAAAAAAAAAAAAGAAGGGGAAAAAGAAGGAAAAAAAAAAATAGGGAGTGACAAATCTTTCAACAGTACACCTTGGAACTGGTTTCTCCAGTAACTGGTTAAAGAGTTACTAGCTTCCTCTCCTCTGAGTCAGTTGCTTCCGTTTAGAAAAAATATGGCAAGAATATACTCCAGGAGGAGTCAAGAGCATATTGCGTCTCACCCACACTCACAACTGAGCTGCTTGAATTAGAAGCCTAGTAGGCCTCAGACTTCTGTTACAGCCCACTCCAACAAAGAAGTGCCTTCTGAACACACCTCCTCAATGTTAAGCACAGCCCTACAAGCAGCAAGGCTCAAAACTTTACAAATACCACCAAAGTGGCATAAGTCAGGGACTAAACACCCATTAGTTCCCCTGCTCAAGAAAAGGCTTTATTTTGAAGCCAATGGGACCATCTAAAAAACGCATGTGATGGAGCACAGTCGAGGTCTGTCCCTGTCAAATCGCTCAAAATGCAACATACTCAAAATACTTGAATGCTAAGTAACTTTCAAGACTTGTAGCAATGCATGAGCTTGCTCCTGCTTTGTGCCAGGGTCAGCACTTGCAGCTATGGAGCCTGTGCCATTACACAGTCCCTCCTCTTTTGCATTAGATGGAAAGCTTGTCCAAAAACATGTCAGTTGGCTGCTGAAGGTAACAGAAGTCCACAGAGTACCTGACAGGTAAATTTGCACCTGTTCCTTCCAAGTTTTCATTGTATTTGCCTCTAACTTGGAGACAGCAGACACTCAAGCATCAGCGAGTGACTGAAGGGCTTCAAGAGGCATTGCTGTCCCACTGCAGAGGGTCCCACATGACACCGGCATTGCCATGGGTGACCACATCTTCACCACTTGCCCCCATGGCTTAGCAGAGTCCACAGAGGCGGGAAAAGGGAGGCAGGGTAGGATACCGCTAGTTCTGCTGATGTTGGACTACGCGTTGAAGTTGTTGCTCGAGCACAAAGTAACAGCTGCAAATGACCACAGGCAACATGCTAACTCATGAACCTTCAGCACTATTATCATCCCAGCTTTCCTGCCCGTATCTGCAGCCTCTCTAGAGCTGCAACTGCCTTTCTGTCTGGAGTCTATACAGCACCTACAAAAACACCACCTTGCTCCAAAACTAAGGTTTCTAGCAGCTGACACTAGAACCAACTAGCAATTCCATATGTAGTCTCAATCTTCCTCTCCAGCCTTAGCTGCATATAAATTTCCTCTTAATAATTTTTAGTAAGTTCCCCTTGCTCCACCCCATCTGCCACACACATTCACACATACATATGCAAAAAAAGATGAGAGGCACCTGTCAGCCAGGACAGCTGCCTGCAAAACGCTGACAAACCAAATGGAGACAAGTCCCTGTCCTGATCACAGGAGTTGGTTTGGGAGCAGCAGACTGCAGGAACTCCTGGGGTACGTGTCTGGCTCGAGCACTATGAGCCCTATGGCCGATACTGGCATTTTCGGTAAATTCTCAGTCTCTTTTGCAGTTTGACGAAGGAAGCCAAGCACAGCATGGCAGTCTCTCGGGAGCCACCCTGGACATAGAAAGGCCGTCAAGGACGGCTTCTCCTTAGCACCTGGGCCTTCACCTCCAGCACAGCATGTTCCCTGCGCCGCAGAGAAGACAAGCAAGAAAAAGGGTTAGCTCGGGAGCAGGCACACACGGATGCATGCTCCCCAGCTCCGCGCTGGCCCTCTCCATCCCTGGCAGTTCCCTGGGGACACTCGCTCCGGCAGCGCCAAGAAAGGCCCTTCCCGCCAGCATTGTGGGGGCGGCAGAGCGGCTGCGACCCGACCCGGCAGCCCGGGCTGAGATCAGGCGAGGGGACGGGAGAGCTCCCGGAGGGAACCGCCCGGGGGCCACAGCAGGCCCTGAACGCGCACGCTGCGCCTGCAGCAAGATGGACGCGCCGCGTACGGCCCCCGCCCGCTCGGCCTCAGACTCACCCAGCCGGGGGGCTCGGGCAAGCGGCGAGGAAGCACAGCGACAACCCCCACCTCCCCGCTGCCGCTTTAGATCTCCTACGCGGGTCCGCCCCAATGAATGGGAGGTGCTGTTCCACGTGGGAAGAGCCCCACGTGGTGCAGGGATGGGCTAGTAGCGGGGGGATGAGGGGGAGGGGCTGATGGGTGCGCAAGCGAGCTCGCAAGGCAGGTGGAGGTTACCTGCGCGGGGCAGAAAGGGGCTTCCCAGGCCGGCTATCTGCCGCTCATTTGGCGTGGACTAAAAAGCTACTCGGTTTTTCTTTTCCTCCTCATGCTCCCTGGGAGTGAGAACTGAGGGGCTGGATTGTACTGAATCATCCATTCAGCTGTAGCGCACACCATGCTCTGACAGCTGCTGGCTTCTGCAGAACACGGTTGAGCAAGAGATGCCGGCATGAAATTGATGCAGTGGATAATCATAGAATCAATCAAGAGACTGTTAAGGGTTTGGAATGGACCTTAAAGATCATCCAGTCCTAAACTCTCCTGCTGTGGACAGGGACACCTCCCACTTGACCAGGTTGCTCAAAGCATTAGTCAATCTGTCCTTGAACACTGCCAGGGTTGGGGCATCCACAGCCTCCCTGGGCAACCTCTTCCAGTGTCTTGCCACCCTCACAGTAAAAAACTTCCTGTTATCAAACCTAAACTCCCCCCTTTTCAATTTTTACCCATTACTTCTTCTTCTATCACTACAGTTCCTGACAAAGAGTCCCCTTCCAGCTCCCCTATAGGCCCCCCTAAGATATTGGAGGGCTGCTGTGAGGTCTCCACACAACCTTTTCTCCAGACTGAACAGCCCCTGATAAGGACAGTAGAACAGCATTTCACTCCCTTGATAAGGGGCAACATTTTACTTCTTACCAGGGACAGTAGAACAGAATAGCACAGCCTTGGAGAAATAAATAAAGGATGTAACTTAGGCAAACAGAAGTCATGCAAAACGCAAGCAGGATGCCAGCTCAGCTCTGCAGGGCTGAAAAAGTAGAAGTTAAGCAAAACAATGACACTGCACTTAATCAAAAGCAGGAGTTGAAGAACAGTCCCCTGAAAAGGACACTGGATGTTGAAGACAAACCCCAAAGAACCATGGAAGGACTTTGATAAGGGGTGTGACTATGTTAACTGAAGTCCAGGAAGGGGGGATAGCTAATGAATAAGTAATCAGTGTTTATGATAAAAACTGTACACCTGACACTCGGGGCATTGATTAGAGGAAATATCCTCCAAGTGACCAGCATGCTATAATAAAGACTGCCTGCCATCTAGTACTCAGAACTGTGCTAGAAAGTTTCTAGCCATCTGATTTCAGTATCACCCCAACTCTCTCCATCTGTCTTCACAGGAGAGGTGTCCCAGTCCTCTAACCAACTTTGTGGGCATCCTTTGGACTTGCTCCAACAGTTCCATGTCCTTTTTATGCTGGGGGCACCAGAACTCCAGGCGAGGTCTGACAAGAGCAGAGTAGAGGGGCAGGATCACCCTCAGCCTGCTGGCCATGCTGCTTTTGGTGCAGCCCAGGATTCAATGATGGTGGACACTGGTGGACTTGAATTAGGCTTTTGACATAACCTCCCATGAAGCACAATACTCCCAATCAGGAAAATACACTGTTGATGAAACTGTCATGGCTCTCCCCAAAACTGGGGCAAACAGCCCAAAAGAGCTGTGGATGTTGGAAGGAGAACAGCATGGGGTCTGTGCCAGGCTTGGCAAGATCCCATTTCCATTACCATTCCTAAGAGACCACTGTGGGGAAATTGTCCACTGCACTGCAGGATGAGAAAGCATCTGAACATGAATCTTGAAGAAACTCCAAAAATAAAGTGGAATTCTAGAAAGGAGGAGAGTGATAGTTAAGGAAAGAAACCAAATAAGCAGTGAAGAACATTTGGCTGAGCAACCAATTCAAATTGCATCGGAGGAGGTTTAGATTGGATATTAAAAAAAACTTCTTCACAAAAGGGTTGTGAAGCACTGGAACAGGCAGCCCAGGCAATGGGGGAGTCACCATCCCTGAAGATATTTAAAAGATGTGTAGGGACACTGAGGGACATGGCTTAGTGGTAGACTTGGCAGCACTGGGTTGATGGTCGGACTTTATGATCTGAGAGGTCTTTTGCAACCTAAATGACTCTGATTAGAAAGAGATCAGGAGATCACAGTGGATCCCAAAAGTCATGTGAAACTGCTGCATGGGACTATATGGTACTAATGAAATAAAAAATACTACCAAAAAGAACAGTATCTTTCTAGTAGAGCACCTTACTTGAAACATATGTAGAATGTAGAAAGTAATTATGAACCAATAGTGCTGAAATTGGAGTACTGTGCTTATTTTGACATTTAACCATAAAGAAATCCATCCTCTTGGTGGAATCCTGAAAAAAATAAGTAGGAACCCCATTCATTAAAGAAAAAAGTAAGGAATTGTTTTTCTTTTCCAGAACAAAAGTAGAGCAATAGAACAATCCTTCAGTGATTAAGAGGCGAAAGTATAAACAGTAAGGAAAGAAACTGTTGAATGCCAATTACAGCTGCACCATGCTCATTAACAGTTACCCATTGGAGAGACTGGAGGACATTTTGGGGGTAAGCATTCACAAAAACCCCTAAAACAATGTTTTACTGCTGTGTTTCTTCATCAGCTTCTCCATGTGAAAACAACAGCTATACCTGTCATGTTGCCATCTGCTTCTGCCTGTCACTGCTATAGAGCCCTGGTTCATCTCCTGTGTTATTAATAGATGTAGATGCATAAATAAGGGGAGTGGTGGTCTGAGATAAAGGCTCCTAAAATTGCTCTGGAAAAAAAGCCCCTTTTTTATGCCAAGCTGAAGTACCCAAGAACACCAAGTACCAATTAATAGGAAAAAAACCCCAACCAAACATTTCTGAAACTTCTCCTTTTTTTGCTAGAATTAAACTCCGTATTCAAAAATCATTTGCTGCACCTTAATCCTTCCTTGCTCTTTAATTAAGCAGCTGGTCAGCCTGTCCTAGTTAATTTTAATCTGTGGAACCCAGGAGTAGCATTATTCTCTTCTATCCTGGGCCTCATTTTGTTTCTTTTGACCCTGCTATTTGTTGGCTTTCTTTTTCTTGCACTGGAGAAGACAGTGAACAATTCATACCTACTTCCATGTCTGTGTTTTGGAGACTTTTATACGTCTTTATGAAATATATATTTAACCAGATCTTCGTTTCTAGTCTGGGAGGATCCAGTCAACTTAGTCATCCTTTTCATGGAAGTTATTTTATGCTTTTGGTCATGATCAGTTCCCTCACTGGACCTTTTGCCATCTCATTCTAAGTAAGATACCTGAAGTGAACTAGCTGGTTCATAATCTAGAAAGACCTGATCACATCCCAGCTGTCTACTGGGAATGGTCCCTGGGGCATACTATCATCCCAAACATGCCTGTGTGTTGTTCTAAGAGAGTGTTTAGTTGTTACAGGCAAAAACTGTGCCAGGGTGGCACCAACATTGTGGTGCTGACTC
This sequence comes from Coloeus monedula, assembly GCF_965178545.1. NCBI lineage: Eukaryota > Metazoa > Chordata > Aves > Passeriformes > Corvidae > Coloeus > Coloeus monedula. Next base: position 48,867,824 of record NC_138783.1, read on the forward strand.
CTTCTATACTTGTAATTTAAACATGGTGAAGGAACACTCATGGAACTTAATCACGCTTTTGCTAAATTTTTTTTAAAGGCCTTTGGCACAGTTTTCATCCATACCAACAAACAGTATCCCAAATAATCCTTAGACACAAGAGCTGTTAGGACAAGCCTGTGGCCATTCCCTGTTTACAAAAAAGCACCATATTTTGGAGGGTAAGAGAATTTAATAGTGTGGGTGTTGGGGTCCCTCCCCCTGCCATGGAGCCCTGGGAGAGGGGCCCTGGGGGGGAGACATGAGGTTTCCCTGCCCCTGCTCAGCTTCATTTCCCATTGGTTGGTTTGGGTTCCCCGGTGTGGCCAAGGTCCCTTGGGTCCCGTGACTGGGGAGTTCCTGAGCTGAGCCCCCGGCCATGCGGCTGGAGAAATAAACATCTCTGAAACATCTACCACGAATCTGTCCATATCTACTTCGCTTTCCACGGGACTCCTGGTTTGAAATATACTTGTTGCAGTAATCCCCGCTGCAACATGTGGGCACTAACCATTCTGTTCCATAATCATTTTCTGTCTTCAGCAAGCTTAGTAGACTAACAAAAAAGCAGTCAATACAGCTGTTTGTGGAACAGTGCTTAGGGACACACCTTATGTTTAACTACCAAGCACAGATGTGGGCTGGATGTGTGAAACTAAGTGTGAGATGAATACTGCCTTGTCTACCACAAGACCATGACAGATAAGGCAGTGAGGAGGCCAGAGCTGCTTTGACTAAGCAGTTCGACATTCCCTGCAAAATTTATCAAGCCAAATGTGAAGATGTAACAAAATGTGTAAATGTGGAAATGCAGTAGCTCTCTACCAGTTTAATGAAAAAACAGTTAACTAGTGGTTAATGACCTCTAACAGTACATGACTAAGGTCACCCAAGATGTCCCAACAACATCTGAGTCATTTGTATCATCCCAGTCTCAGAGGTTGGACTTGTGTAACTAAAGAAGATGGGACTTGTTCTCTGTCTCTGAGGACAGGTTGCACAACACAGCTTACATCCATACAGCAAAACCTTCTTCTTTTCCAAAACAACTCCATAGCAGGGTGGCCACCTCCAAACTGCTCACTGGCAAGAATAATCTGATGCTGTCCCATGAACTGTGTGCACGCATTTCTTGGGAGAGGCCTGTCTTGCCTAGACCATACCTGTAGCAGGAACTGTTTAACACCATGGGCAGTTGAGGACTGGTACACCATCCTAACCCCTCACCATCCTCTATTTGCTGACACAGGTGTAGCCTGTATCAGTAAATAGAGTAGCTCCAGAGAGGCTGGAGCTTTGTTATAAACCTAGAACCAGACAAGACAGTTTTGGACAGGTGGCTTTGGCATTTCCTTATGAGCAGCTCAGACACCACACCGAGTTGTTGTAGATTTTAGCCCCCAGAACGTGACTTTCTCTCACTTACTAGGCAAAAGAATAAGACATCTTCCTCAGCATTGTACATTTTGTTCCCAGAGCTAAATTAACTTCCTGGCATCACAAGCCTGTGAACCCCCCTAGGTCTGGCCCTTGATGATCCAAAGTATGGTCCAAATACTGTGTTTGATCTCAGCCTCCTACTCTGTACACAGCAGCCCCACTTCCTCCTTTTTAAATTTTGTTTCTATTTATACAGTTAACAAACCTTTCCGCATTCATCTTCACAGATCTTTGCAAGGTCTAACTCAGCTTGACTTTTGGCATTTGGTGCTGTATTCCTACAGTTTTTGACCTTCAAAACATAGACTGACTGACCTCTTTATCTGTTCCCACAGACTGTTTACACCTAGCATCCTTCCTTGGACAGTCATTCATCCAGGTAACTCAGGAAAATGTCCTTGTTCATTTTCCCTTTGTTTGCCATTCTAGAAAGATTTTCTACCTCTGATGTAAAATCTCATACACCCTCATATGCAATCCCAGAGCTTGTCAAATTTATTAACTCCAGTCACTACTTTTCTTAAATTTCTTGATGTTTTCCCTGTGGAAAAATAAACAAACAAACAAAACCCAGGAAGATCTTTTTTAACCTTTACCCCATTCTGTTGAAATGCTACCAACACTCTGATCCAATTTTTCTTACAGTAACTCGTTCTTCTACAGCATGTTCACTACCAAAACTAAATCCCAAATACAGCCCCCTTTGCTTGTAGAGATACACAACTGTAATACCACATCCATTTATGCTTGAGTTTGCAACTCTGACTCACACTGAGCTGCTGCCCACCATGAACCCCTCTCTGCAGGGCTGCTCTCCAGCCACTCCTCTCCCAGTTTATACTTGTGCCTGGCATTACTTCGTCCTGGGTGCAAAATCCAGCATTTGGACTTGTTAAATGTCATGCTATAAATCATAGCCCAATGTTCCAACTCATGTAGATTCCTCTGCAAAGCCCCCCATCCCTCAAGAAAGCCAAAAGCACCTCCCAGTTTGGTATCACCAGCAACCACAGTAATGGTGCACTGAACTCCTGCATCCAGATCATTGGTAAGTACAGGAACAGGACTGGCCCTACAACTGATCTCTGAGGAGCACCAGTGGGGACTGGTCACCAGCTGGGTGTAGCCCCATTCACTACAGCCCTTTGAGCTCTGCCCTTCAGCCAGTCCTTCACCCAGTGCACCATGATGGTTTTATGTGCCATGTTCTTCCATACTCAGATCTTGTTTCTGTGGTCCTCTTACATTGCTCACATACACCCTTTGCACCCTCTTCACAGAATGGGTCAGGTTGGAAAGGACCACAGTAGGTCATTTGGTCCAACCTCCCTGCTCAAGCAGGGTCATCCTAGAGCACATGGCACAGGACTGCAACCAGATAGTGCTTGAATATTCTCCAGTGAGAATATCTTTTCTGCTGCTTCTCTTTTTTTCCCAGCTCAGTCGTTGCAGTAATAGAGAGCTTTTGGTATTTCTGCCTTCCTACCTGAATTAGAGACAGTCTCTTCTATAGCAGGACCAAACTGTGATGGTAGGGCTCCATGTGTATGCTCTGTACGGCAGGAACTAGTGGCCTTGCATCATTTCCAGTCTCTCTTGATAGCGAAATTCTTAACTCTCGCTCTGCCACTGGTCTAGTTGATGGTTTCTGGGCACCTGAGCAAGGTCCGGGGAAGAAAGCCAGGCAAGCCACACCGCAAGCGAGCAGGCTGTGCCTGTGACCACCACTGCTAAGTGCAGCGTACATGATTAGACTGGACCATGCTGTGTTCAAAGGCGTGTTCACACCTTGAATCCCCAGGAACCGGTGAGGCAGGAACAGCCTCCCGCACGGGGATCAGCCCGGAGCCCAGCCCGGAGCCCATCCCGGGCCCGCGCCAGAGGCGGCGGCGGCGGCCCCGGGCCAGGCGCCGTCCTGCGGCGCCCCCGTGCGGGCGGCCGGGGCCTTGCCGGGGCGGCCGGGGCCTTGCCGCCCGTCCCGCGCTGCCGCCGCGGCCTCTCCCGTTCCCTTCCCGCGGCGGGATCGGCGGGAGCCGCCTCCAGCCCCCGCCCAGACCCCGGGGCTCAAGCCTCAGCTAACAGTGGCTGTGGCTGGGGCTTCACCCTGTCACCCGCCGGGCCAGACCCCAGGTGTGCGCACCCCTGAGGTCCCCAGGGTTTATGGGGGGCTCCTGTCACAGCAGTTACTGCCGGCTTTAAGGACCGACCTTTGCTCCCCTGGCTTCACCTCCCACCACCGAACCTTCCTCTTTCCAAGAACACACAAAGACATTTGGGGACCTAAATCCCCCGATTTCAGTAGGATGTTGGTACCTAAACATATGTGTAGTTCTTAATTTCTTTCACATTCCCCAGGCAATGTGGAATTTTTCACTGAGCTAATGGGGAAACTCCCCAAGAAACCCCCTACAAACTCTCCTTTATTGACATAAAAATAAAGTAAAGTGAAAACCCCAACCGTGTAGCTGTGGAGTACCTGTGTTCCTTAGAGGTGGTGGTTGTGTTTCTCCACCAGAGATTATGTTGCACCCACGACACAAAGCAATAAACATCTAAGTGGAAAACCATTCCCACCCAAAGACTGTGCTCTAGTGATGCTGGGCGCAGTTTGGCTGGCTTAAGTAAGATGGATGCAGTTTGCAAAGTGCTGGTGGGGCTAATGCAGTCTCCCAAGTCTTGGCCAGGTGAGACACTGAGCAGGGTGACTGCTGAGCCCTCCTGACACCTCCACTGTGAACAACACAGTGGGGCACTGGCTCAAATCAAATTATTCCGAGGCTGGTTCTTACTGCCATAAGAGCAGCCTTCCTGGATGTGGCCTGGAAGAAATGCTCCTGAGGGAAAAGCATCCTCCTCCTTATTTAAAGGTTCCCAAATATGGCCTGCAAAAGAAGCCATTACTGCAGCTTTTACTTGAACCTGCTTAATTATACCAGGAAATGCCTGGACTTTGACCCTCCTCCATTTGACATATGTCCATCTTCTCCCCCACAAACTGCACACCCTTTGGAAATACTCTTTTGGTCTCCCCATTGCTCCATGAAAAGTGGGGTCATTGCCCTCCGCAGCTCCTGTTCTTGCTGACACATAAGTGTCCTGTTTCCATCCAGGACAGAGTTAATTTTTGCAGTAGCCATGAGGAGGGGAAGCCTGGACCTGTGTGGATGTGGCTGGGAAGTTATTCTATACCACCTAATGTCAGTTGCTCGGGGCAGTCTTCAAGGAGAAAGGGCCACCCTTGCAGGAAACTTGAAGATGATAATGAAAATGCAGCATGGAATTATGTGCATGTGGTGACTCCTGTTTCAGCTTGCCTAATGTGGCCCATTCCTCTTTGGACATTCTTAGTGTTTTACTATCCACTCCTAGGTTCATAATATGGCTTTATTTTAATGCACATATCTTGCATGCAATTCTCTAAGACTTTATGGGTTTTGGCTGCTGTTTATGCCTTTTTTTCCAGAGGAGTAATTATGTTCCACCCCAGTTGTGGTGCCATCTAGAAATTCCCCAGCCTTTCCCTCCCACAGGTAGCCTTTAATACTTTTCTCCAGAGCAACACAGCATCCTCCAGTCTCCCAGTAAAAAACCATGTGTTTGAGGCAAAACATCTGAGTAGCAAAACCAGAGGCAGCTCTGGTCTTTGCCCTGTCCTCTCAAGACCCTTGCTGTCTCTGAAATGTAGCAGCGTGGTATTCGCTGTCTCCAACTTCCCCCACTGTGTTTCCTTTCTCAGGTTCTGGCAGAATTAAATTCAGACAGAAAATACCTAATCACCTTATGCAATGTTTTCACCCCAAACAAGCCTGGTTCTCCTGGTGTTTGGAAGCCACAGAAGTGTTATGTGAAAACTTGTCTCCATCACTGGGAAAACCCATGCCCACCACTTGGCCTGGGGCCTTGACCTTGTGCAGGGTTCACTGAGCCTGACAAGACCATTACTGTCTCTCTCACCATGGAGCCTCTGCATTCCTGCCCAGTGACACAATGACTGCGGATGTCCTGGGACTGCTGAAGCTCATGACAGAGCTCAGATCCTGCCCATCGGTGACCATGCATAGCACAGACAGGAGGAGCACCAGGCTCTCACCCTTCCCTGCAGTCACTCAGTGAGGGGCAGCAGAGAATCGCTTGTAGAAATCAAGAGTGGGTCCCACTGCCTGGGGAAGAGATTGGTGTTTGCTGTGATACCCTTTCCTCAGAGGTAAGAAATTGATTCCTGGTAAGTTTAGTGTTATCAGGAATTGTAGCAGTTTTCCTCAAAAACAAAAAGAATGCTTTGACTCTTTGTCCCTGAGGAATGAGATATATGACATACTGCCCTGGAAGAGGGAGCACAGTGGGAAAGAAAGTCTGGGAGAGCCAGCTGAGAGTGCTCTGGGTCTGGAGTGCCACATCATGAAAATCAAAACAAATCTGCAGCATTATAGGGACATTAATAGTCACAGAGATCTGCCTTTTGCCCTTCAAGGGAGAGAGCCAGGCCAGGAGCACTGGAGCTATTAATTGAGTCACAGAGCAGTCATTTCTACATTTAAATGGTAGAAAGCTAAATATGTTCTGCAATCAGTCCTACCAAAGGACACTGATGGGGACAGGCTCCTTTCAAAGCCTGACATTCAGCCACTCTGGGCTGCCTGACACAGCTCTGCAAGTACAGCTCTTTCTGCCTGGCTCTTACCAGGCTCCCTTAAAGAGAGCAGTGCCTTGTGCCTTTTTCTTCCCCAAGCCAAAGGTAATAGCAAGTAAGAATTGAGATGGTTATAACACATAGCTTCCAGCATAAATAAACAACCTCACTGATTTAAAATGTCTTATTGATTTTTGAGGTGTATGTGTTGGCACTTGTGCTGATATATCTGCACCCTGGACAAATCTGTCCTCTGGCTCTACCTACAGCTACCTCAGCCAACCAAGTGTTGCCTTTACAGCAAGACTTCAACCATTCTTTCAGTTTGTCCCCCTGAATGAGATTTGCTTACCATTTTTTCAGTCTCTGCATTATGCAGCTTCCAGGTGTTGCTTGAGGAAGATGAGACACATGTTTTTCTGTAAACCTTTCTCTCTGGCAGGACAAGCATATTGCAGCTGTCTTCCATCGTTGTCACTTTGCTTTAGCCCAAGTGCTCTAGCTGGTGTCAGACCAGCTAGGTGTGCTGGCACAATCGCTGCTACTGTGTTTTCCCAGGTCTTAGTACATGAGAGGCAGAATTTAGGGGCCTTGTCTTCAGTTCATAGCCCAAACGCAGCACCATCTTTACCAGCAGTATGCTGGATAGATGTTTGCTTGAGATGCTCTTTAAAAGACCTGTGAGGGCAGTCTCCATCCCTCCCCACACTAAGAAATGATGGTTGGTTGGCCTGTTGAAACATCTGAGCTGCTGAATGCAAATTAAGCAGTGGTTGGAGACAAGCATCTCTCTCAAACAGAATGCAGAAAAACATGTGCTGTCTTTTTACAGCCTTACTGGAGACCTGCTGATGATGAAGTGTAGAAAAATGTCTGGCATCAAGTATACCTTAAAGAAAACATTCTCTTTGCATAGTGAAATCACTCCCTTCCGACACATTTAGAGGAATCCTTTAAAATCTGTCCACCAGAGAGTTCTGATCTCTCCCTTCTTCCAGTCTCCTCTTTCTTTGGTTCCTATCCCTTCTGTTGAAATTTAACATGCAGGATTTCCCAAATAACAAAGAGACTCTGTTTCCTGCACATACACATTCCTGAATGTAGCAAATTTACACTCACTTTGGTACTTATCTGAGCTTGCATTTCACACCTTTCCTTTTAAAAATCAGCTTGTGTAGTCTCTAGGGTTTACTGCATGTCTTGTCTTATCTATGGTGTTGCTGCCAGCGTTAATAAAGCTGGTTTTAGTACCACACCACTTTGGACATTTGTATCCAATTTTAAATAAACAAATACCCAGTTTGGTCTGGGGCTGATCATCCATGTGTGCTCTGGACCTACTGGCAATGTCGGTCAATGCTGCAAAATGATGGAGCCGCTGCAGGTTTTGCATCTCCTTCCAAATGACAAACATCATCTCTGTTTGTTGTGTCTGCCACAGAGCAGGTCCTTGTGCTGTGTCTTTTCCCTGAATGTCTTCCCTTTTTCACTGGGGGTATTTTCCATTTTATTTCACATGTGGTACCATGTACTGTGCAGGAACCACTCAGGACTAAGGCAGCTGATAGACGTTGCTCCTTTCAGCAGCATTGGCTTCTGAGCACTGTGTAGCAGAAACCTCACTAGAGCTCCGCAGCATGTCCTAAGTAGCTCTGGCAAAAGCCTCTGAAACACTGGTTTTGCTGAGGAATGCCCAATCACAAGTCTTCTCTGGATATTATTTGCTGTGTGTTCCTGGGATTCCTTCCCCCTTTGCAGTAATACCATCTTTGCTCCCTCCTGCCAGAGGGTGCTGGAGTATGGACTTTGATTTATTGGCTAGTGGAGAAGGGGGGTTGCTGGGATTTCTCCCAGAAAGCACAGCACTTCCTCAGGCTAGTTTGCTAAAAGCTGAGTAGAAGCACGCTGTGGAGACCAGAGCAGATGGGCAGCTTTTATTTAAATGGGAAAATGCTCTGTGGTGATGGGGGAGGGTAAGGGGGGGGGAAACTTGGGAAGAGAATGAGAGAGTTCTCTGAATGTTCTCTGCAGGAATCCAACTCTAACAATGGCCCTGAGGTCTGGGTCCTCCCACTGCCAGATACTGGCTCCAGAACAATTTATTTCAAGGCTGGGGATGATTAGACCAAATGGAAAATAAGATTCAAGCAGTCTAGCCAAGGAACAGGCTGACAAACTCCCAGAACAACTCTGCTCTGTATTTAGTGGGCCAAGAGCTGAAAATATGTTTTCCTTCAAGCTGATGACTTTAAAAATGCAAAAGCCTAGAATGCTGAAGCTGGCAACTTGAATTAATATTTCATAAGAGACGGGATTATTTTTTTCTCAGTACAAGATTGATTCTATTGGCAAAGCTTTCACAGCCCTGCACATCCCAGCAGAACACAGAGAATTCACCAGCAGGTTTCATTATTAAATGTTACAGGAATTATTTTTACTTTTTGTGAGAGAGATCACTGGGTGTCAGAGAGGCTGTAGCTTGACACTGATTTGATGCCAGGGAAAGCAATTACAGCAGATACACAAACCAAGAACTCCAAGAAGCAGCAGGCGACATTGCAGGGTCCAGTAGTCTCCTAGGAAACATCAACCATGTTATTACTTGATGCCAACAGTTAAAGAAATATCATCAATAACCTGCATCTGCAGCAGCTTTTCCAAACAAGCTGAAAGCAATCTGTACTAAGGAAGGCAAAACCAAACAGCTTTTGTATGCATTTGGTGCAGCAGTAGCTGCTTATTCCAATGGCTGAGGTAATAAAGGACACAAGGGCCATTAGACACACATCTGACTCTTGGGAGAAGAGGGAGTAAGTCACTGGAATAGAGAGATTTCACACTGAGAGAGTACAGTCTGTTCCAGGACTGTGATTGGAACAGATACTCCTGAGAAGATGTACAAATCTCTCCTGGCTCAGCACACGCCCTGCCCTGTTGGCAGGCAATTATATGTACCAAAGAGGTCCATGCAGCCCGAATCAGTATTCAGGACACCAGCATGGTTTGAGATGGTGTCCACACAGGAAGACATCTGTTGAGTTAAAACCTTTTAAATAGTGCTGCTGAGCTGTATTTAAGTGAAGAACTAGCTATGACAGAGGCTTAATGAGAATCCTCACTCAAGCTGGGAAGCTAAAGGCAATCCATGGCTGGCCAGCAGGCCTCATACAGCTCCACTTCCTGCAGAAGAGCTGCCTTACAGCACACGGCCCTGGTCAGAGCTGAAATGTGGTGTTTTGTTGTAACAAGACTTAAATCACTGACACCAATGCAAACAGACATGCCCAGCAGTGTCAGTGGCACTCGGATTCTCCTCTCTGCTTCTGCCTCCACTTCTCACACAGAGGACTCAATAAGAATTAGGAAAATTATCCTTTCTTTGTAGGTTATTTCCTATGGAAGTCTATCTGATACTCCTTGAAATTAACTCTGCAAAATAAAGCTCAGGAAATGTGATGGGCCATGGCATGGTCCCAGCTGGTGACTTGGTTGTATGCCTCCTAGCTGGTGGGTCCATTCATGCTGGTGGCAGAGTCCTCTGGGTATGTCTGACAACCAAGAGATCAGGAAAAGCTGGAACACAACCTTTAGCCAGGCTAGCAGCTGGGCATGCACTTGGCCAGGTGAACTTGGTGCCAAGAACATGCTAAAATGAATGGTAATTTGTGGATATCACTCCCTCATATCTGAGCTGCTCTCTAAACACCCACTAGCTACATTTGAAGGTGAAAGCTCAGATATTTATTTTTGAAATTTCTTTTGCATCTAAGACATTTGGAAAAACAATTAGCCACCCACTGTAATATTCATAAGCATGACCTTCACCACATTGTAGTGCATGGCGTTATTGTCTGTATGCTTTGTGATCATTTGACCAAAATGCCATGACTGTTTCAAAAAGCCAGACTCATCTGAATGCAAGCAGATGTGGATTCACAAGAGAAAGGATTCACTTCCATGTCCAGTACTCCCCCGGCAAGAGCCAGCTGAGGACATCTACAGAGCATCACAATGGAGCTGAACGCTTATCTGGGTGTGACCAACTTATTGGAAAAAAAAAGGAATCCCAAAATGGTTAGTTCAATTTTTGAACTGTGGTACTTTGACTGAAGTGCAGAAAAGGAGGTGAGGGGTGGGCATAGGAGGAATTATGTTGCAAGATGATCATTAGCTCTATTTAGAGCTCACCTGTTTTCTGCCAGCATAATGTGCCAATGCCATGACACTGAAAGAGATCTTCTACTGAGAAAGAAGGATATGGTGAGACTGGGCTGATGGGATATGCCTCAGGAATGCTCTCCCACAGAGTGAAAAAACATCACCACAGGCTTCTGTGTAGCTCTCACAGCTGACCACAAGCTGATCTTCCTGTCAGGTTGTCCCAACTTGCTCATACAGGGAGTGCAGTGAATACAGATGTGAGTGATGAGGCAATTACCTTGTGGTCCTGGCAGCCCAGAGGAAGACTCTTGCCATGGCAGGTGCCCTCTCAAGAAGCCCAGTGCCTGAAGCCAGAGGCTGACTGATTGCAGAACTGACTGCTGGCTAATTAAGAGTGTGTTACCAGCCACAGATCAAAAGTTGGCTGAAACCTGCTCAGAAAAGCAGGCTGATGAAACATGATCAAAGGAGCTGTGCCCTTTAGGACACTCAGTCTCAGCTAGGAATGCAGACAAAAGTTCACCCATCCTCCTGGAGAGCTGACAGAGACATATTTTCTGCTCATCCAAGAACTATGCAGGCTGAAACATTCCCATGTCCTTGTCAAAGAAGAGGAGCTGACTTGTTTCACCTGACCAGCATATCATATTGTTTCATGTCTGACCAGTATCACACAGTTCTGGGCCAGCCACACTTGGTGGGGTTTATTCTAATATTGGTTTTAATCCCTTAAAGTCCATCTTTGTACTGCCAGAAGAGAGCTGACTTTCACAAAGACTGCAGCTTTAGCTGCTGTACTTGGAGACCCTCCTGTTCACAGACCACATTGAAACAGTGATGCAGAGTATGAGAGTCTGCCTAGCAGGAGCTGGTAGCACATACAAGGTATTATTGACTTTCTGTGTCCTACTGTGACTGTGTCTTTTCTTACCAGCACATTTATTCCAGTTTATCACAAATTTGTGTTCTCTCTATATATATATTCATCAGAAATATGAGAGTAGACAGAATAGGAAAAAATGATCAATATTTTGGACACCACAGGCCTGCTGAATACCAAATGGGAGAATGTATTCTTTGGTGATGGTATGTACATTCAGGAGTCAAAGAAATTATCATATCCATATGTTTATTTTCTATCTGAAAACTATGTACTCTTCTCCTTACCACAACTTGCCTTGCCTTGCCTTGTCTTGCCTCCTTCCAGCCACCCTCTTGGGGTCATAAGAAACAGGACCAGACCAGATCCTGACCTATCTGCCCTCCTACCTCATGACTATAAGGAGGAAACACAGTGGTGTGCAGCACCTCCCCTTTCCCAATGTGTTCATCACAGCCTGGCACATCTGCCTTTGTCACCATTCAGAATAGGGTGTAATCCCCTCCTCATAATTGCAGTAAGTGGGAAAACATCCAACACAGGTGTATCCACCCCCACACCAGTCTTCAGCATGAGAAGCAGATGTACCAGTAACCCCAGAGCCTTCCCTTGCAATGATGGTCCTTGAAAAGTAGATATTCTCCTTCCTTGGGTATCCACTTGCCACAGTTTGCTTGGCAGGGACAGTACCCTATCCTGAATCTCTCTCCTGATAGACTTGGTGTGAACGGCTTTCTTTCTCATTCACTGACCACAGAATTAGGAGCTCCTGTGCCCAGACAGTTGCTTTCCATGGTTCCCTGAAGAATGAAGGAGGTTTAGAACTCTTATTTTTGTCCTGCATGCAAAAAAGGGCCAGGGCAAGGCTGACAAACAAAAAAGAAAACTGGAGTCTGTTGTATTTTTTCTTCATCTGGTCAGTGACTCATTTGGCACTGGTGTCTCAGAGCTCAAAATTAAAACTTAGATATGATCCAGTTTGCAACCCATAGAAGGAGGCATTTCCCTCTCTCTGTTCCAGGACTCTCCCAGTAGGCCACAAAGGGTTCAGCAGATAGATAGAATGTTTTCTGTGCTATGTATAATGAAATTATATTCACCACAGTTTCTACTGGGAGTTTTTGAGCTCCAGGTTTATTTCTTAAACAGCCACCAAAGATTTCATTGCCAGAACAAATAATTAAAGAGAGAATGGAGAACCTTGTCTAATGGATGTAAGTATCTCAAAGGAGATAAAATGATAGGTTTTAGTCAGATCATTTTCTAGGGATTGTATCATGAGATTATATGATCAATTATAGGGCAAATTTATATGAAGCAAAGGTTTTTAAAAGTTACACCTGCTTACCCATATCAGAAATTCCTTAAACTGCTCAAAACTAGAATAATCACCCATTAAAATAATTATCACTTAGAAATGAAGCATTAAAGAAAGGTAATAGGATGTGAGCTGTCAGCCTGTGTGACACACGTGTGGTTGAACTCTCTGGATGTATCCATTTCCCAGTTACAATGAAGCCTGTGCTAGGAGCTGCCATTCTTAGACAGCCACCGATTTAAAAAGAACATCCAAATATAGCTCTATTATTCCATGTCTTTTTCTAAAAAAATGTCTGCTAATTCACTAGTCTCCAGGGCAGCTTCAGACTACTTGTACTTTGGAGAGTCCTGCCCGGTATTTTTGATACATCAAAGCTTGAATTCTAAATTTGAGAGGAACTTGACAACCTTAGGAAAGTAAATTAAGCACATTGAGATGGGGAATGGCTCCGTAACAGGAACAAATATAACAGGAAGGAAGTGTTTCCCCTTAAGGAATTACATTCATAACCAGAACGCAAAATAAATCAGCCCATGCAAAAGTAGAGCAATCAGCTCATTCCCCGGCATAGAGATAAATCCAGTCCCATGAACTATAGCTGTGTCACCCAGCTACATTCTCCCTGTTTTAAGCACCTCTGCATGAGGAAGGACAACCACTCACAAGAGCCAGGTGCTGTCCTGGACCTCTCACAAGGCACCACTGACTTCAGAAGGCAGTAAACTCTGGATGGTGCTAATTGCACTGATAAAGCCATTACTTTCAGGGAACATTTTTCCATAGTAAAAAGCCCAAAGTCCCATTCTAGGAACTGAGATATTAAATAAGGTTCATGTCTTCACTTCATGAATGATTCATGTAAGGAGGCTTTTTAGGGCTCAGAACCAATCGTTTAGCCTCTGCTTAATATTTTAAACTCGGAGAAGAGCTCATTTTTTGTGGGGGCCGGTGAGCCAGGGGTACAAGGGACAAAGAGAGTCTGCTGGTGAGACACTCTCTTGTATCAGAGATCCTCCCCAGGTCAAGGTGAACAGAAAAGGCTTCCCCCCGCATGCATTGTTCTGGTATGTTAATGTATCCCAGTTTTGCATTCTTGGTTGGCCATCGGCCGCCCCGCCCCCTTGCTACCTTATATGTTTCATATCCTAGAAAGTTCTCCACTCCAGGTTCCCCCCATTGGCCCTTGCCCCTCACCACTCCCCCAGAGCTTCCTCACTGGCTCCCGTTCCCTAGTCCCACCTTTGTACCACCCCCATGCCCTCAGATCATTGGTCTCTGAGGCTCGCTTCACTCATGTACTTAAACCTGGACTCTCCATTGTTCTTGGTCTTCACCTGTTGATTCTTTCGTGGTGTGGATGCAATAAACCTCCATCCGTGGAACTCTAAGCGGAGACCCTTCCTGCCTCTTTGCTGCCGACCCATCTTACTGAAGCTGTCCGTGCGTTTGTGTGTGGACACGTGTGTGAGAGTGTGGCTGGTCCTTCTGAGCAGCTTACAAAATGCTCTTGGAAGACCGCAGCACCTCGCGCTCTGGCACAGAAGCCATGGAGCTCAGGCTAGTGATAATTTTTCTCTTCATTTTTTGTTCTCCTTAATGCTTAGGTAAGCATAATATATGGCAATTTTCATGTACCAGAACCAGCTTGGCTTATCTCCTCTCCTCAAAGCGTGTGTCTGTCAGAGACTTTGGCACAGGACTCCACGTTCAATTACAGCTTCTGCTTTTCAGTTGTATAATCAAGACATCACAGAGAAAAGTGGCTCAATGCTTCTTCCCATCCTTCACTTCCTTTCTCATCAGCCAGTCTCACCGCAGGAATAGCTCCAAAATTGGTCAGTTGTCCAGGTTGTTCTCCTTCCTCTAAGTTTACTGGAAAATGATTGTTGATTTGGGCAGTTTCACATAGGCCATTTAATGCATTTCATCTGCAACAGTGCCAAGAATCTGTTTGTACGAAGCCCTTTGTGTGGGGAGCTGCCATTGAAACTGGTCAGCTGCAGAAAATTTAAATACTCAGAACTTCATGAACTCCATACAGAAATAGAAGTGAATCTCCAAGAAAAGAAGAAAAAGCTCATTTTGCACAATTCCAAAAGAAACATTCCAGTATCTTGACTCAGTTGGAAAGTAATTAAGATAATCTGGAAATCAGATTCAAAATCTAGCAGGAAAGAAAGACTCCCACTGCAAAGAGAAACAGCCTTGCAGGAGATCCTGATATATAACACATATTCTGGTGAAACTGAGAACAACTAGATTGTCTGTTTTAATAAATAAACCCTATATTTTCATTCATTTACTGCTCTGCCTGCTTTCTTTTCTTCTTTCCTTGCTTGTCATTGTCCCCTCATACACATTCCAGGCAGGTCTGCTGTAAATCCTTTTCGTCACACTGTGACACTAACTGACATTTCAAGGACATTTCATTTGAAATGTTAAGATAAACAGTACTTTGCAGCCTTCCAGGAAGAAGCGTCAACGACTGTCAGCATTTGAACTAAAGTTGTGCCATCTCCAGCAGGACCCAAATCCTGAGAAGCAACATCTGGAAACAGAAATATCAGAAAAACTTCTAAAGGCCCACACACAGTTTGGGTTCGCCTGTGGCACCACTTCATGGCAACAATTCACTCACGGCTTGGTGCTGTAATTTAGCACAAGCTACCTCATTACTTTTTGCCTGGCTTGTCTGTAGTTTTACCCTTCCACCTGCAGTTTTGCTCATTCTTGGCATCCCTTGTTGCTTCCTCGGCATGCAGCTCTCCCCAGTTCCTCTTCTTCCATTATTGTTCACATCACAAACTCACTTAGAAGATTGCATTCAAAAATTATTGCTTTTGTAAATTATCAGCACCGGATCTTCCCCTGATGTCATTCATAGTAGTCCTTGACAATTAACAGCTCAAGGCTATTGAAGCTGCTGGGGAATATGGATTGCTGTTGTCAAACTCACAGTGCAAGTTCTTTGAGATAGGGCCTACACTGCCAACAAGTAAAAATATGTATCAGTAGATAAAAAGATGCTGATAGCGTCAATGTGGAGTCTAAACAGCAAGGAGGGAAAAGGGAACCAGCCCTTGAACTATGAGACATATGGCAAAGAGAATAATCAAAGGTGACCCCTGGTAATGGAGTGTGTGATGTGTGACTTTAAAAGATTTGGAGAAGATGGCAGAAGCAAGATGGTAGAGCAGACCCTAAATCTTCGTGGTCACGTGGACAGAGAAGGTGGGTGCAGCTGTGCACGAGTGGAGGCCTGTGGGGACAGCTGTGCTCCTCTGCACCTGCTCAATGCTGGGGCTCTGCTGCTGAACCCCAGCCATGGCAGTGGGTGGTCCTACATGAACTAATGGGTTTATCATACACTGTTTTCTCTATACAAGGCATACCATTTGCAAAACAGAAACATGATATGGCACAGAGTAAAAGCCCTTATTCAGTTTTGATCTGCTGGAACAGCATTATTTGGCAACTGCAAAGAAGAAAAGATCAAAAAAGTGCCACTGTAGACCAGCTAGATACCTGTGTCTCTAGTTATTATTTCTCTGCTTAAAAAAAACCCCAAAACCAGCCCAAGTACGGGATCCAGATTTTCTTGATCTGCTCAAAAGTCACTTCCCTGATGATGGATTTTGCCTTCTCATCATATCCTCTTCTGTGTGAATCCCGTCCTTGTGATAGACCAGCACCAGCTGTCATGGGTATAAAAAAGAAGTGAATCAAGGACTGTCATTGTTTCCTTGCTCTCCATCACTCTTCCCTCACTTGCTTTGTTTCTTTTTTTGGTTTGAAAAAGAAAAATCACACAATTGATGATATGCCAACCTGAGATTCGCTTTACTGCCCGCCCTCTGCAATTGCAATAAAACTGTGGAATCACAGTCTTCAACAATATGTCATTGATGGCCTTTGGAAGTGGGACAAAAAAGTCAATAAAGTCTCATTTCTTCAGAACGACTTCTCTGTTGTTTTTTAATATTTGCCCTGTGGGAAGTTTGGCAATTTGTCACACAAGCATACATAACCAAGTTGACTTATCACACAGAGTTCTTTGAAATAACACTGGAGGAATTCAAGGATTTTACTTAACGCAATATTGTGAAGAAACACATCAGGGTTCTGTTTGCATTAGCTTTAATTCCCTAATGTCCCCGGGGGTCTGTTCAGCTGAAGCTTGCAATTAAGCTAAAGTTGTTTATGCAATAATTAAGTTTTAATCATGGATACTTTTTAGAGCTCTGTTTGGGGAAAACCATTATTTAAGAACCTATGTCCAGATGAATGGTTGTCTTGGGTTAGGTAAACATGTCAAAAAGTGACTAAGATGATACTGAGGGCATTTTCTATGATACCAACAATTGTCACTGTTGCCTCCTGTGGAGTCTACGTTTGAGAGAGTAATGAGCAATTCAAAGCCCAATTTTCCAGCATGCCCAGACCCTGCCTGCTTACGTGGTCAATAAAGAGAAGTCATCCAAACACCCTAGGGAGGTGCCAGTCGATTATGGTTTGAACCTCAGACAGGCTATATGGAGCCATCACTGGGAAGTCAGAGGTCTAAACCACTGTTTTGGGTATCAATATCATAGGAAGCATCTGAGCAGGACACTTAAGGGTTCAACCACCTGTTATGTTAATGCTTAGCCCTTAGTAGCACTGTTGGCTGGACAAGTTTGCTTGTAAATAACCATCCAGGTTGGTTTTATTGCAGATTGTTTCATTTTTACTGCCTGTGTAGAGCAGGATTCCAGCACCCTCTCCACAGTGAAAACCCTCTCTGTTGGCCTCCAAAGTACCTCTGCATTGGCATGAGGTTGTGAGTCCTCAGCATCCTACACCTGGTGCAGTTCAGTCCACTTGATTTGCACTTCCTACTGCAGTGGTGCTGGACACAGTATTTCCAGAGTCATCAAAGCAGTGATTCATGTGCCCCAGCAATCTCTGAGCCCAAAAGCACCCCCAGGCTTTTCATTTGGGAGGGAGTTGTGTTCCTGGGGACAACTCTACATGGTATTGGCTTTAACTGTGCGGGAACATTACTGGGCCAAATCCTCAGCTCTTGCTCAGTCTCTCTTCTGGGCTTGTTTACCTCTATAAATAACAAGCAAGAGAGAGACAGCAAGGTAGAGCAGAAACAGTCTCTGCCCTACCTTTGAACGATGCATGAAATCATAGCAACCTCACCCTCACTGAAGGCTTTCTGGTGTTACCTTAATAAAAATAATTATCCTAATTGCTCACTTTAAGTATTCCAGGTTGACAATAGTTGCGTCTTATAAATGAAAACATGAAATAAAAAAAAGTAGATGAAGCAACTAGTCTTAAAAAGAAAAACTTGATCTAAACATTAAGTCCACATCACAGCAGTAAGACAACATGAAGAATGTGGCTGTAGCATCAACATCAAACACAACAATTTAGAAGTATTTCTTTAGTACTAAAAGTTTCATCAGTTTCACAAGCTTTTTGGTCCTGTGTGTGCCTTTGTCTCCCCTGAGAAAGCCCATGTCTCAAAATGAGGGTTTTCAGGGTCCATGTGCCTCCATGCTTCATAGCACCTGAAGCTGGTTATAGTACCAGGGGATATCCACATCCAGTGGAGAATATCCATTCCTGTGAGTGAGACACTAACAACTTGCAAAGTTTGATGATATAGCTCTTCCAAATGGTTATTTTCTGCCAAAATCCTATTCATGACCTGGGATTGTTCAGCCTGGAGAAACTGAGGCTCAGTGGGGATCTCATTGCTCTCTACAACTACCTGAAAGGAGGTTGTAGCCAGCTGGGGTCTCTTTTCCTAGGTAACAAGTAACAGGACAGGAGGAAATGGCCTCAAGTTGTTCCAGGGGAGATTTAGGTGGAATATTCGAATTTTTTTTTTTGTGGAAAGGGTTGTCAAGCACTGGAACAGACTGCTCAGGGAAGTGGTAGAGTCACCATCTCTGGAATTATTTAGAAGATGTGTAGATGTGGCACTGAGGGACATGGTTTAGTGGTGGACTTGGCAGTGCTGGGTAATGGCTGGACTTGATGATCTTGAAGGTCTTTTCCAAGCAAAAAAGTTCTGTGATTCTATTTCACACCTTGAGGACCACAGCAGAAGAAACAGACTGCACTGCAGCAGGAGGGTGTGCCCTGGCAGAGCAGTAGCCATGTCTGCAGTAGCCTGTGGTGACAGGGGGAGAAGCTGGCAGAACAATGAACTCCATGTGTCTCTGCTGTGGTGCTGGCCTGGGGTAGGTCTGCCTGCCCTACATTGACATGGCAGGTGGAAAGCCTCATTTGAAGACCTGATGAGCCCTTTGCCTGCTCTGCTCAGCCATGCCCAAAGCAAACAAAACATCCTGGAATCAGCATACACTGGTGGAGTGGGCATTCCAAGCCTCATGAGAAGGCCTGAGAGAGGCTGTGAGCACTCTCCTCACGCGTCAAGGGCAAGCATAGGAAGGCTGAAGAAGCTTTCTGCACTGTAAACCAGTGCTGGCACAGAGCAAGCTGATAGCAGCTTGCCAAGGGCGCGCTTCAGCTGGGTGCTCACCGAGGGTCCCACAGGCTCAGAGCAGCCCCTGACCCAGCATAAAGGGCCCCACTCCACCTCGGCCTAAAGGATGGCAGTTTTATAAGCAGCACTAGGTGATGTGGCACAGGAGGCAAAAGCAGGTTTGTTTTGATGAGCCAGGAGTCCCATCAGTCCCTCAGTCTACTGGGGAATTTTCATTAGAAAGCAGAAGTAGGGCTTATTATCCCTGCCTTATCTATACACGTCTGAGTCCTGACTAGTTGCCTTGCTGCCACTGACCAAGAACATTGAGTGCATCTTGCAGGGGAGCCCCTCTCTGGGGAAAAATTTATGAGTTCCTAATTTAAAGCACAGGTTTCTGAGACTTCATCTTGTTCTTGCTTCTTTCCACAGTATGTCACTGCCAGGATGATCCAGCCGTGTAATAGTAGAGTAGAGGCTCCTATCTAAATTTCTTCCATTGTGAAAATTCAGGCCATGACATACCTTCAAGAATATATCCCTTTATATAACTGGTGATGCTCTTATGTGAGTCAGTCTGTGAATCACAGGAGATACACCTAGAAACCCAACTAGACCATGTTCCATTCTGTATTGTTAAAGAACTATTTTTCTGTAATATCAAATTACTCTATCCTTTCAGTTTGTTACTTTTGCCCTTCCCTCTCCCAATTACTTTCCTTTTTTCTTAATAGACGTTGCTTATTTGCCCCTGACTGCAGTCATATCCTGCCACAAGTCAATGTGCCAGTGCATTCCCCTTGTCACTGGACTCAGGGGTGCGTGTGGGACCAGTGGGAATGCTCTCTAAGGCTGGGATACTCTTGGTTCTCATGAATGCTGCAGCAGTGCTCAGAAATGCTTGCCAGGAGTATGTAAAAATTGCATACAAGTATGATACAAGTATGCTTTTAAGAACTTCAGTGTGGAATCCCAACTGGGGCTGTTGTGCAACCTCTTTCTCATCCTAAAGGGAAGCTTCATGCTGGAATATTTTGCTGCAAAGGGCCTAAAATGTGGCAAGGAGTAAAGTATGAGTGCCCCATCACACTGAGGTGCACAAGGACTGCCTGTGCTGGGGATCTGTGAGCCATGAAGGAAATGTCTCCTTGTGGTTGCGTGGCTGCGTCCAGATGGGGTGAACCCACACAAATACATGTCTGGGACTGCAAACTCCTGGCCTGAGCAAGTAGCTCTGTTGCATATGAGAGCAGAAAGTTGATTTTCCTGGTGGTAAGTATAGTTTGTCCATGGAAAGCAATTCTCTGTGATGCTGGTGTGGAAACCAGATAGAGAAAAAACCCACTAGAGATGGGAAAAACTTTCTCATGATTTTTTTATCCAGTGGTAAATCAATTTGCATTCAGCCCTCTTCTGGCCAAGTTTTCAAGATGAACTGGCACAATCACGCTGGGGAGGGAGAAAAAAGTTTTCCCAGAAGTGTTTCAACATCCATCTTTCCATCTCTCAACAGTTAACATACCTGCAGAGTGGAGTTCAGCTGCAGGAGGAAATATCCTGTTCATTTGATAGATACAGATGTCCAAGTAGAGGAGTCCACTCCTGCCTAGGCAGAGGAGCCACTTGGGCACACTTCTGCCAGGGACAAGCCCAGGAGGGACCAGGCTTATCTCATGCTGCAGCTCCAGTAGGACTTTGCTTTTCCACTTTTGCAAACAATTTGCCCAGACCTGAGTTCATTTTTGCCTGCAGGTTTGGGGTCCTCTCTCAGTGAGGTGTCCTCTCCGGTGGCATGAGCAGTTCCAGCCTTCATGACCACATTCAGCCAAGCTGCAAGCCCTGTTCTCCTTTCTTCTTGGACTGCTTTTGTGGGCAAAACACAAAGGAACATGGGTACCTTTTCCCATGCTGGATGGGCTCCCTGTCCCTCCTCATTCTGCTGAGCTGGTGCTTTTCCCAGGCTGTGGCTGCAGTGGGCAGGGGAGGGGGCAGACATGGCTGGGCAGCAGAGGGAAAACAGGGAGTGTTCAAGCCAGAAACTAAAACTAGTGAGAGTAACTAGCACTGTGCAGGAGCTGGAATTTCCATTTTTGTGGGGAATTCCCCAGTTTTGCAATGGGCTATTATTCTTTGCTGAACCAAAACCAGAAAGTTTTGGAATTTCCTATAAAACTAAACTTGGGAAAGACAAGTAGATCCTTTCAAACCTGTCAAAGTGTTTGTTGCCAATTCAACAACTGACAGGGCTTTTTTTGTATTAAATTAATTTCAGAATGTGTTGCCTCACAAAAGAATAAGCCAAGTATTTCACCATGCAAGGGTTGAAGCAAAGTAATTTTATTACTTTAGCGCAGTGCTTCCTTCCTTGCTTCCAGGATTTTATTCAGTCTTTTTCTCTAGATGTTCCCTTAAAAATTTCCCTTAAAATGATACTTTCTCCTGGAAAAAGGAATGATACTTTCTTCTGTTTTATTACTGCTAACAAAGCTAAGCAATTGCAGCCATAAGTGTGTCCCTGGCACTTCCTGAATCTTGAAAAACAGCCCTATGGAAATAAAACAGATGCTTTTCCTTTCTCCTAAGTTTTCTTGAGTGCCACCTGTCCTGGGAGGGGCTGGAGGGATGCCCTGGTGGCACCTCAGAAGGGGACCAGCACCAGCTTCCCTCCCATCCCAGGATCCTCGCCAAAGAGAAAGAGGGACAGACAGACAATCTATTGAAGGACTACAACAGCTCTTCAAGCAGGGACTGAATTAAAATTTGATGACTGTGGGAGCAAAAACAAAATTCAGGCTCTGAGCAGCTGCCTTTGACAGGCTGACAGCTTAATCTTGGACAAAAGCAAGCCTTGATGGATCTATCAGCCAGGCCAGCTCTGCATATGTACTTAGGCTACATGTTTTTAGTAAGAAAAATATACAAACACTTTATCCATGTCCTTAGTTTTCCATAAATCACGATCCTCCTGCAGCAAGGAGGTCCTGCAAACCCAGATGCCCACGCCACAGAGTGCACCTCACTAGTGGTGGGAAGGAAGGAAGTTCATGTCTCCCCCAAGGCAATTGGTAGAGTGAGATGCACAGCCTGCGTCGGCTTGTGAGGTGCTGCTTTCATTTAATGAATTTTAAATAACCACGATCTCACTTGATGCACTGATTCCCACCCCAGTTCTCCCTGGTAGGTGTGCACAAAGGCAGTGTCCCCCTCTGGTTTTGGTGGGCACAAGAACCACTGCAGTGTGAGCCATCCTGTTGGAGGAGGAGCACTCCTTCAACAATGGTAAATCCAAGTTCTTGCTTTTTTTTCTTGGCCATATTTATTACTTCAACTAAGTCATTCCCATCTGAATTCCTGAAAGCCAAATATCCTGACCTACCTAAGGCACTTTTTTACTCTTTATGGGAAAAGCGATGGGATCATTTCTTTGTATAGGTGCCTTTGTGTTTGTATTAACTGCTTTTCTTCATTTTAATTACTCATTTAATAGCCACTGCCCCTTTGCAGCTACCTGAAGTACACTTCAAAGCTCCAAAACATAAGCTAGGTGCATATACATTCCAACACAAATTGAAGCAAAGATGAATCTCAGAAAGCCATAAAAGAGCTGCGTGGAAAATCTTCCTAAACTATCCCCACTCACAGCAGGCAGCTGTGATGCCCCATGGTTCCTCCCTGGTAGCAAAAAAACTTTGGGAGAATGGTGCTCTTCCAGTATCAGCCCCTTCTCCAAGGATTACAGTGGGATGTAGGTGCCTAGATAGTCTGAAGACTGTTATTTCACAGGTTTCAGTGAAATATTCAAGCCTGTCCCTGAACAGCGTCCACCAAACACACTAGGGACCATGAGTGCACTCTGGTGTCTTGGCTGTGAGTAGAGCTGGAGGAGAGTGCTGGATCTTAATCATCTCCCCAGGATGTGACAACTACTTCCAGCCCCTTACCAGCTGTCCCAGGGACCAGCAGCACCTCCAACACCTGGGCAAGAGGTTCTCTTTGGATGGGTCAAGTCGAGTTTTAAACCCTTCTGTGAATTAGCTGAACCAAGAAAATGATGATGGCTTTCTATTTTCCTAGACCATCAGCTCAATAGAAGTTTCTTTCTACCCTGTTGGTCTTGAAGAAGCCTCCCTTGTCTTAAAACCATTTATCTGAGTTCTGCTCTTCACTGCTTGCCCCATACTCAGCATTCTTCTATTCCTAGCACTCCCATGTGCATTGCCATGTAAGGTATCTTTCAGGCGACATTCCTGACATGCATCCAAGTCATCTCAGCTGTCTTTCCCAATACTTCAGTAGCAGGGCAGCTTCTATTAGCTGTTTCCCTCATCACATCATCTTTTATTTTCTGCAGCTCTAGCCCAGCTGGCTTCTCTCCGTGGTCCCCATTCCTGAGTTGCTGCCGTTCTCATGCTCTACATCCTGACCCATTCAGCGAAGCCGTCTTAAACGCACTCATTCCTGACTTTGGCACAATGTTGGGAGTGCACTGCAGTCCTTGCAGTTTCTAGAATTGTTCCTCTTCTGGTGCCAGTTTCACAGCTCTAATCACTTCCAATAGTTCTCCACCAGGTTTTTCAGCTTGTCCTCCCTTTCCACCTCCCAATTCAGTCTTTGTCTCTTCCTGTTGGTTTCATTTGACATAATTTTCACCTGTATGCTGAGCTTTCTGATCTTTTGGTCCCGCCTTGTCCGTTATTCCCTGAAGACCTTTTTTCATCAGTGGTACCAGGTCACCAAGAGAGCTGAGCTGGGAAAGTGGCAATGAATAATTTATCTGACGGGTGTAGCTCCTTTGTGTGCCATGGCATAGCTGTGAGCAGCTTGTGTTTCCCTGGACTGCTTCCAAATCCTAGACCCATTTAGAAAAGTCTCTTAATCACCAACAGTTTTATTACTCACTCACAGGCTCATCAGCCTGGGGGAGGCCAAGTCTTGGCTGTCACCAAGTACCATCAGCAGCTGGGTCTTGCACCCTGGTCCAGCACTGGTGGCTGAGAAATTTTCACTCTAAAGATGCCTTGCTGCTCATGCCTTCCACTGGAAGAGGCAGTTGAGAGTTTCCCCTAGGGGTGGAAAATCTGGTTCCCACACACCTGTGGAGGCAGCATGGCCATTCCTCATCACTGAACATGAACAGCAGCATGGCTGGTCTGGGCAAGCATGTGTGGCAGCTGGCTCCCAGAGGGATTTTGAGAGAACGTGGGGCCAAGGGGCTGTTCATGTCATGCAGCTGGGAGCCCCACCCAGCTCCCATCATGGGACAAACTCCTGATAGAGACTTCTCCATAAGGAGCTGCATGGGCTATCAGGTAATTTTAAAATCTAATTTCATCACCGGTTAAGTCAGAAGAAAAGGTTGTCAGGAAACTGAATAGCACAGGCAGATGTCTGACTCTCAGAAATGCCAAGGATTATTCAGGGAAGCCTGTGTGCTGGCCACTTCTTTCTGAGTAATCCTTGCAATGAAAAATGGATATCTAAACTGAGCCCAGCCCTTCCTCCCCTTGTAACCGCGGTCACAACAGACTGACAGACAGACAGACAACGTATGCAAGTGAGAGAGCATTGCATGTGTAGCTAATGGGTTGCCTTCATTCCCTGCAGGGATGGGATTTTATTCCCTTTTAGCTTCAAGTGCTGCCTTTGCCCAGTGGGCTGCAGCGGTGATTAATAGGAGGAAGAAGCCCATTGACCCAAACAAAAGCCCATTACAACAGTAAATGGATGCTGCCCATTGATTTTTCTGCAGCCTTCCTCCCATGGTCCAGTGAGAGATGATTTCCCTAGAGCTGGTCTGCAATGCTGCAGCAGCTTGGAAACAACTTTGGCTGGGAAGGTGGGAAGTGGAGGATGGTTCAGATCCCCCCCCCCCCCCTTTGCATCCCCACTGCCCCATGCTTTGGCCCCAGCATACCATGACATTGTTTCCATTGAAACTGTGGGTACGTACAGTCACCCCACATTACTTTCCGAAATCATCGTAGTGATGAACGCCCGTGGAAGAGGCTGTGCAGGCCCTGGGAGGGGGATGCAGCTGGGCATATAAACCCCCTGGATGTGGTAGGGTTTACCCCAGGGGTCTGCTTCACAGCTCACTGATTTGGAAAAGCACAGGAAGGGAAAAAGGCTCCTGAAAGAGCAAGTCCTGGCAAAGGAAGGCTGCTCCTCTGAGGGGTCTGAAGGAAGCACAGTCACATCATGCAAACAGATGTATGCACAGTTGACTCCATCAGCTGGGGTCAAAAGGACTTTCAGGGTTTCAAACCTGCATTTTCTGGCATATCCTCATCTGGTTCACAGGAGGTCACCAGTCAAAACCTGGTCATATTTTTGCCCTTGAAAACTTCAGTGTCAAGTGGAAAAGCTTCATTGTCACATGGGAGCCTGGAGTTCCCATCAGTGTCGGCTGGCACAAAAGCTACCACTCCAGACAAATGTAAGCTATATGCAGCTTCTACATCATTGCAGACAACAAACTGTTTGCCTGGCTATTCACAAATTGGAACAGGCATAGCTCTAAAAAGGGAAGTAAAAAGACCAATGGGAACAAACACAAATGCTAAGCAACAGCAGAAAAAATACTTTAAATATGCTGAATACCATCCTGGGGCTGTTTTCTCTCCAGATGAAAATAGCTTTCAAGTCTCTAAATATTGGCTAGATGTTAGGATACAGCCAAATGGCATCTATAAGTCAGAGTAGGTTACTTTTCACCTGGGATGTGTTAAAAATGTTATTATAACAGTCTAGAGAAAGTTAAGGTTATTAAGCCACTGGCTCTTGGAGCTCAGTCTGCAACACAGCTTTATTCCCATAAAACCAGTGATGTGGCAAAGCAAGCCCTGGTAATATCTGAATGTGCTTCCCCCTGCAATCTCACCGTGAGGCTTATGGTGCTTGGCAGCATAGTAGTGTGTTTGAATTTATAAGATTTGGAGTTATTTCAGGGTAAAATCTCACAAAGTTGTTTTTTTTTTTAAACAAGCATACATGTTTGAAGAGTCAGAAAAACAGAAAAGAGGATAAATGAGGCAGGAGTTGCTCTTAGTTGATCAAAATATTGAATTGAAAACAGGAAAACTCTTCCTCGCTGCACTCCATCCTCCTGCAGCATGGAGTCAATGAACCCAGGGTGCCCTGATTTCAGAGAGCACATCCAGGGGGGAAAAAAGGAGCATTTGTCTCCTTGTTCTGTGCCAAGTGGTGCCCTGGCCTCTGTCTGCCATGCTTTGGACTCACTGGCACTATAAATCAGGATTTCCCAAGCTGTGGTCGAAGCCTATGCAGTAGGAGTTGAAATACTGAGCATGTGGCTGCCTAAAGGCAGGCAGAGCCCCGAGGCAGGGGCAGGCAGGGAGGGAGGTGAAGGGCCTGGCTCCTCTGACCTCACACAAAATGCAAATGCATTGCCCAGATTTGACCACAGGGAAATAGGGGGAAATAATTGTGCCCCTCAGGCCAGCCCCAGGCAGCTTCTCCCCCACCTCTGCCTTTCCCGGCTGTCTAGCTCAAGCTCCACTTTGCAGGCGATGGTTTTGCTGCAGATGGCAGAGGAAGGAAAGACAGATTTCCTCCAGAAGTGGGTCCAAAATCCTATCACAGCAGAACTCATGTCCTATTTCCCAGCTCTGTCCTCAGCTGGCATCCATCTACCCAGCAACTCCAGTGGGAGGCAGGCCATCTCCACATGCTGGTGTCATGCCCCCAGCTCCTTGTGTGGCCGTCAGTGGATCACACTAGCAGTGATTAACTCAGTTCACACTCCTGCCCTCCTGCTCTGGGTCTCCAGACCTCTCACCCACCCAGCCATCCATTACTCCTCTCGTCACCTGTATGATCTTCTCCCTGCTAGGACTGACACCTGCCTGCCGGATTGAACAATGGCATCATCAGAAGCTGCAAGCAGAAAGCAAGCAGACCCAGCTTGGGTGCCTGGCTGGTGAGACAGATGCCTTGTGTGAATTTATGGACCTCATTTCCTTAGAAATGTAAGCTAAGCTAAGTGTTTATGCCGTGACAGCAGTGGTTTCTATGATGATGTGAAAAGGTTGCTCTGGGCTCATTGCATGTCCTGGGCAACTGAGAGCAAAAAAGGTCAAATAATACATATATCCAGCAATAAAGATCTGTTAATGCAGACTTTCTTCTTTCTATGGCTGACAAAGAAATCCATCCCTGAGCACAGAAGCAGAGTCACAGAAAATAAGGATGGAAAAGCCTTTAAATATTAATTCAGCCTCGTGTTCCTCAGCTGGCACCCACTGCCCCCAACCCAACCCCAGAGTGGGGGTGTCGGACTGCTGCCCAGTGAGTATGCATCCACACTCCTTCCATGCTTCTGCTGGCCTGGGGAGCCTTCCAGAGACATCCTCATGGCCAGCAGGCCCTTCACTCATTACAGCACTGGGTCCCAGCTCACCTACTGCCCATGCTTGCTCAGATTCCTTGAAAAGAGTCGGTTAAGCCTCGTTTAGCTGGTCCTCCCTTGCAGGAAAAGCTGTGCACCATTTGAGTCCAGGACAAAGCCTGCTCTGCCATTTTTATCCATCTTATTTGGGAGAGGAGGCAAAGAGGCCTGGAGCAGTAAGGCTGGGGTGCAGGACTCGTCCATCCCTTTCTAAGGGACAGCACTGCTGCTGCCAGGCTCATGCCAGGCATTATCTGTGGGCTGTTTCTGACTTGAGGAGAAGAGCAAAACAATCATTCTGTTGCTGTGTTTCCTTCTGCTTCATCTGGCAGTGGTCACAGCAGAACAACATAAACGACATGCAGGTGGTCCCCAGCCCAGATTCCCCCTAAGCTGCAGCTTTCTGCTTTCCTCCTCTCATCCCCCTTGACAGAAAGGACACCCAAGGTGCTCCCTAAAGAACACACCTACAGCACCACACAGCAAAGATGAGTAGGGGCCCAACCCATCCCCTCTACTCCAAGGATAAATGATGCCAGCTCTCCCTTTTTTCCTTGGAGGAAGGCACAGGAGGCTTTGCCCTACAAGGTGATGACAGACTTTTAGATCTATGGCAGTAAAAGAGATCGAAACGTAAATTTAAAAATACCATTAAGAGACATGAACAAGACCAGCATCTCCTCTGTCCACACACAGGGTCAATAGGCCAGTGCAGGAAGAAGGATGCTGGGGCCATAGCAGCAGGCAGGGAAAGGACCAGAAGCCCTTCTGAAACTTGCTTGGGGCAACTTCACTTCAGTGAAGCCCGTTCAGGAGCCCAAATGCCTTCTTTTCTTCAGAGCTCAGCCGTGGCTCTGCACCACTGCACAGAAATCAGTCTCAACAAAGTGTACTTTAAAAATAGATGGGCAAAACCCAGGGGCAGTTCCTCAGGCAGGGAGGGGGCCGCTGTTCATGGCTCCTTCGCTTTAGTGCAGCCGGCGTGCTCAGCGCTGCCGGGGACGTGCGTGGCCACCCCTTTGTGTTTCTCTGCAGCCTGCTGGTGCCGAGGAGGCAGCGCACAGAAACCGGGAACAATACCTGCAGCCACCGCAGCCGGCCGTGCCCTTCTCTGCAGGCAGAGCGTCAGCAGCCAGGCTGCCTTTCTGATCTGGAGCAGTCTCTGCCATCAGGAAATAGCCAGTAAAATAAAGGTTTGCATATGAGCAAAATACACGCCAGGATGAATTTCCTCCCATTTTATCCCTGTTCTTCGTGGTTTATAGGAGGTGAAGCACATGCTGCACCCTGACACTCCTGTGCTGCCTTCAGGATGCTCTTCCATGGCAGGAGTATGCCCATCTATCAGGGCCAGACAAGGGCACACTAACAGGCTTTCTGTGTTCCTGAAATCACAAAAGAACACATGTCCTCTGCCAGGAGTCCCAGTTGGCTTCTGTTGAAAACCAGGGACGTCAGAAAATGGAAGTGGCTCAGTTAAGTGGAAGGGACAGGTGGAGATTTCCTGGTGTTCAAGCAGAAGCCCCAGCTGAGGGATTTTGCTTTTCAGCCAGAATTTCACCTGACAGCAGCCATCCTCCTGGCTCCCCCTTTGACATGAATCTCATTCCTGTAATTGGATAATTATGTCAATTATGAAGGTGAGGGAAAATTTTTAAGCTCGTAGGTGCTAGTACGGCTTCCTGGAGCCAACCTCTCACCACACAGCCAGTGCCTGTGGCTCGAGAAGCCTTCTGCATCAAGGATGAAATTCACCCCAGGATAGACGTGCCAGAACAAACCTATGTGAGCACACACGGTCTGTGGTTGGGGAAGGGCCAGGGCTGAGCTATCACCCACTCATCCCCTGCTGCCTGGTTTGGAGGTGCCTCTGGGTCTGTCTGAGCCCACTGAGGCTCAGGGCTGCAGTGGTGGGAAGCTGCTGTCTCTGTCCCTGGAACTCCACCATGTGTGGCTCTGCTGCATAAACTGCTGTGAAATAGATCCATTTCTTTTTTGCCCTTTCCTTACAAGCAGACAAGCAAACCATTTGACCCTGTGAAAGCTGTGGTGTGTGCCACATGCCCCAGTCCGTGTCCCTGCTGCGGAGCCTGGGAGCAGCACTGCAGGGACTGGCAAGGGCAGAGAGGTGAGGGGGAGGCAGCAGCCCTGGCATGGGGCGCACACCCAGGGGGAACTGAATGGAGCTCCGGAGGGTTTTTCCCGGGCATTCCATGAACATTATATCAAAGTATAATCTAAAGTCATCTGACTCCAAAATCCCAAAACTCAAAATCCAGCTAAGCAGTAGCCAAAACGTGTTAAAGGGAGTGAGTGTCTTCAGTCACCTCTGCTGCCCGCTGCAGGATGGTGCAGGAGTAACTGGGAGTACAGCACAGCCAGGGACAGGAGGGGGATCCAGCACTGCCCCCACCTGTACCTTCCAAAATAAACAGTGGATTTCCACTGCATGGGCTTGTAGTGAAGGCTAGGAGCACTTTGGGTCAATTGTAAAGAAGGTCTTTTTCATTCATCAGGAATTGCATTCTTGTTATGCCACCAATGGCAAAAGGTGATATGGCAGGGGCTGGAGTGGCAGAATGAATTGCAGCTTCCAGGGACTGGGCTTTGCTGAGACAAAGCAGGAAAATGTCTTTGAACCAGCAAACTGAGCTGGAGCATGGGAATTCAAAGGTTTCTTTCAGTGCACCCAGCTCAACCGGCAAAGCAACGAGCTCAGCAGTCTGCAGCAAGAGCAATGAAGTCTCTGCAGATAAGTGATCTCAGAAGGACAGGAAGGAATGTATTGATTTAGGGGCTTGGAGACCACTTTCATGCAGAGGATGCACAGGAAAGCCAGGGCTGTTTAGCAGGAGCTGTACAGGTTTTTTGGGTTTTTTTTAAGCTATGAGATATCTGCCAGACGAAAAAAAATGGCCTGGACAGGAAACAAACTGCCTTCTACTTCTGTCTTATTACCCATGTGTTTTTTGGCAGAATCACCTGAATTGGAGACCCTGTTAAATGTAAGAGAGAAAATAAATTACCCTTTTCAGACTGACCTTTCTTACATTTACCTTAATGTGGATTGCCTGCCTCACTCCAGTCGAGAAGGCAAAAGCTTTTAAGTATGCAGGGGTCCTCACCACCTGCCACACAGAGCCACCATCATTCCAGACAGGGCCAGAAAGAGGCTTTCTCCTCCCCTTGCTCACTGCATGCACATCACTGTTTTCCTCCTCTGTCCCAGCAGAGCCTCCCCAGAGGATGCTGCAGCTATCCTGCTCCTCCCATCCTCCCCAGGGCCACTTCAAAGAGCAGGACTGCCTTTTCCATAGTGACAACCCATTTTGTACTTCTCCCTGGTTTTAAGCAAGAAGGTTTCTGGAAAAAAATTATGAGTAAATAGCTTTTGGACCTAGCAGTCAGCCACATCATTTGATATCACTGCTCACACTGGGGCCATTTTTAATTGAAGTATCTCTGGGTTTTTTTGTAATTGTCAGGAAACTATTTGGAGATAGATACACACCAAACGAGTCTGGGGCTGCTGCATGTGTGAGAAGGTAAGTAATGCACCAGGCTATAGTTTGTAGCTCTAACAATGGTTCAGCATTTTGTTAATCTTAGGACCCTTGGATACTTCTGGCAGGGGCCTCAGGAGGTCTTCAGTCCAACCTGCTGCCCAGAGCAAGGTCAGCTTTGAGATCTGGCCAGGACACTCGGGGTCCTGATGTGTCCTGTAAACTTCTGAGGACAAAGAAATAGGGCACCCTCCCTGGACAACCCACTCCAAGGCCTGGCCACTCTCACACTGGACATTCAGTTCTGTGGCAAAAGGGTATTTTCAGCCTGACTGCCCCCAGGCAGGCTGTCCCCTGGTCTGTGTCATTGCAAAGGGACAGGGTTTTCCTAGGTTTTTGTCCCTATTGAATTTCCTGATGTTCCTGCTGACCCATTCCTCCAGGATGCCTAGATCTCTCTGAATGGCAGCATAGTCATAGAATCATAGAACCATTAAGGTTGGAAAATACCTCCAAGATCATCAAGCCCAGCCTATGACCAAACACCACTGTGTGAACTCAACCATGACACTGAGTGTCATGTCCAGCCGTTTCTTGAAGACCTTCAGGGATGGTTACTCCACCAGTTCTCTGGGCAGTCTGTTCCAATGTTTGACAATCCTTCCAGTGAAAAAATTCTTCCTGATGTCCAAACTGAACTTCCCCTGGTGCAGTTTGAGGCCATTTCTTCTCACCCTGTTGCTAGTTGCCTGGGAAAAGAGGCCAACCTCCACCTGGCTACACCCTCCTTTCAGGCAGTTGTAGAGAGCAATACAGTTCCCCTGAGCCTCCTTTTCTCCAGGATAAACACCCCCAGATCCCTCAGCCCCTTCTCATAGGACTCACTCTAGAACATTTCTCAGCTCTGGTGCCTTTCTCTGGACTTGCTCTAGCACCTCAATGTGCTTCTTTTAATGAGGGGCCCAAAACTGGGCACAGGATTCCAAGTGTGGCCTCACCAGTGCCATACACAGGGGGACAATCACTGCCCTGGTCCTGCTGGCCACACTATAATGACAGATCAGTCATTATAGTGTGGCAAGTGCCCTCTGTTGCCTCTTCCAGGTAATTGGTGGCCAATGTTTAGCAGGACAGGTCCCACGATGGCCCCTGGTACTCCACTTACTGGGCTGTGGGTAGAGAAAAACCCATTAAGCTCTGATCATCCAGACAGGTTTTTGCTTTTATTCCAACACAGCAGAGAGTAGGAAGAGGATAGTAAATCTGAAAAGCTGGTCTCTGCTGGCACTACTGATTTCTCCTCTCCACAAAGTTTGTCCTCTTCTCAGTAATTATTTAGAAGTGTACTAACAGTAGTCTTTGTGAGATCAGTAGCTTGCTTCTGAAGAGAGTGGACATGACAAAGCTTTAGGAGGAATAAAACAGAACCTGTGAAATGTTACTATAATCGTCTGGACAGACAAAAGTGTCCTCAGGTCCCATCCATGGCTGCATCTGCACCATGGGCAGAGGAAAACAACAAGCCACCAAGAGAAAGACTGCTCTCTCCTTCTAGCCCCTTGCAGGAAGTCCTCAAAGGAAAACTCAGGGAGGGGAAGACTGATCCAGCCTGCCAACTTACTCAGATATCCAGGGGGATCTTCCTCCCTGAGGGATTTGACTCTGGTCTTGAAAAGGACAGAGATATTCTGCATTCAGAAAAGGGACAAACTCTTTCACGGGGAAACTTCCATCAGAGCTCTCACCATGTTTGGTACACGGGCCAAATGCAAAAAAAGTAATGACTGGAGTCAACAGAAAGCTTTCTGTGAGCTACTATGGGAACAAGACAAGGCCACATTTCTCAGTACCTTTTTCTTTTTGCTTCTCCTCTCTATTGGCAGTCCTTGGAGCCCAGCCAAGTCTGTTTCCTGTGCTCCTCATTTTTCAGCATACACCTAAAAATCAATAGCCTTGCACTGGCTGCTTCTGTTAGTGCATTATCATTTCCTGCAACGAGGATAGCTTGACAAAATGAAGTCTCAGCTAATTAAAGATGGTAAAACAGTTGTGTTGACAACTGGGTCTCCAGCACTCTGTAAGCCACTTCGAACGATTTCTTCTGGAGGAGACTCCAAGAGATCTTGGCTTCTTCATGAGTCCTTATGCAGTTGCTACTGTGTGGTGTTCAGGTAGGACTCTGTCCCCCATCCATTAGGAATTGCTTTGATTTTAAGGATGCAAGTGTCATCCAGGTTCAATGGGATGTGAGCCCTTTGCATCACTGTTGACACAAAGGCATGGAAGGCTGCATCCACATGCAAATTTCCCATCTGTTAATGCTGAAACCTCCCTCATGGCACATGCAGTCCTTCATGTAAATGAGAATCAGCTTTTCTGATTTCCAAAATGTTTTCAGCCGAACAGGTGCCTGCTGAAAAAACAACACACAATTGCCAAACGGCTCCCAAGGGTTGACCAAGGCAGCCCAGTCACAACTTGGAGCCTTTGAAGGGAAGGGAAGGAAACTGTGCAGCAATTTTCAGTTTGCTAATAAATCCCAGGGTAGTCTGGGCAGAGGAGGACTAAGCAAAATCTATCTGGCAGCTGTAGCTCTCAAACAGTCCAACAGGCCAGTTAGGCTTGACAGATTTAACAGAGCAGTTTGCACAGCAGCATCATTTAACACATGAGCTGCAAGTATTCATATAAGGTGGATCCTCAGGTTTTCAGACGGATGCAAAAAAGCACTGAGGGACCAACAAAGGAGTGAAGCTAAATAGGGTAAAGTCAGTACAAGCTCCTTTCCCATCTGCCCTTTCCCTAACAGGGATATTACGTCAACTTAGAGTTGTACTCACATGCTCACAGAAAAATCACTCTTCCCTCCTCAACACATGGTGAATGCAATCCTGCAGCTTGGCATAATCCAGATGCAAAAAGCCCAAAAGAGAGGATGCGCTGGAAGAGGAATCCAAGAGCCTGGCTGTGAAACCGCCGCTGGTGAGAGCAGGCAGCCGGTTTGGTCCCCAGTGTACCAGTAGGGTAATTTACACCAGCCCAAACTCAGTCACCTGCACACCAGCCCACCTTCCCAACTATAGTCTAAAGCCTTTGATATATGATCTCAGAGTACAGCAGCAGCCTCATTTCCTCCCTCCCCGTGTGATGTGTGTGATGCAGCTCTCAGCTGGTTTTGCCGAACCTTCCCAGCAATTGCTTAGTAATGCACCAGCAGAGCAGCTATTGCTGTGCAAACAACTGCATCATAAAGATGCCTACCTTGTAGGAGGAAAGGAGATTGATTTCTGCTGCTGCAGCTTGGCCAACCAAATCCTGTAGTTGCCACTTTAAAAATGACAAAGAATATGTAAGTACACAGACCACTGGTACAGGATCTATGCAGAGACACAAAATGTGGGCATTATCATAGAGTTTTCCTAAAGAAATTCAAAGACCTGCCCATTCATAGTTTCTTGTTAGCACCTGAAAACCTGGCAGCCTCATCCAGGGTGTGATTGAGAGCCAGAGGTGGTGACCTCTGCCTGTGTCCATGCTCAGGCCAACAGTCCCAAAAGGGAGCAGTGATGGAGTAGCCATAAGAAGGAAATACTTCTTCTCACCACAGCAGGACTGATGGTCCAGTGTTGCCAAGATGTCATGCCACACAGAAAGGTGATCTGTCATGTTGATCAAGTGAATTCAGTGCTCAAAAGAGGTGCAAAGAAGGGACGTCACACAGGAAAAGAAATTTTTATTGAATCAGATTCCAACATTGTGGCTGGATTTTCAGTCTAGAAATGAATAATAGCATCTATTACAAGCTTCTGCATCTTTAGTGTGTCATACACAATCTTTTCCAGTTTTCAGTAGAAAAATGCTGTTTTCATTACAAAACTAGGACCAAAAGTCAAGCTGCTTTTGCAGTACTGTAAAAGTGACTAAAAGGGCCTGCTCTGGTAATTATCATTTGTGAGACCTTATTTTCATCTTTAAGAAAATAACCAGTAAGCACAAATACCCTGGTGCAGGAATGGCAGCAGGTACAGGAGGGAAAGTCCTGACCTGCAGGTGCTGTGAGTCCCTTGTCAGGACCTGAGACGAACGTCAGAAATAAAAGCCACAGCCTCAGCTCCCCTCACCAGTCACTTCTCTGCTTCCTTATAAAACCAGCTCATCTCCCTTGGAGCATTTCTTAACACAAAGCTCTTTTCACCAGTAGAAACTGTACTTCTCTAAGGAAACAAGCTCAAGAACTGCAGCTGTAATGGGCTATCAGATGTCGAAATTCAGCACCTGTATCCAGGGATCGATATAGCCTCCATATGACAGTCTGCAAAATCCCAAAGTGCTGGAGGCAGCATTGTTTACAAGCAGCCTTTCATGGCTGATGCTGAGACACTGCGGTAGCCTGCTTGCTTTCCCAGCTGAGTGGCACTCAGCCCTTTTCCTCCTCTTCCATTACAGTGCTGCTTTTCACCTTGGAAACTGGCATCCCTGACAGCAATGCTGCTTCAGGGGAGTTGAACGTATGATCTCTTTCTCGTTCCACAAATACTTCGTTTCAGCTTTGGCTCACAACCCTTTAGACTTATTTGGCCTGACGGTGCAATTAGGGATGCCCACATTCCTAATTTAACCCTCCTTATGCAGGTGAGTAGGGCTGAGGCAGCTCCACCACGCAGCTGCTGAGCCCCTGCTCCCTCCTCCCACACCGGTGCCAGTGGGGCTGGGGCTCCCCGAGACTGTCTGGCCCTACACAGGGCCAGGAGCTCTTGAGGGCAATCAAGTTCCATTGTCTTCTCACTCAGCAGATAATAAGCTTCAGTCTGGGACTTTGGAAATCCCATTGGCTATCTTCAAAGAAACATCTGGTGAGTCAGGGAGTATTCATCCCAGGGGGTAGGGACTGAACCACCCACATTTAAATATCTCTCAGTGTCTGAAAAGGTGAGTTGTTGAATGCCAATTATGTCATGCTCTCAGAAGCTTCATTATCTCCAGGCTCTCGTGTTTGTCCTAATCCACCAACATGAAAATGTCTTTTCTCTGCATTTTTCATTTTTTCTCCTGAGAAAGGAGAGGTGTCTCTCCCGGTTTTGGAATCAGCCTGCAGGGACCAGATGAACCAGTCAGGCTTTCCCTGGCAGCACCGATATTCACTCTAAGGAGGATGCTAGGAATGTTTGCTGTCTGTGGCCAACTCTTCTCTCTTGGAGCACAGGGGAATACTTACACCTGCCCTCCAGGCAGCTATTTCCAGCAGAACTGTTACCAGAGCTGACTAACTTCTGCACACTGGTTCCCCTTTCCAGGAAACCGAATGAAAGTCCTTTACTAAATCAAAGGGGAGCTGAGTTAAAGATTTAGATACCACAACACCAACCCAACATCTTTAAGACCGGGCTCCGTCAAGCAGCCCATGAACTTGTGCGTGCAAGCCTTGCCACAGATGGGATTCTCCCATCCATGCACAACCCTGCATCACTGATAACCCAGCCCTCCTCAAAGGCAGGGTGGGCGTTTGGCACTTACACAGGCAACAAACCACCACACCTTCAAGCTGCCTTAATTTCCAGAGGTAACAAGAGGCTTCTCAGTGCCTGGCTGCAGTCTCCAGGGGTTAACCATTAACTTTCAGGTGAAAAAGAACCGCCAGGCACACATACAGTATCTAACAGGAACAAAAGCCTCTCAGCCTTTTAACCACCAGGCAGAAGAAACTGTGTCTTTGAAGATGACATCCCCACATCCCTGAAGCCCAGGGGGAGGCAGCAGCTGCCGGCCCAATGAGGCAAAGGAAACCAACAGGCCTAGGCCTGGTACCCTGCAAGGCCTTCTGGAAGCCCAGGTTCCCCCATCCC
This sequence comes from Coloeus monedula, assembly GCF_965178545.1. Lineage (NCBI taxonomy): Eukaryota > Metazoa > Chordata > Aves > Passeriformes > Corvidae > Coloeus > Coloeus monedula. The sequence goes on from NC_138783.1 coordinate 48,904,511, forward strand.
ACTGGTGGCCACACACCTCCAGGGAGCTCATGGGAGCATTGGATTCCTGAGGAGTCACCAGCTCAGGCATGGGTGCTGGATTTGGGAACAAGACTGTTCCCTGGTAGTCAGGTTGAGCCATGCAGCACCATGGTAATCAAGGTCACTTCTCGAAGGGGGCTGGAAGCACGGATGAGCAGGCAGCTCATCTGCCACAGGCAGCTGGCAGAAGTGATCTGCACTGACTGCACCTCCCCAGCAGCTCTCTGAGGACAGGGCTGCCTCAGGCTGTCCCAGCCCTGCAGGCACATCCCAGCCTCCCAACCGTGAGCTCAGGATTATTCTACTCATTGCAAACCTTGAGATGGTAAAAGGCACTGGCAGCTGAGCAGCCCCCAGGCGAGCTCCTCCCAGGGCAGCTCGGGGTGCTGAAGCCAGGGCCTGTGATCCCAGTTCTGGTCCACTGGGACAAGGAGTTCCAGCAGCAAAGGGAACAGAGCCAGGTCCCAAACCATCCCCGCAAGCTCTCTTCCCCTGCCTGTTTGCCATGGTCCCCAGGGTAGCCAGCACAGCACTCACCTCTGCAGTAGGGGCAGAGCTTAAGGTGCTCTTGACCCACACCTACTCCCATGATTAGACCTGGAAAAGCACTCCAGGGGTTACAGCCTCCCTGCTGCAGGAGGGCCAGTAGCACTCACCAGTTTGATCACCACTGAGGTTCTCTGCTGCAACACAGCCTTACCCAAATGAAAGAGACAGAAGCGGCTGGAGCTGGGGGTGGCCAGTGTCATGAATGGCAGGTCTGCACTTTGCTTGGAAGCTCAAAGCGTGTTCCTCTCCTCTCAGCAGTTCAGACTACCCATCAACAACCAGAGCCATGGAGGAGTCCTGTCTGCAGGCCAGAGGAGATGGCTGCAGCGGGATGCTGCATCCACACTGGCAATGTTTTTTCCAGTGGACTCAGCTCAGTGGAGCAGGTGTCCGGTGGTGATCCCTGTCCTCTGCAGCCAGAAGCACTAGGCTGGGAGAAAATCAGAATGATGCGATGCTCAAAGACCTTGGTGATGAAGCCAGAGAGTCACTGCTCAGGGCACAAGAAAAACAGAGCCTGAGGCAGCCTTCGTATCTGTTTGTTGAGAGCAGACCCTTCCTTGGGATGCTGTCAATCAGGGTGACAGGAACCAAAAGATTTGGCTGGCATTGATTAATTAGTGCAAGAGTGCAAGAGAAGACTCTTGCCTATTTGCTTTCCAGAGTACCCATCAAATTCACTGAAACACAACTCAGCTGGTACAGCCCCATGGACTTGGTGGAGTCCCCCATTCTGGACACCTGCTGACTTGCCACACTGACATTTCATCCCACTCAAGACCTTTGTGCTTTTCCTCTCACATGGTGGGCACAGTTGTGGTGATGACTTTTCACCTGGTGAGGCTGCAGGGCACCCTGGAGCTCCCTGCCAACTCCAGCAGAGCGGTAATCTTGGCAGCACTGGGGATTAATGAGCCTTATTGAGGGACACGTGAGCTGCACAAATTAAAGAACTGAAATCCAATCTTTCTTTAATTTAGCCAGCACAGGTAACAGACAGATGAAGGTATACACACCAGTATGTATTTCCCTCATTCTGGAAGTCCAATATCATCCATCCAATATAGAGTTGGCTTCCAGTACCATGGATTTTTTAAAACATTAATTTTCCAATCTAACCTCTACAGGCACTTCCACTCTGTTACTCTGCTCCCCAATGATTGGTGCAAGATTCTATTCCCTTTTTTTGCCAGGCAACAGCTGAAAGTCTCATGAAGTGACAACTTGTCACCCCCTTCTGCCTCTCATTCACAGCCTGAGCTACTTCATCCTGGCAGTCACTTGCTGACTGTGGGCAGTGGTCACCTCTTTCCCACAGTTGCTCTTTCTTGCATGGGTAGCTGCTGGTCAGTTTATTTTGACCAGACATTTAATGGTTGATCCTATGGCAGGCACCTAAAACTTCTCCCATTGTTTCTTCCTGATTTTTAGTTCAGTGAATAGATGAAAGTAAGAAAGGAAAATTGTTGTTTCATCCCACTACCTTGCCTCTATCCAAACGAAATAGTAGTTGAAGAGTATTTTCTGTTAGAAGAGTCAAAACATTTACTACCTATAAATTCAGCATCCTTGGAATTGATAAAAGCAGGGTGCCTGCATCTGGCACCACTCAAGAGACATCAACTTCTGCCCCAAGGAACTGTAGTTCACATTCTCCACCAGCTAAAACACAGTAAATTATTCCCTCAAGCTTGCTTCAGGAAAGCACAAACATCCCCTTGAGTCTGACCAAAATTTCTTCTCGGGAAGCAGGACGTTTGTAGAGATAAACTCCTGCTGGAGTACACGATATGCTGGCCCTGGGGCTCACATTATGCACTTGCTTGTACATAATGGAAGTGGTAACATGCCAGAAGTATTTTTCCCCTAAAAGTTGGGCTCTTCACTGAAAGGTAACATAATGTCTGAAGGACAGAAATACTACCTTGTTGGGAAAGAGTTTGGCATACTAATGTTGCTAATTCTGGAAATTCTATCAATTTTCATTGATAAAATAATCCATTTTACTTTTATATCTAGTTAGCTGCTCTCCTCAAATTCTTTCTGGTAGCAGTGAGTGCCATTAATTTAATGAAAAAATGTTTCTATCAAATCTGAATTTGTCACCTCTGCTTTACAGACAAATGTAAAAACTGGGCCTATAAAGCTAAAAGACAAAAATAGAAGTCCTCCATCCATTTTCTCTGTGTTAAGCATGACTGTAGCTATTTTAACCTCTCATTCTCTTCAATCTCTCTGTAATATTTCTGCTGACTCATTATTTTTGTAAGCATTTTCAAAATCCTAAGGAACTTGCAATACAAAGTATCTGCCCGTGATGCCCAGAACTCAGACCTGGATGGACGCAGGTAATTTCAAAAGTAAGAGTTGTAAGAGTACTTTGCTTTCTCTACCTATGCTGTCCTTCACATTCCAAACTGCAACCTCATTGTCACTGTGATCCTCTCCGTGAGCTTGATACGGTATCATTACAGTCTAATTTTTTTTGTGAGCTTGACTTTCATAACCTTCATTATTTTCTATTTCACTGGTCATTCCTTTTCCAGATTAATTAAAATACCCAAACCCAGACCCTTACCAATTAAAAAAAAAGCCCAGCAGAAGTCAATAATAAACTATTGGAAAAACCCAGAGCATAACAATTGCATTTATACATAACATTGCAATTATACAGTCTAGTGTAATAAATTGGCTCTCACATTTTAAATCTCTTCACAGGTACGTACATGTGGCACAGAAGGACAAATATGCCTTTATTATCCTACTTTGTGAGGATTGTTATCAGCTTATTATCATGAGCCATATATTACCATCAGCCTCTTGAGTAACAACAAACCTTTTATTGTGCTCTGAAAATAAGCTTGAAACTCAGAAGCTATGGCCAAGACAGGGTATCTAGGAAGAACCTCGGTACTTCAGCAGGAATAAAGGGGGTAGGAACTCTCCTTTAAGAGTCTTAACAGATCTTGGCATTTCCTCTGATTTAGGCACAGAATTCCCCCTGGTTTCAATGGTGTAACTGCTGTTAATTGTCTAAATGCCAATTTACACAGGACATGCAACTCAAAATCTGCTTAAGCTTACCCACTCAGCATAAATTTAGCAAGAGTGTTTTAGATAGAGAGGTATATCCATCCCTCTATTTGCTTTTGGAAACGAGTTTTGTGTAAGAAATCTTATCAGAGCACACACAGAACTACAAAATACATAAGCTTTACTTCCCTGGAAAGCAGCAGCAGCCACTCCTGATTTCTGGCTAGCCCAGAAACATCTGCCTGCCTTCTTACCTGTGAGAGAGGAAGGAAGTTTTTACAAAGTGCAGTATGTTTCTCTTCTAAATTAAATCATTGTTCCTTCTGCTGCAAATGCAGTGTACTAAGGAATGGTATCCAGAAACTGCAGAGATCAGCACTGAATTAATCTTGATGCAGCACCTTAGCAAAGCCTCTAACATTACAGTGGCCGCACTTTCTTCCTCCAGCAGCTGAGCTAATCCCCATGACTGTTTCCACAATCATAATTTTGCTATCCTTTAAGAGAACAGAAGTTGTAGAGTACTTTCATTGCTACCAAGTATTACAGACTCTCAGAATGAGTCAGGTTGGAAGGGACCCCAAGGGGTCATGTGGTTAAACCTCCCTGCTCAAGCAGGGTCATCCCAGAGCACACGGCACAGAATTGCAACCAGGTAGTGCTTGAATGTTTCTGGTGAGGGAGGCTCCACAACCTCTCTGGACAGCCTGTTCCAGTGTGTGGTCACTGCACAGTGAAGAAGTTCTTCCTCATGTTCAGGTGAAACTGCCTGTGCATCGGTTTCTGCCCATTGCCTTCTGTCCTATTGCTCAACACTGCTGAGCAGAGCCTGGATCCATCCTTTGACACCTCCCTCTGGATACTTACAGACACTGATGAGGTCCCCTCCCAGTCACTTCTTCTTGAGACTGAACAGGCCCAGCTCCCTCAGCCTTTCCTCATAAGAGAGATGCTCCAGTCCCCCAGTCATCCTTGTTCTTCTCTGTTGGATCAGCTCCAAGAGCTCCATGTCTCTCTTGTCTTGAGGTGCCCAGAACTGGACACAGCACCCCAGATGTGCCTCACTAGGACTGAGTAGAGAGGCAGGATCACTTCCCGTGACCTGCTGGCACTGCTCTTCCACCCTAATCCACTCCAGGAGACCAATGGCCTTCTTGGCTACAAGGGCACTGCTGGCTCAAGGACAGCCTGTTGTCCACCAGCACCTCCACAGAACTTAGTCCCTCAGCCTGTGCTGGTGCAAGGGGAAGAACTCTGCATATGCCTTTGTAGAATTTCAGACAGTTCCTGCCTGCCCATCCCTCCACTCCGTCAAGGTCCTTCTGAAGGGTTGCACAGCACTCCGGGCTATTGGCCACAATATTACTCCTCATATGTGTGAGTGTTTATGATTGATAACGCACACACAATGGTACAGGAGACAGATGTAGTCCCTTCACAGTGTTTCAGAATAAGAAGAGCTCCAGATCATCCTCTCCTTCCCCTCCTTCATGACATCTATTAACTCATCCATAGGGAGAAGATAATTTCTATCTAGCAGTGAAAATCAAATGTCAAACTCTTCAGTGTATTATCAGACCATCCAACAGCCTGACCCTGAAAAGACTTAGCTTTAATCTTTTTGCGCTGCTAGTATCCACTTGACTCCAATCAAAGTAGAAGAGAAGCATATGTGTGACCTTTAGCAAGGCTGGGAAATGTGGGATTAAGAGCTACTGCTTTTGTTTCAGCAAATACACAAACCACAATACAAAGCATACAAGGCAAAAAGCACACATCTTTTAGCAATCCCCCTGCCCCAGTTTTCCGCCCGCCTCACACCACAACGGAAATGCTCTTCCGGGGCAGAACTCTGACCATTGTTAGGAAAATTCAGGCAAACTGTTCTATCCACTTTCTGCAGGAGTTATTTTGGCATGCTTTAAATGCCAGGCAGTATTTAAGGATTTGCCTGGACATGTGCATATATGGATCTTATTCATCTTAACTAAAGGGAACTCCACATACTTTGCTACAGAACCTCACCAAATACTTTAACTAGAAGCTACTGTATTTTCATGTATTTATTCTAAGAACCTGACTATTTTTTCAAACCAGGATTACATCTCATGCATTCATTTTTCAAAATCAATTTGAAAGACTTGTTTAACTAGCCGAGTATGTCCTGTCTCAGACCATTTCTTTTTCTTGTGCTGTCATAGGCATTTCCCATCTACGTCTGTGTTACTTGGGTGGTCAGCATTTTGGAAAAGGGAAGTCTATCAGACTTTTTTTCTTTTTAAAGAAGAAGGTTTGTGTCCCTACAGTTTCTTATTTAGCAACCACACTGCAGAGCAGAAGGAAATGCCCCCCCTCCAGATTCACTTTGGTAATGAGCACGTAATGGTGTCATCTCAGTTCCCAGCACCTCAAGGGATATGTGTGTGCTCTTTGCTATCAGTAAATGAAGGTTCAAAAACTCACAGTATGAGCACACGGCTCCTGTGAGGCACACAAGGGTGTGACACAGCTGCACATTTGCAACTGCTCATGCTCACATTCCTCTTCAACAGAAAAAAGGCTTCCAGGCCACTTATGAAGTAAAAGGAAAACAAAAATTGAAGTGATAAATCCCTTTAGCATTTTTCAGCAGGTTTTGTGCCCCTCCTTTTTTTTTTAAATAAATAAAATGGAGTTCTTACTCAATTTCCAGATTAAGAAGTACTATTAAAAGCAGTTACAGACCCAATTACAACCCTTGAAACACCACTGAAATGCACTACAATATTCTTTTATTTAGTTTACAGAAGAGTCTATCAGTACAGGTTGCAGAAAGAAAATGTTTAGTGCTATTTACAATTTGTTTTAAAACTCTGCTCTATACAAATTTAATTCTGATCAGTATGAACAATATTTTTGTAAATCTACTGCATATAAAGCATTTCATCAAAGCAGTAACAATGAATAAAATAACCTGTTTACATTTGAATGATGCCAATCATTCGGAAAAACCATTACACAGAACATCTGTAAGAGTTGTGGACACTTAGGTACAGAACACAATGTCAACCTGTGACTCAGTTTTTTAAAGGCTAAAGCTATTTATATGGAATATTGTTCTATTATACTACACGCCAATCTATATTTAACCTCTATAGTTATGTATTTTATAAGATCTTTATTAAATATATTCTACATATATTTGTAATTTCACCCAGGAAGAATTCCTCCCCAGTGAAAAAATATAAAATCTTTTATACTTTTTAATTTTTATTTATTTTTATTTTTTACAGGTTTAGATGAAACTAGCTCATGCTTTAGTGCTGTGCAAATTTCTTTAGCATATCAACGTTTAAATTATTGATATGAAATAAAAGAATGGCATCCTTTTCAATTATGTACGCCTTCAAAAATCAGCTTCTGATTTTAATACCATTGCAAGCACTAATACCAAATGCAGATTACGTAAAGAAACAAAACTAGTACTATGGCAGAAGTTTTTCTTTTTGCTTTTTAAACTTTAATAATTCTCTTGAAATCTCTAATGAGTAAGCATGACACTGGAGTCTAAGGTACAGATGAGAAAAATGACTGAAAAACACCAATTGCCAATATTCAAATACATAAAATTGATTAGTAAATGATGTTTTCTAACATTTATGCACAATAATAAAAGCCTATGAACTACAGGAAACTACCCCTCCCATATTAAGGCTAGGAAATGCACTCTCTGCACTTGTTTGTGCTGTCTGAATAAGCACTCAACTAACACACGAGATCGGAGTGCACACAGTAACAAAAAAATCAGTTTCATCAGCCCTCTACAGAGTGCTTTTAAATTACAGGCACATAGTATTTTTTCTTTGTTGCAGTGAAAATATATATAGTTAGACTTGGTTTAGTTAGTATTCTGTGCCAGTTTGGCCACCGAGGTTGACTTAGGTAGAATTGACTTAACAGTTTTTCCTTTGATTTGGCCATAGGTGAGATTTGTTTTAATTATTAATATACTATTTTCCAGTGTTGCATTATACATTGTGGGTTATTACTAGATGTCTCAAATATTGTTAGAGATTGTTGATGAGAAATATACTGTCAACCATATTTAGTGCAAATTGCATCTAGAAAGCTTGACTGGTTAGATCCGGTTAATGCAGATTTTTGTGGTAGCAAAAGGATTCCTCCTATGGAAAAGAAAACAAACCTTTCTGGAGACTGAATTCTTTCAAAAAGTGATGTACTCTAAGATTATTCAACAAACAAAAAGGAGGAATTGAAAAAAATAAACAATTAAAGTGTTCATAGATCTTTCACTTTAAAAAAAAAAAAAAAAGACTAATGAGACAGTGTTCGTGTATTATTTCAGTTCCATGGATTTACAGACAGGCTCTTCCTACAGGTGTTTGAAGCAAGGTAGGGCCTCTTCTATTCCAGCAGCATGAAAGACAAAGACTATATTACATCACACTTAGCAGGTAAAGCTAACAGGGTTTACAGGATTACACAGCAATTGCTTTCTCCAGTTTTTTCACGGTTCCTTTGACCTGCAAAGAAGAAGGAAGTTTTACTTACATGCCATTTCTAAAGCAATGAGGCTGTTCTGTGTGAGAGTATACTTAATACAAGTCTGTTCTTTACTATTTTCAGTAAAAAATATTTATTGTTATACACATGCATACATAACTGAAAAATAAATCAGGACTAGATTTTCACAATAAAAACAAGAGCTTCTAAGGTCTGAGTAAGTTTCTGCACTAACATAAAAACGCTAAACCAGAAAGTTAATTTCTTAGTTTTCTATAAACATGTACAAGAGCATTCCATTGCCTTCTTCACAAAAGAGCACAAGGACTTGACTTTTCTCTATTATGAAATACTCAAAAAGCCTGTAAGAGACCTGACCACTTTGCCATGTACTCGAGTAAGAAATTCCTCTAATGCCCTACCTTGAGAGTTTGGTTCTGGCAGTGTCTCTCTAGCCACCAAATGCATCACTGTTGTTTTGCCAAAAGGGAGTTTTAATGCTGCAAAAGGAGAAAGGGAGAATAATTAACACATTACATCAGTCTTTTTTTCTCCAAAATACCCAATTGAAACTAACTGTAATTGGATTAGCACCTGTTCAAAAGTTCATACTGTTGGGTTTGAACTGCTTACTGGTTGAAGTTCAGTAAATCAGGGACTCAGGGCACGAAAAGAATCACTTAAAACACTGCATTCTTAGAGACATGATATTCCTGTTAGGAAACTTAGCCTTCCTCTTCTGAGTAAAAAGTGAGGTGGGCATTCATGCCAAGACTCAGGTGTTAAGCATTCTTTAATAATAAGGATGCAAAGAAGTTGCTAATTCAGCCACCAAGTTGTTATTCCTGAGATACCAAAACACTGAACCTCTACTACAGAACAGATTTTCCTAAAATACATTTTGATCCATGACACAGATTCTTTGAAATACAAAATGTCTGCATCTTGCCTTTTAATACTAATCTGTAACATCAGCTGCATGTGAAAAATACCAAATTTAAAGCTTTTTACATTAGCTACAGTAGTTCTCACAGTGCTGCCTTTGTGAGCTTTAGCAACAAAAAATTTTTAAAAATGGTCCTTTCCACAATTCCTTCTGCTTGTGTCTGAAACTAAAATGATAATTTTTAAATTCCAATTTAAGTATACAAATACATTGTATACTTAGAGTATCTTCCTTGATTGTTTTTCTGAGAAATACAAGGCAAGGATGCTCTAAATTTTGTCCTTTCCACCTTACAGTGGAAAAAAAAGTCGGTGATAAATTTAACAAGAATTTAATCCTTAATACAAAAATAATTCTGATTTGAGTAGAATTTGTCCTATCAAACTCAAGTTACAGCTTTTGTTTTCACATACAGTGAAATGGCATTTTAAGTGAATAGATGAATAATGAATGGCCAATAAACCTGAAGGCAACTGAAGTGAAAAATGTCTCTGTTTTACACTACAGCACAGATTAAAGATTCACTAATAAAAACATAAACCCAGTATTTAGTAATTAGGTGTATTCAATACAAGCCTCGCTACAAGACTGCTATTAAAATCATGTTTGTTGCCTACATATTTATTTGAAGAAATGCAAATTATGATTAAAACACAGGTCCAAACACAGGTGTAAGCACACGAAGTGATACAGAACTCCACAAGATTCTTTGAAGCAGCTGTACTTTGGGAATAGTGATCTCTATGGAAAGGCAAATCTGAAAGTTTCTTAGTTTACTTGAAGCACTGCCTGTGCCTGCAACTAGAAGCTATTGATAGCTTGAAGTCTGACAAAGATGATGTATTTTGAGTACTTGGTACCATGACACAACTGAAAAGTCTAACAGACTGTTAATATGCTCTTTGCAAACTCCATGGAAAAGGATTGTCTTCATAACAAACTCTTGAATTACAAAATAATCACATTGAGAACATCTTTCATTATATCAACACATTTCAGGACACTTGATTAGTGAGTTGTGGAGATTAACTATTTACAGTAATCAAGTAGAACTATGCTAATATTTACATCAACTACTTTCAGCTACTAGTTTGCACAGTTTACACAAGTTCTTGCTAGAAATTTCCAGCTTCTTGTTTGGAGCACCATGACACCATCTGAGCAGCCTAACCTATGCTCAGTAATCCTTTCTTGCTCTTCTCTTTGTGCTTTCACGCCTTTCTCTCACTAAAAGCAAAATTGTATTTAATTCCTTTCCCAACTACTCAATTCCATTGTTTTTCTGTAGTTTCTATCGTCAGAACTTACTTTTCACCCCCTTTTGGAATGTGGATGGCATATGGCAGGTTGACTTCCCTTCCCCAATAAATAAGGAAGCAAATGCTGCTGATTACCACTATCTACCAAGAAATGGAGAACTGTTGATTATGTATTACTTCCCTAATTAATATTATTTGAAATGCAAACTGCAAAACAAATATTTAGCTAAAGGATTAAATTTCCTGTTGGAAGCTGAACAACAGACTGCCTTGCTAGGCAACTCCCCAGCACTTTGCACAGGTAGGACACAACAAAACAGTGTGGCTCAAGCCCTGCAGGCAAGAGCAGCGCAGCTTTACAGAGGGGTCTGTTCTACCCTGCTTCCAGTGCCATTAGCTCTGCTGTTCTTGTAGTGACAGTCCATTCAGAGAAGCTATCAAAAGGGATGCTTTCTTGAAAATAAAATTTTTCACTCAAAACCACTTTCTCCTATCAATTTCTCATTTTTGAGCCATCTTAGTTTATAGGAGTCTCAAATTCAGAAGCCACTACACAGACATGTAAGGTAAAAGTGAACAAAAATGTGCTCCAGTTAAAAAAGAAAACACCAAACTGTTTCCTTGGAAACTTTTGTGTCACTGGATGATAAAGTGATTTTCAGTAGGTCAAAATTCCAGTCAATATTTCCTAATCACCTAAAGCAAATATAACACTAAGTGCTATAACTCAGTCAAAGAGAGCTACAGCTAGAAAAGCTTAAAGAAAGTGTATTATAATAGTATAAGAAACTAAATATTGTGTTTAGCAAGAAATTTCCTCCCTCCCCTCCTCCACCTCCCTTTTAAAGGTAACTAGTTCACTTAGGGCTACCTCTAATGAACACCACAAACTGAAGTAAGAGTCTTTTCAGGCTGTTTCATGAATTCCTGTTCCCCTTTCAGCTGTGTAATCTTACTCCTGATAACTTCATTAGTACTGAAGTTAAGCCAATGTTTTAGGGATTCTTTTTCTTAAAACAATACAGCAACAAAAATATTTTTGAAAAACACTAATATACATGTAAGATCCCTGGGGTAAAAACATGATGATTAAATCGCAACGCATGAACGATTAAGAATGAACTAAAATGCCCTGAACCCAAGCAAGTGTTCAAAATTCATAGACCTAAGTTAATGCAAGAGTCAGCAGCATGCAGCTATTATTTTTCAGCTTAACTCATTAAATAATATATTAAATATATTAAACAAATATTCAACATTTTCTTAGGTTTAGACAAATGTTATTAAAGGGAAAAAATACTGGTGGTGAAGAGCAACACTCAGATGAATGGCGAAGTAAATCCCATTTAACTATCCTTGCCTGGAAATGTAGGGTAAGACTAGCATCTTTAATTGCAGAGATGATCCAAGACTTAACATTTGTCTTTCAACTCTACTCCAACTGCTACTAGCTGCACTCACTGTCACCTGGTGAAAATACAAATTAAAGAGTGAATAAAAATTTCAGAGTTCTTCCAGCTGAGCTGACAATGATCTTGTTTGTATATATAGAAGCATTAAAAATTTATATATGTGGAGAGTAAATCTATTCTATAAGTACGTCACTAGGCAACACTGGGAATGGTAGAAAGTGAATCAATAGGTGTATCATCCCAGTCAATTCTTCATGGAACATCACCATAAGCAGTCCAGAAATACTATTTTCAGATTCCTCTTAATTTCAAAACCATTTCATTGGTGATTTTGTATTATATTACATTGTCCTTTCTGTATTGCATCCAGGTACCAAACCATGAATAATTTGAACACACAAAGTAGGAACATTAATTTGTTTTTAAACTGGTACAGAATGGAGAGGCTCATAATGTTTAGTCATTGATACAGCTGATATTCCCATTGGCAAATGCTACCTACAAAAGGAAAGATGACTTAACAAATGTGTGTCACACCTCTATCAAGGGTTTCCACCAAAACGCGTAATTGTGGGGAAACAGTTGCCACGAGAGGGCACAGTTGAATTACATTTCCGTAGCAAACGCAGTGAAGCCATTTACTGTTGTTTTCACATAACTATGCAATTGTATCCCTGGGAGAGCATTGGACAGCAAGAATGCTTCCCCTCATTCTCATTCATAGGGTGTCTTCCTGCATTGCACTAAGATTTAAAGTATTGTTTGACCAATTTTCATAAAGTTTATCAAGCATTTTAAAATACTTCAGATATTTATTAAGTAGCTTGTCCTGCAAACGCAGTGTAAGAGAGGTGGAACAAAATATTCAATTTAGAGTGACAACAAATAAAAGCAGCACTACAGTTTCTTTGTGTGAGAGGAGGCTTGACTTAGCAGGTGGTACCTCGCAAAGTTTAACAACACATGGTAACAAGATGGAAAAATATGCAATAAGGTACAATGTCACTCTATGCACAAGAAAAACAGTATAAAGCAAGCCATACTGTGATCTTGAACAGTAAAGTAGTATTCACTGAACCATAAATAAATATCCCCTTTGCCTAACTGTAACATGTATAATAAAAATTATTTTCATACCTCCTAATGTCACATTGCCATGAAGAAACCTCCCTTGATAAATAAGCCGCAAGATATTTGGACTGCTGACTTGTTCTTCTTCCCAGTCTGAAGAGAGAGAGAATTTCCACAGTTACATTGTGATAAAAACATCTTTTGTTATTTCTCTCACCTTTACCCAGGAAGAAAATTGGGAACAGGACTCTTTTGCTTAAAACAATAAAGAGAGATCACAGGCTGAAGGTACAGGAAGGTAATTCAAGACCAGCACTCAAAGTCTATTCTTGAATTTATTATTTGACACTGGGCATTCAAACACGGAATTTTATGTCTGCAAGTATAAATATTACTGATGTCACAGACTGCAGGATATATTTAGCACATACACAAGTCCTAAAGAAAATATTTCATACATGCAAATTGCTTCCTGGTTCTTGATACCCAGGCCATTCTGAAGTTTCCCAAGCCATGCACCCCGTCACCAGCTAACTGACTAACTGGAGCTGCTCTCCAGCAATGGGAAGCTGCCGCACACAGAGCAAGCGCGCATGTGATGGGTCACTTGAAACAGGACTCTGAGATCACAGCGCTGAAAAAAGCTCCGGAGGCAGCTCAGCACCGTTCGATGATGGCCAGATCCAACCAGTTCCATGGCTGGAGGGGGCAGGGACCTGAGCAGCCCCCGACTGCCACCACAGAGCCAGAACAGAGGCTCTCTCAGGGCAGACACCCACCAATACATTTTAAGGAGCTTCCCCAAGGCTGATCCATGGATGTTTTTATATGGCAAACCGTGGTTCGAAAAAAAGCAAGCATGCATTTTCCTATAATGCTTAAGCCATCATAAATAGATTATAAGCTTAAATGGTCTTTTCCTACTCTTTTTCCATTCCCTGTCACAATGTGAAGAACAACTAAATATGCACTTTGCTTTCAGAACAAGTATCATAAAGCCTTGAAATGTTGAATTTAAATGGTCTCTCTGGGAATACAGTGTCTTCTGTTTCTTAGATGACCAAATATCTGGCAACAGTTGTTCACAAATGTTCTCTCTTTCTGCTTGTAGTGTTTATATAGCAAAATCAATATTCAGCAAGGGATCAGGACAAGCCACAGAAACCAACCTGTTCACTGGGAACATACAATTAACATACGGGCAGTAGCAACTGGCACCACAAAAGGAGAGGAACTGAAAAGGATAGAAGGGGAAGCATTTGAAACAAAAGCCATGGCTGCAGAGCGTACAGAGAGGCATCTGGTGCAAAAAGCAAGCAGGCAGAGACGTGGGCAGCAGGAGCCATCTCAGCCCCAGACCACGGCAGGGGCAAGGCACCAACAGCAGAAGCTGCAACACTCCCAGGTGCTCCCACGTGCCTAGTTTATAAGATTAGATTAAATTAGGCAACCAAAGCTATTTGAATTTCAAGTATTTCCACTTAGGGTGTGATTCAATTGTCTTGCAATTCAAGCACATGCCCATTCTGCTATGCTGTGGAGTGGGCTACATTAAGGATCTGAATTATCACACTGCTACCATAACAGTTTTATTTTTTTTTTACTCCATACAGTCTGAACTCCACTATACTGTGGCTGTAAAGAGCAGAAATCCAGCCAATTGACAGTGCCATAATGATGTAAAACCACAACCAAAAGAAGACAGACTAGATTTTGGCACAGGTATTTTCTCACTGTTAAGCTGCCAAGTTACCCATCCTTTTAATTTCTGCTTCTTGGCTGGAAGTCTGAAACATTTCTTTCTGACATGAATTCAAATTTTAATTTCCACCGATGACTTAATGGGCCAAGGAAACACTGAATCTTTTTTTTTTTTTTTTTTAAAGTTCAGATAATTGGTCTACAAGAAAGATGTTAATATTATTTAGAAGAAAATGGGGAGGGGAAGAAGAGAACAGGTAACTATCTAGATGATATGCATTAAAATAAATTTGGTGTTTTCTACTGCAAATAAAGAGATCCTTAATTAAAAACTGTATTGCCAAAAGAGGTGGGGAGAAGTTTGCCTTAATCCTGCCAGTATGTGACTAAGGTTATTTCATCCCTTTTTTCCCCCACAAGATCATGACAAGTCAAAATGGTGGTAAAAATAATTGCATCATCTGTGTTTCAAGGATACTTTAGTCCTCATCAAGATTTCTCAGTCCTGTGGCAAAGAGGAGCACTCTCAGTCTAAAAACAGCTAATGGGCTAATGCTTGTGAAAATCTGTATGATATTCTGAAGTGAGGGGGGGTTTTTTTCTGTCTTTTAAATTGAGACTATTCTTCTTTGCAAATTAAATATTCATCAAAATTTAGAGCACTCCCTCAGGACAGCAAGTATTTGAACCGAGGTTTCCATGTCTGGTTCTACTTTTTTTTAAGGAAGAGACTTTAAAGTCTGGGTTTCTTCCCAACTCTAAACTCAGAATCTGCAACTTTCAAGCTCTTCACAAGACTCTGACCATGACATCACGTGCTCAGGCATAAACTTGAGTAAGAAAAAAAAATCCAGTTCTGCCTTTACTAATCCAGATAAATGTACACAAAGAACATTTGGTTATGACAACTATGTTATAGGCACACATTAAAAAATGTACAGCACAGATGCAATGTTAACCTATTTTTTGAAGTGTTTTACATCTGTATCTAATACTTCAGAAGACTTAAAACCTCCTCTTTCATTACATATTTTACTAAATACATAATACTGCATCCCAGAAAACTGAACTTTTTTCCTGACCTCAAAGAACAGTTTAAGGCCTAAAATACTGATTATCAACATTAACTTTTTGGCATAAATGATCATCCACCATATGTCTTTGACAAAAGCACCACAGAAACAGATAGTGCAATGTTTTAGTTTGCCTAAATAGTAGTCTTTTTAACATCAAAACAGTAACCCAAATGAAGTCCTGTACCAAAAGAAGCATTTTCTTTCATCGTATGTAATGCTATGTCTGTGTTTTGGCTATTTTCCCATGAAATCATAGTCGGGGAGAACAGAACCACTTTGTTTTGGGGAACTATTCACATATGTGAATACACATCTTAAGTTCTCAAGCCCATTTTCCAAAGCCAGTATTCCTGCACGACACCAAGTACATTCACATAAACAACATCCAGTCTTTTAATGTCTCTTAAAATGGGCTTTTATATTTCTTTTTTTTTTCCTGGAAAAATATCAGTATTACAGATCCTTTCCAAGATAAGGCAGTAAGGAAAAAGTACTTCAGACTCAATTTCACTAATGCATTCCTGTGACTTCCCGTGTTTTATTTTAGCTGTCCTCACGTAAGAGGTTTTATATCTCCAACATTTCCTCACACTTACTAGATCCTCTAACATCAAGAAAAGTGTTGAAAGATAGGGGGAAAGAAGTACTGCAATTTGGGGAAGCAAATTTTAGAAATAAAGTAGGAAACAGTCCTGACGTCTAAAAATCTGCCCAACTGAAGGAACTGTGAAAAAGAAGGCAAGACAACTGTATTTCTGCATAAATCTTTGTCCAGATAGTGAATAAAAACACTTAATTTGAATGTTGATCACGGAGATCAGTTTATCGACACTTTAGTCAGAATATACAGCGAAGCTCCTTGCTCACCAGGTAAAAAGCCAAAGCCACTCAGCTACTCACCCATTGGCCAGTTGTCATACACATGTTTTGCAATATCTGCAGCAGAGTCATTCGGTGAAAACAGGAACTCTTTTGTTTTCCCGCTTACCAAGATGAGGCGCAAATTTATCTGGTAAAAAAACCCCAAGACATCAGTATTAGGAAAGCTTACAGAGAAGACTTAATTTTTTTATTTTTTTACAGGTACTAAAAAATTGTTGTTGGTTTTGGAAGACTGATCCAAATGATTTGAGAAAACAGTTTAACATGTTAACATATGTTAAAAAGAGGGTCAAAGAGGTCAGTAAAATGTTGTTCACATACCCATAATCTAGGAAGATTAAATTCTAACAGCTGGCATTTTTGATTATAAACATCGGAAGATTCTGTTAGTGATTGAATCAACTGTGCCAGTAAAAAATAGCTTTCAATAGGGTAGAAACATGTTCTAGCAAGGACACATAAGCAACTCCTGAATGAAGAGGAAAAATATAAACCTGAAAAATTAACTTAAATGGAGAGCATTCAAATATCAAAATCTGCTCCTGAATAGCCTGTGAGCCTAAATAAAAGCCCTAGAACGCTCCCTCCCGATCTCAGCCAGTGCAGCTACAAAACACCAGGGAGTCAGACAGCATCCTTCCTTGCTCCCAGCTGCCACAAAGTTTGAATCCCTCTGCCAGTCTTCTAAATCCAAAACTTCGTCCCACCACTTGTCTTTCACTACAAGCAAAGTGAGGTCCACATGCAGCACAGTAATAACATCCCACCATAATTTTTCTTTGGTTAATTTCCTCCATGTAACCACCAGCACCTTCAGCCATAATTTTCCTCTCTTCTTTTTGCAAATTACTGAATATAATTTCTTTTCCATATAGCATTAAAATAACACACATAAAGAGCTCAGTATGACATTATTTACAATGCAAAAGAGATTAAATTTTGGCTCCTCAAGCGACTGTTAGCAAGGTCACAAAATATGTTTGGGTAGCTAGCACTCAGCAATGCCCATGGCAAGCAGGAGTCTAGCTGCTGTTGTACTTCGACCTACAAGCCCACATTTCATCAACTTGCAGTGAGACTTCAGCAGACTAACTGCTTGGATACTTTTTTCCAAGTCACACTCTCAAGCTGTAGCTCTCACTTTAAGGCAAGCTGCAACAAAGCTTTCTTTGTTGGAATTCAGTAAACTGTTTTCTACATCCAATACCAAGTGAAAAATGTACAGCAATGTCCAAGTTTTCTAGACTTCTTGAAAAGATCTCAGTGCATCATATCCATCGAACATGACAGCTCTGCCTCAGCTACCTACTCTCCACTTATTTCAGAAGGTCTTTAGGCAGCTCATCTATTCCGTCTTGAATGCTTTGGCTTGGATTCATCCTACCTATCTTTAAGCACCTAATGGAAGTATCTCTATCATCCAGCACACTTCAAGGTCAATGAAGGAAATGACCCCTCCTAAAAGCAATTCAGTCTCTATTTCAAAGTGTAGCAAGTACAAAAAGAGTGGGCATAAAAGGCTAGGTTCTCCTCCCTGTCCTCTTACTAACACCCTTCAGAAAAAACAAGTTCTCCCATTAGCCCAGGAAAGCAGCCAAGTGGCAACTGTCTCTAAGAAAGCACCATGGCCACTCCAAGAGTATCACTGCATACCAGGAAATCACAAAAAAAACTTGAAGGAGAGAAACTGAGGAAATGTTGTTTTGTCAAAGACAATTCTTCATAAAATTCAGAATACATTTGGCTATACACATTAAAGTTTTGTTTTCTTGGAAATCTCCACAATGATTAAGGAATTATTTTCAAATTGCAACAATATTTAGCAGAAAAAGCAGATCAAGTTCTACAATTCCTGTTTACTCCAAAAACCTGACTACTGTGATGAACTACAGCTACAAAAATTTGTTGGACTATGTTCAGGTGTTGTTTTGCTTATATTTTCAGTTTCAGTACTTCCCCTCCCTTCACTATCTCCATTTGTGTATGTATAGACAACACTTACATATATAGCTCCTTTAGCCGGACTACCCTAGATAAGCTCTTCAAGCTTTCTCTAGTGAGACACCTATTCCCTCTTTCATCCTAGGAGCCTGTCTCTGCACAATTTCTTCTATTTTCTCCTCAAACAAATGACTATTTCTGAAGCATATTAAATGATATCTCTCCAGATGCTTCTGTAACACCACCAGTAATTTCCTCTGTCTACTGAAAACATCTTCTGTGACTGTGTCCCAAGAGCACGTATACCTTCTTCATAACTGCACCACACTGTTTGCTCAGTACTCTTTTGTGCCCTTTTCTACTTTGATCCTTTCAATTATTCAGCCTCCAAGCTTTTATCTTGACTGTATCACCCTAAAGCACACAGGTCCAAATTTCATCCCACTCCTATTACTCCATCCCTCAGAGAGAAAGGAGGCTAGGTGTGAAGAAGTATTCTGCATCATAAAGATGTTTCAGATTTCCCCCATGTCTGGGCACCAGACCTAAGAAATCCCCCCCAAAGTTCTTCCTCTCTACATTACAAGCACTTTTCAAACTTCATGTCATCAATGAATTCTACCAGCAAGACGTCTTTACACTTACCTTTGTCTTTAAATGACTCAGGAAACATCAAAATTCATCTGACAGTTGGTTCATAATGAATCTAATAAGAAGCTCTCTCTGAGCTGCCTCCCACCCCCCTCAGCTAGGTCCTTTATAGTAGGCTCACAGACACACAGTTTTCTAATACATTTTAATTTCTCCTATTTAACCAACAGTTTGCAAAACAGCACCACATCAGTTACCAAGTACATATTCAGATGACACTACAAAAATGTGCATGTAGAAAGTAAGTTCTTTTCATCTGGCTTTTGGAAGTGCTGTGTACTGCATTTGATTCCACTCTCTCCATACTTCATTATCTTTAATATTTTTTAAGCATTAATGCACCTTATTACAATACCAACATACCGCCAAAAATTTAGGAAATTCAGACTGCATCATGAAGTGTTACTTGTACTTGGAATGGGCTGCCTGTTTAAAAGAACAAACAAACCAACCTCAAATTTTCAGCACCAGTGCCTACTGTAGCCTCTTCACCAGCAGCCCATGTGCCTCTCACTCCAATTCCCCATATCCATTTCCTATACCCTAACTGGCTCATTAGACTCCCCCTTAGCTTGCTCCCTCTGGCTAAGCAGTTCCCAAACTCTGAATTTATACCGTTTATGTAAGGATTTATTTTGCTTCATCTGTGTGTAGTTTACCTGTGTTGGGGGTTGCCTGGTTTGAAGACCATAACACTTTGCAGGCAGGAGACATAATACCAAACCATGCACTCCCTAGAACTACCTGATTTGGATCCTACAAGGAGATGACTAAAAAAAACCCTAAAAGATTAGCCCTGCTCAGCACTTAAAAGCATGATTATGGCACAGCATTAACATAGAAGTGAAGTTCTTCTACCATAACATTAGGGAGACACATTTCTTTTTATTCTCATTACTGACTTTTTAGATTACCAGCCACACTAAAGTGAATACAAAAAGGAGATGAATATCACTGAAAAATAATCAAAACTAACTTGGCTTCCTGAAAAATATGATTAAGTCATATCTCTGCAGTTAATATACACCAAAAAAATCAATATAAGCAACATGGCAGGGGGGAAAAAAAGAGTGAGAAATGTTCGATCCTTCTTTCCCCCTACCTCTCCAAGAGTTCTCATTGCTGAAGAGCATTTCTTATAGTCTTACTGTGAAATATACAAGGCACAGTGAGATAAGATAATCATTTTACAGGGTATATTACAAAGTATGTGTAAAATGCAGGATATATATTTTCATTTTTAAAAAAATCACCACATATCAGCAGAAGCCCAAAATGAATTTTTAAGTCAACCAAGCAGGTGTTACATCAAGTGCAAAGAAACAGCTGTTCTAATGAAAGGTTCAAGTATTTTCTTATTTATAGTACAGCATGCCACTGACATATTTAGTTTGCATGTTTCTCTCTCTCTCTCTCTCTCTGTATGTATATATATATTTATGTTTCTTAATCTTGACTTGAAAGAATCTGAGTCTTGAGTTGTGCATCACATTACCCCAAAGGGTTTGAAGCAAATAATCCCACAATTTGCCTTCAAATTTAGAGTCTAATCTCATTTCCCTCAAAAATATTAGGAAATTTAACAACTTGCAACTGCTGTACTACTTAATTTTGCAAACGAACTATAGGGTATCTGAAAAAAATATTTCTGGCAAAATTCCAGAAAGCTCAGAACTAAAAGAAGAAAGAAAAAAAAAAGAGCATATGTGTATATACATTTACTCAAAGTGTAGAAAAAAGTCTTGGCTAGGTAGAGAAATTTTGACACAAAAGCATCAAATTATAATTTTTCAAGTTAAGAAAGGAGTCTTAGTAATCTTAGCTATCCTGTATCCTATTTCCTACATTAAAAGCCACCAAGGAGGTTGCATCTGTACCCACTGTAACCCTAAAATCCCTCCACCTATTCTTGTCAAGTGTCTTGGTCTCAAGAGACTTCTGCAATTCTCAGGGCCTTGAGAAGTTCGTTCTTCAACCGGGGATGTTACAACTGTCCTGATTATGGTTTTTCTTTTCTTCAGGGTACCAAAGGGAGTTCCAGCCTTTTGCTACAACCAAGTGATACGGACCACATCCTCACGCTTCCGCATTGTAGTACCAACTGCAGCGTTACTGCTGAAAGCAGTCAAGGGCAGCCAGACTATCAGAAGAAGGATTAAATACAATTTGCAGACTACATCCCCTCTGCACAGTTATGTAATAGCACATTCTGTTTGTGATCTCGAGCATGCAAACCTCACCCTCTCCCTCCCACCCCAATCTCATAATCACAGCTCCAGTAACTACCCCATCAGCTGCACTGCATACACAATAAAAATTTTCAGTGTAGATTATATTCTGCAAAAAAACCCAACCCACCACCAAATAGAAAACCACCCCCAAAAAATACTATATTTATGAAAAGATTATAGTAATAACTGTAACCACAATTTTTGGAAGAGAAATTTGGGTCACATATATGCTGACGTAGAATAAATGGTTTTTTCTTTGTTCTAGGCATGCAAAGTTTGTTCATTCTTAAAGGCATACCTACAGAACATCTTAGTGCCACAAGTGCTTCTAATTTCACAGCTAATGTTAAATAACTGGGAAGTCACTTTAACATTAATAAACATTGTGTAGGGTGTAAATCTCGTTTCTTAATGTTTCACTGACTTCCCATCTATTCAGTTAAACAAGTTACTTTGTTATCAATTCTATGTTCCATCCAGTAACAGCTTACGATTGCTCCTCATCTTACAATTAAAATGCAGAGAAGGAAAGGTGTCATATCAGCACATGCTATGCAGCCCCAAGTTTAAACTAAGTGCTTTTCTTTAGCTGTTTTAAGATTGAAATACATACACAAAACAATTTTTTCTTCAACATCCAATACACTTACTTTCTAATTGAAGTTCATTATTGTAAGAAATAACTTGGTTCTCTAAAGACACATTAAGGTTTCCTAATGGCTCTAGGCCAAAGAGAAACCTCCCAGCTCCACTTTTGTGACTGAATTCCACCAGATTTACAAACGAAGTTGAACCAAGCCCAAATAATAGTCTAAGCATCACAGCAGCATCACACAAGCCAAGTCAGCAGGGACCTGCAGGTTCTAGACACCAGGTCATTCCTGGAAATGCATCCACCTGAATATAATGAAGAACTTCAGTTTTTACATGCCCTGGAAGGCTGTTGTAGACCCTGAGCTGCTTCACTGAGTGATTTCTTCTCATTCCCAGCTTAAATTTATTCTTGAATAGGTTACATTCACTGATGCCCCACCTACATCACACTTTAGCCAAAAAAAACCTTGGGGTTTTGACAGCTTTCTTTTGCATCTGCAGACAAGGACACACTTTGCTAAAATTAACAAGCAAAGGTTTTCCTCATTAAAGGGCTGGCCCTTGGTGGGAACACTGTCTACAAAGTTCTGAAGCACATCAATAGAGATTAAGGTAACTGGGCTTGGGTAGGCCTGGAGGGGACCTATTAGCAGCATTCCCACACCTGAATTACCAAAACAAGGACCTCTTTACTGAGGTCCAAGACAGAAGACCAGTGGACAATGGTCATAAATGGAAACAAGAGACTCTGAACTGTGATAGGGTAAAAAGTTTTCACCCTGAGAATCTCAAAACAGTGGTCACTCAGAGATGCTCTGGAAGCTCTGGCCTTGTGGATTTTCCAGGTCCAACCGACAAAGCCCCAAGCAATCCAGTCTGAATTCAATGGTGACCCTGCTTCCAGTAGGAGCTTGGGCTAGAAAATTGCTCAAGGTCCTTTCCAAAGTGAATG
The DNA here is from genome assembly GCF_965178545.1 of Coloeus monedula. Taxonomy (NCBI): domain Eukaryota; kingdom Metazoa; phylum Chordata; class Aves; order Passeriformes; family Corvidae; genus Coloeus; species Coloeus monedula. Next base: position 48,927,333 of record NC_138783.1, read on the forward strand.
ATTCCACAATCCACTTTAATCCATATCTGCTTTAGTTTTGTTTAAACTTTCTTAAGTATGCATAATTAGAATGATACACAGTATTTCCGGAATTTATAAAATGCTACTAGAACCTCCTTAAATCAACTGCAAAAGCCTCTCCATTTTCAATACAAATACCACAACTGTCTTACATTTCTAATGCAGTAATCTTGCAATGCTCTTCTCTAGCCCAGCTGCTTCTATGACATAAGCTTTCAAGCTTGCATTTCAAAATACAGCTTTTAACCACCCATGATGTACAGGATATTTTTATTTTAATTCAATTAATTCTGTTCCTATTAATTCAGTCTTTGGGATAATCCCATCTCCACACAACACCACAATCATCTTCTACAGTACTCATCATCAACAAATTTCATCAGCATACTGATTTTCCTTGTCCTAGTGGCATAAATGAAAACATTACAAAGACAGCTGGTCCCAAAATTATCTTTAAGGAATTCCACTGAGCACGACTGACAGCCTGACACTGACATCCTGAACACTGTACCTTACCATTTTCTCCACCCAAGTCACACACTCTATCAAACCCTGCCTTCCGCAACTGATCTCTTCCTACGCAATATCAACTACTCACTGAAGTCCAGACAGATTACACCTCTTCTGCATTTCCCTCATGAAAAACACTCTCCTTCCAAAGAAAATTGGCTGATGAATCGGTCATGATCTGATTTGGATAAATAGAAACCATGAATTTTATTCCATTATTTCTTCTCTGCTCCTTCTCAGCATCGTTCCTGAGATGGTTACTCATCTGTCAAGTTCATAGTCTCTCTTCACATCTTTTCACTCATCTAGCATGTAGATATTTTGTAACTTAACATCTTCAACCTGAAAAAATACCAAGCATGCAAATTCCTCAGATACACTCCTTATTACTAATCCAGTACATTTAGTTTAATCAGTATCTGCCTCCTTGAAACCCAAAGCCTTTACATATACTCCTGCTTTGTTTATTCTTCCATTTGATTTTAACTGTATCAGCTCATGGTCATTGAATCTAAGTCATTTCCCCAAGCAGCCTTCTGAAGACTTCCAGAATTCTGGGAAGTTTTGGGAATTTGAGACACATCCAGAATAATACTATTAGCTCCTTCTCAGCCAAGAAACTAGCTGGTAGAGGGATTGAGGTGCACAGGGTAAGAAAGTAATAGAGCAGAAGTATAAATCTGCAGCCCAACAGTGCAAGCATTCTCAATGAGACAGAAGAGATCCTTGATCCTGGATTCTTCTTCAAGAGTAATTTGGTAAAATAAATAAAACTACAGTTCTCATGAATCACACTTCTAGACAGCTATTTTCACCAGATACTTCATAGAAAATACAGGCAACTTAACCGTACTTCCCCAATTGAACACCTAAAATTTACACTTGGCAACACTCAGAACCCCTGCATTTAGCTACAGCACCTTGCAGTACCTATAATAAATTTACTTTGTATCAGGAAAAAAAGATTGACATGGAACATGAGAAGAAACATAAATTGTCCACGTGAATGAACAAAGCTCTGAAGTGTCATTGCCAGCTGCATCACTCGTTCAAAGCCACACCGCTTGTGAAAGTAGGGCAATCCCAACACAACAGCAGGTAAACGTGACAGCACCCTGCGTCACTCTATTCAAGTCTAAGGTGAACTTCATACCAGTTCCTATGACATGCTCACCTTTCGATTACTACAAAGTGAAACAAATATGGTTTTATGTGCAATGCTTGCTCAAACGAGGAATGGCTAAGGCAGCTTTCCACTGCTAAAAATTTAGTTAGCAGATTTAAGAAACTTGAAAAGAAAGAGAAAACCAAAAAAAGAGCATAAACAAATTTTATTTAAAGGGGGAAAAAAGCAAAATCCTATAAGCGTTTAATTCAGTAGCTATGATAGAACTAGCTATTTCTATGGAAACCATGACACTCTTGAACTTAAAATCCTAGTGCTTGGTCACACTTCATCCATTTCCTCACTTCAATTCAAGTAACACAGAAACAATGGCAATATCCTCCTATGAGTTCCAGGGTTATGTTTTCAGAAGAAATATCTAGGAAACACTGTCCTTCAAAATAAATTAATACAGCCACTATGATAAAAAAGCAGTAAAATACAATGGATTTCAGTCAAGTTTACATAGTGTTTCCTTTACTATCCTATTTGCATTTCTGAAACAATTCTGGGTTGGTTTGGTTTTTTGGGTTTTTGTGGAGAGGGATGAGTGAACACAACACACCAATGTGTCTGCTGGAGCTAATTAAGAACGAAGAATTTTCACTGAAAATCAATTTTAATAAGACAGTAAAACCCGAAGAATAACTTTTTCTTACAACATACTGGTTCTATTAGCAAAAGATTTTTTCATGATTTAATGAAGTACAACTCCACCATGGAATAATTTCTCTCCCAGAAGTACAAGAAAACTGAGGCAGTCCCTTACTTGAAAGAAGGCAAGCGATCAAGTACCTGGTCTTCTCAGCTCAAACGGAATTTTGGCTACTATATCCCAAGTACATACTTTAGTCATAAACCATCTCCTGCTGCCCCCTCAAGAGAATTCACTCTGACAGGGAAGACTCAAAGACCTACTCTGATTATTCACTAGCCATAGTCAGGGCAGTTTCACCCTGCACATGTTATAATTGTCTTAGTCCATCATGATTGTAATGTGCAAATTACACAACACAGAAAACCTTTAACTTGTCTTTAATACATGTCAGAAGACCAGGAGACTTAATACAAATAGATAGTAAAAATGCAGAAAGTAAATCATGTGGCATTCAAGTTTGCTATTTTCAAAGTTCATCCTTTCAACTCCGTCTTACAATAAGTGTATTTTTAGTGAGGAATAAAGTGACTAAAACACAAAACAGAGAAATTGATACACTCAGATTAAAATCAAATTTAGGTAGAGACCATTTTAACAATTGGTATCCCATGCTAAACCAGTCAATTCCAAACACAAGAGTGGAAACTGTAGTAAAATTGCATCAAATGTCAATGCCCACAAGAGAAGTTCGTGCTTGCAAACTGAACCAGTTAGCTCTGCTCAGCACAACCGCAGTGAGGGGGTTTGATAGCTATGGTAGTTTACAGCCTTGTGGCACTGTAAGTAGCTGTAGCCACCTTGACCCCTGAAGGTACCATAGAAACCAACACGTGGTGGTCAGACACCGATGTCTGGCAACACACTTGGTTAGGGTGAGAACCCATAATCCCCTTGTTTAGTGATTTGTACATTTTAAAATGATTGGTTTATGTTTCCTCCTCCCTGTTTTATGTATGAAGTTGTAAACAGTCGTTTCCCTTAGTTAACTATGTATTAGTTCTAGAACGTTTTGTACTCCTCGACATCCCATTGGTTACTTCCCTTATTCCCGCCTATGTGCTGTTCCCATTGGTTCCCTCAGTTCCAACCCCGCCTCCTTCCCTTTGTCCCATTGGCTGTATCCCTTATCCCTGCCTTTCCATCCCTCAGTATAAACTCCGTGGACCCTCGGATATTTTTGGCTCTTTGTCCCTAGTGCCTTTACCTTAAGAAACCTTTCCGTGGAACCTATACGAGGAGTCCCCTCTCTCCTTCTTTGCCTCCGCCTGCACACCTGACAACCAGCCCAGGAGTAGCTCCCTCGGGTGAGGAGCTCACCCTCTCTATCCCTTTTGTGCGTGAAGCTGCTGGAACCAGAGGGTGCAGCCAGACCTCCGGGCGTCTTTATTTCCTGGCTAGTGTGCCCTCACAGCCTCTGTTCCCAGAAGAGACTTGTAAAACAGGAACCACATCATCCTGCTGTGACATATCCTGGGGGCCGCTGGCCTGTAGTACATGGAGTTAGAGCTGAAACTCTAACACAGGCGTTTGTATGACTTCTTCACAACCTACATATAATAATAGCAGAGAAGGGCATTCCAGGGTTTCTTTCTGAAGTGGGAAAAGAGTGTGAGTAGGAGAGAAAAAGAGAAGAAGGTGTCTGTTTCTAGATTTCAATCTCTGTCTCCCTAAAAATATCTTTTAATGACACACATCCCAGTGTTTGACTCCAGAATTTAAAAGTGAAATCAGTGTGTACCATCTGTGTTACCATTCTGCCATCTCTTCCCAAGAGCTGCCCCTGGATAAGCCCAACACCTTGTTTTCACCTTCTATCAAGCTGATGTTTGAAGCCTAGAAGTCCACCACACAAATATGATTAATGATAATTCTAGTCACTTAAATTTGGATTTAATTCTGATATAACTCAGTAATTGTTCTAATGTGCTCTGTAGAGAGAATATATATGCATTATTTTAAAATATTATTTAGGACAGTTCGATGGCATCTTTTAAAAGACCGATGCAAGATCACAAAGTCTGTGAACACTTGCACTGTGAAATGCCTAACATCTCCAATTTGAAAGTGAACACTACTGCAGCTGCTAACAAAGGACAACATACAATTCCAAGGAACCAGTTCCATACATAGGTACTTTTTCCAAGTGGAAGTGGCAGATACTCTCTATCCCTTCATAATCCCCAATCAATTATTTTCTTTCTTACCTTTAACCAACTTTGTAGGGCTCAATTTGATTTAACCATGTATCTAGAAGATTATCTAGATTGGAAGGTATTACAATTGTATAACCCACATAGGTCATACCATAGACAAAAGTGAAAGTAGTTTTCATCCAGTTATAGCCTGGATGAAAACAAACATCAGCTTCAATTTGACCAAAACTGAAGCTCATTGAGGGGAAAAAAAAGTGAACATAAAGAAAACATTAAAAACACATGCAAAAATGGACATTTCAAGGAATCTGCTATTTAAAAAGTAATCAAAACAACTATAATTGCAAGCAGCATATATTCATGGATATCATTTAGTTCCACATCCTAATTTTCAGGAGAAAAGTTTGGGGTGTTTTTTTTATGTTTTTTGTTTGTTTTTAAACAAAGTTTTAAAAGATGATTTTTTATATTAAGTTACCTAAACATAATAAAGATGCACTGGGCTCTCTGCATTCCTGATCTAGACTTTATTGCAGAAGTCCAACTGCTTCTCCCTCTGCTTCTGCTTTCTACCATGTGAGTCAGGAACAGCAACTAAGGATCCCTTCAGTGTATACATTCATGTACATGAACATATACATGTAAAGACACAAGTAAGTAGCCAATTCAGAAAACCTCTTGGGAAATCTTTAAATAAGGAGAAAAACCTCCATTTATTTAAAAAACTAAAAAAAAAAAAAAAAAACAAACAAATATAAACCAAACAAAAACATACAAACCCACAAGAAATCATCTCACTATCCTGGAAATGAATGGTCTATTCCTTACATATGAGAGCATAAAGATTCATGAGATCTTACTCATGAAGATTACAGCATGAGATGATACTTTTCCTCAGAAGCAAATTGATCTCCAAAGCAAAGCCTATTTTTAAAATGTGCTACTCTTCAGGCCCCCAAAAAGGGACAATGACAACCAAGTACAAAAATAGCCTGATTTGGAGCAGAGGAAAAATAATACAAGAGAAAGGAAACAACCCAACCTTCTGGATCCAATCTTATCTTCTCTTTTCTCTTGCACTAACTGTTGCATTATATGTTTTTTAATACAGTTTACTGTGCAGTACAGAAAACACCACACTGTGACTAAGTAGGCGATTATAGCTAAAATAAATATTAATTGCCATTTAAACTAAACACAGCTTGAAAAAAATATAAGGAAAAAAAGTCCCTCCATAAAGATAAATAGTGACATGGTCCTCTGAAAGTCCCCTCATATCAACTCTGAGCTATTAATAAGTACACTGAGTGAAAAAAACCAACAACTTCCCTAAGGTTTATCAGGACCTACATCCCAATGGAAATACCAGCAATAGGAGGTCAAGTTTGCAGCTTCTCACTTCAGAGTCACATTGGAACTCTGCTGACAGGTCTTTTAACTTGGTCAGTACCAAAGTATTAAACTTTTCAGGCCTTGAGAGTCCATGTTGAAAAGAAAATGGAAAGAAATCTTAAATATCTTTTAAAACATGAAAGAGGAAAAGAGCTGCACCTTGACTTACAGATGTATTTCAGTTCACTTGGGTGGGAATACCATAAAATTAAATTTTTATTAATAGCTACCAATTCCTAGCTTCTCTGGGCTTACTGTGTATCATGGCAGTCAGCCAAAGTTTTGCCATTCCAAAGCACTATATAAATCACTGAGCTGTGATAATTAAAGGCAAGAGACAGGGCATTATATATTTTTGTCTCTGATGCAAAATATCATTCACATTTTAATCAAAGTGGATATCTCAGTGACCAGAGAGCTCATTTACTCTATCAAAACCAAGCAACTCAGATATGAATGAGAACACAACCTTTTCTAATGGTTTTCCCCCTAAAATAGCCCAGAGTAAACACTGAATTATGTGATAAAAAACAAGGATTTTCATGCTGATGCCAATTTATTCAGAATGCAACGCTTCAAGAGCAAACAACTTGACTTTGACCTCTGCCTGTGCTTCTCAGAACAGAATAATGAATACTCTTTCTTTCCATTCTTTCCTTCCTCAATGACTTACCCTTAATGTTCAACAAAAATTTAAGCCATTTTTATAGAAAGCTTACATGTCTTTCTTCTATTTAAACATTATGGTACTAATGCATCCCCAAGCTAAGCTTGTTGAAGTTAACTCACTGAAGTTAATGGAATGACATCACAAGTAAGGTCTGATCCAGTTATTTACTGTGCTCTGCATTCACTGTTGGAACACTAAAAGGCACAGCTTATTCACCTTTCTTTCTGAAGCCAGTCAAGTGCTTGTGTTCTTCCAACGAGCTGGCAGTCTAAGAGTAGTTCTTACCCTGTTTCCATCATGATGAGCACTAGCACATCCAGACTGTCTATTGATGACTAAAAGAGTTAAAGCTGCCCTTTCATTTTGGTCTCCTCCTTTTCGGGAATTGTTAAGCCTTCTAGAGTCAGAAACATACAATTTACCAGCTGTTAACTTACCACTCAACTTCCTTGGATGATCTAGTTCCTGAAGCAGTATCACTTTATGACTACCCCATGGCTTTGTGAAGTACTTGCTCTTACAGTGCGGGGATTACTGCAACATGCATATCACACAACGAGGCCCGTGGAAAAGAAATCTATATGGACCGATTCCTGATAGATGTTTCAGAGATGTTTATTTCTCCAGCCACAGGGCCAGGGCTCTGCTGAGGAACTGCTGCAATCACAGGACCTGAGGGTCCTTTGCCCGTGCAGGGAGCACAAAACAACCAATGGGGAACAAGGCTGAGCAGGGGCAGGGAAATCCCGTGTCTGTCGCCTCAGGGCCCCTCTCCCAGGACCCCAAGGCAGGGGGGAAGGGACCCCAACATTTCACCCATTTATTTTAAACAAAAAGAGATTTAAAACTTAACATTGAAAACAACTGGATAAACATAACAAGAACAGTTTCAAAACAAAACAAGCCACCATCCTGAGTCTTTAAATGTCCAAACAGATTCTCTGGAACATCTTAAGGCTGACAGAAGGGAGACAGGACTCTCCAGGCATGCTTTGTGGGGAAACTGAGGCAGGAGAGGGTTTAATTTCTTCCCTCCCCCTTTTCATCCCCCCCTCAGCATCAGAGAGGAGTTGTAGGGAAAGGGAATTGTATAGAGAGGCCATGGGCTGAAAAATGGATTTGGAATACACTGGGGGTAATAGGATATAGGGTAAAAGGGAAAGGTGGGATTAGGAAAGGGAGACTGTAGGAGGGGCTTATAATGGAGATGCTGTCTTACATGACTACAATTTCTAGCATATATACTGCCTTTTACAGAAACACCATCAGGCCCAGTGATCTCTGCTGCTTGTAACCCTTTTCTACCTTGCACAATTTTGAACTCTATCATTTCTCCATCTCCTAACCTTGGGATGTATTTTTCAGGGTTATTCTTTTTAATAGCAGTTCTATGAACGAATATGTCTTCTTGGTTGTCACATCTTGTTATAAAACCATAATTTTGTTTAACATTATACCATTTTATTATTCCTAAAACCGTAGCTACGGTGATTTTTTCCTTTTTCTGAGTGGCTGCTGTTTTCTGTCTCACTGCATTTTCACTTTCACTTGCTCCCATATTGGAATTGTTGGGGCTGCTGGTGCCTGCGCGCTCTTCCCGGGGTTGCATTCGGGGCCGTGCGGGCTGGGCCGCACCGCTCAGCTCCCAGCGCGCTGTCTCCTCTGCTCTCAGCTGCGCTGCCACTGCCTGGGGCTGCGCCCCCGCCTCAGCCGGGCCCCTGAGTGACGACCCCCCCGCGCCCTGCTCCAGCGTGCATCTCAGCTGGGCACGGCTCCGTTCCACCGCCGCCAGCTGCCGCCCATGCGCCGCCCCTCTCGGTCGGGCATTCCCGGGGCTCGCTCCACCACGCGCTGCACAGGGCCGGGTGGGCTCCTGCCACGCCTCGCTCTGCTGCCGACGCTGCGGCTCGCGTCGCTCCGAGGCGGGAACTGCCTCGCTGCTGCTCGCAGAGTGCTTGGCCCACATGGGCGAGGTCGCACGGTCCCTGAGCCAGGCTTCCCTTCACCAGGACACAGCTGACATTGCTCAACAGTCTCAGTAATTAAATAATAGTCATGAAAATATTCTTCCATCGGCATATATTTTGACTCAGAAATTAACTGTGTCCAAACGGTATTCTGAAAGTCTTTGGTGAGAATTAAATCCCAAGAAACATAGAAAAAGTTCTTAAACAACCATGCCAGGAAATGTTTCAGTTCCTTCTGAGCTTCAATTAAGCTAAAATTTACAAATCGTTGTTCAAGAATCTTTTCAAGTTTAAGATAAATGTCCATATGCGGCTCTGAGAGCCAAGAGTCTTTCCACGGTTCCTCCATAGTTTAGATATGGAATAGCAAAACGAAAACAAGAAGAGAAATCCAGAGTTTCCAGAGTTTTCTCACAAATCAGTCGCTTAGGGATGGGGGATCGTTCTGCCTGCATTTTTGTCCACCATTTGTTACAATTGGGGTACTGCAACACGCTGTGTCAGACAATGAGGCCCCTGGAAAGGAAATATATATGGACCAATTCCTGATAGATGTTTCAGAGCATGGCCGGGGCTCTGCCGAGGAACTCTCAATCACGGGACCCGAGGGTCCTTGCCCACCCCGGGGAACACAAAACAACCAATGGGAACGAGGCTGACCAGGGGCAGGGAAACCCCGTGCCTCCCCCCCAGGGCCCCTCTCCCAGGGCTACATGGCAGGGGGTAGGGCCCCAACAACTTGCCACCACAGTAGGCAAGTCCTTCCAAAGTAGACTGTGTCTGCCTGGCAAGGTACCTTAACCTTTTTCATCCACACAAGAGTTTTCTTCAAAGAAAATCAGATTTTAGTGAAGATGGGTAAAAAAAATCATCTATAAGAAAAGCTTTTCAGAGCTGTCTTCTATTTTCATTTGTCTTATATGTCCAGAGTCTACACAAAACCCATCAAATTACATAAAAATGCCTCATTCCAGCCCTTCAGGAAAATCTATCTTCATACAAATAGCACAAACTTAAGACCCAATTGATATTCAGGCATCTTCTATGCATAAATATCCTCTTGGTCTAGGCTCTCACTAAATCCTTACCACAAGGAGAGAATAGTGATGCCTTCTTGAAGGCAATACAGTTTTTTAATCAGTAGTGATTATAAGCAACACCAGTCACAGCTCTCAGTTCTTACTGTATCAACAACTACATTATAACAAGCCATCTGCTCTGTGTCAAAGCAGTGAGTAAGGTTGGCTTCTGTGAATCTGGGGCAACATGTGTTCTAGCTTGCATCTTAATTATGGTTTGCAAAACGCTGCGTACGGACAACCACAGAGGTATGTCATTGACAGCTCCCCAAGTAGCTATGATTCTTACCTTTAAAGCAAAAAGGAATTAGTAATACGTCCCTGAACTTACTTCTTTCAATCTATATACATAGGCAACAGGAGAATACATAATTTAATATGCTTTTCTTCTCATACGTTGTGAGTTTTGCTAGAATCACTTTAGACCTAAGTCGTATTCCAAATCCTAAATTTTCCTGTCCTTATGTTTTTCACACATGTGCTCAATACAGCTAGTACACAGTACTCGCCACCTCCGCATGTCCAAGTCCTTCAAGAACTGGAGATGACCTGACTCTTCTCATTTTTCTTTCTTGTGTACTCAGACTGTTAAGGTTTTTAGGATAGCTATTTGTTATGCTTGACATATAATATTACTTCCAGGATACAGGGGAGACGCTGATTTAAAATTAAGAGTATTTTATTTATAGTTCCACAAATGCTATAATAGATTTTAAAGACCCTCTAACCCTCTATTTTAATTAAGGAAAAGGCATGACAGTCTAGCATCAACTGACCACATTATGAAAAATCTAACTGGTATATAACTAGCTATCGTTAGAGGAGAATGATTCCCCAGACAATTACTAAACTTTTGTAATTATCTCAATTGAAGCCTTACTTTGATATTACAAGAAACAGAATAAACTCTCACATAAACTAACAAAACAAAAGGCTGTCTTTCTTATTGGGGTTCAACATGATCAACTCAAGAACTGTGGACAGACATCCATGTCAGCTACGATGAGCTATATATACATACATATATATATATAAAGACATTATTTCATTAGAGGGAAGAAAGATGCTATAGTTTTGCATTTCTTGTTGTGACATAATAAAGTTAATGGGACCATGCTTTTGGAGAGAAGAAGATAAGAATAGAATTTAGCAAGCTCTCTGTCAGGAGACACAACATCTGTTAGTATTAATCTTTTTTTAGGGAAATATGTACGTATATATATATTGGCTGAATGTGAATTCTGTGCATACAACCTGATGCTAACAGCGTTATGGTTCAAAAGTTCCCAGTTATCAGGGAAGGATTTCCTAGCTAATTACCAAGTCAAAATTACAGCACAGTAGTAGAATTGTAGATATAACCACTTCTTACAAAGGGTCTAGCACATACACACAAGACAGCCTAGAAAAACACAGCTGCTCTATAGGAAGAGAATGAAAGTCCACATAGTGAGTTCTATTCCATTCTTCCCTATCACTTTGGGAAGACAAATAATTACACAAAGCTGAAAGGAAGATCTGGCATTTAGAAAGGAAAGTGTATTTGTCATACAAAACAGCTATCAAGAAAACTATTGTGTTAAGTTGTGCATGGCTTGGGCAACTATTCAGCAGAGAGTCAATCAGCATCAACCTGTGACAAGTAATACTGTCCCTTACTGGTGCCAGACACAGCCATGGCATCATCCACTTTTCACATTCACATTCTCATTCAGAAATTACTTTTCAGCAAACATAATGAATTCTCATGTGCATATAACTATTTCATTGATTACTTCAACAAGCAAGACTTGTAACAAACAGCCCATCAAATCATACAAAATAACTGTTGTATGAATACTATGCAGTATTTACACAAAATATCAAGGATCTGAAAAGCTGGATAAGCATACATTACAGGACACTGTCTAAGAGCTAAACATCACCACATTACACAAACATTCAATCTTGTCATCTCATCAACGCATTTGTTAGTCTGTCTGACAGGTGAGTACCATGTGGGACAGTTCAGTTCCCTTTTAATCTGTACTGTAAGTGATGCTCAAAAAACTTTTTTTTAAATTCAAGATTTTTTAATAAAGCTTGAAACCACTATAAAGCAACTAGACAAGGCAGTGCAAAGAGGAAGAACAAAGGAAATGTAGAAGTGGAACAAGATGACAGCTACAAAAACTTGTAGAACCTGGAAACTGTTTCCTTGGGAAGAAACCAAACAAACAAATCCAAAGCAAAACACAAACAGAAGATAACTACAAACAAAAAACCCACAAAACCCCAAACCCAACTCAATTCCAGACTGCAAAGAACACAGGAATAACATCGGCAAGGGAAACAGAACAGCAGCAAAAGGATGAAAATCAAGAACAGTGGTGATGAACACAGCCTGGAACGAGACTGATGGCCACTGGCTACAAACTTTGTAAAGCTATGTGAAGCCTATGAGGCTCTAAGTGATGAAAAGTAACTGGCCACAAATATTCATGGCCAAGCAATTAAAAATAAGTGAAACCAAGGTAATAATCAATTGAGTCTCCTGAGTTGCAAACCTTTCCAAGAAAGAGCCGTTTAATACACCTAACATGATATGCCCCAAATAAAAGCTTGGCCAAAGTACCTCTGAGGCAAATGTTAAGAAACTTTTAATAAAGTATCAAAGTTGCATTCTATCCTGGCAAAAACATGTTTCACATTTTAATGACTGCAGCACAGAGAACTGTAACAGACCATAAGCAAAACTCCTCTCTTCAAAACCCACGGTATTTTGGACCTTTCCAATACATGCCTCAAAGGTAGGATTAAAAATTTTAATTAGCTTTTTATGCAAGTACTGAACCAGCTGATCATGTTCACCTTCCTCCTCAAGTGCCTCAGTAAGTCATCAGGGTACTATTTGCTCTCTTGAAGAAGAGACCATTATCATGATTACCTGCTAACAGTCAAATCTCAAAACCCTTGGTGTCATCTTCTCAAAACAACGTAGGAAAGGTCGCATGAATGCTCTATGTTATGCAGCATAGACCTTGCACTCTTGTACCCATCCACACTCTGGAACTGAGAACACACCTGTTCTCCATAATTCATCTTCTTTTCTTTAAATGTGAAGAAAATGGACTTCCTCCATAATAAACTAAAATCCTTACATTAATAAATGTGATCTTACTTACACTACACACATTTATGTACATTATACCAGGAAATATAATAGATTAACAAAACAGAACCGATCTTCAACACACTAAGCATCAAAACAAGAATAAGTTTTCATAAGAGGTAAGTCTCCATAAAGATATGATCTGAAACTTCAAAACAGTGAACAAACAGAAGTGCACATAAGAAAATAAATTAAGTAATAAAAAAGTGACTATTGTTGCTAAAAACCACTAGTTTTTTAAGCATTATACATATACTGAGTCAATCTGGTTGCATTATAAGAAAAAATAACTCATATGCAATGCCACTGTGAAAAATTAAGACATATTATCCATAGAATTCAGTTTCACGAATAGTGAGAATATTAGTAATACATACAATACTAATAATTGGTGCTTTCACAAAGACAAAAGAAAATTGAGACAGTATTTCAATCCTACATTCTAGAATGCTTGTCAGGTCACAAGTTTAAACTTCTCATAAACTTCTGAGATACTTCCTTTGCAACTCAAATATTATTGGCATTTTTACAAAAGGCACCTCTATCTTTCCCCATTAAAAATGCTGCTAAATAAACAAAAGAGTAAAGTCCATATACTAGCAAGCACTTCCATAATTATTAATTATAGTATTACTTCTCAGTATTAATTCAACCTATGGAGAATATTAACTTGCAGATGGAGCCTTATTTTATCACAAACATATTCTGGATATCTCAGAGAAAGGAGTAAAATTTTTGTGGAGAGTCTCATTTCCACAGTGCCGTAACTGAAGAATGTTTTCCTGCCTTCAGTGACTGGTTTTGGCTCTTGAAAATTAACAGCTCTGTTTGACATAAAGCATGACAATAATTTTCACAAAGATTCTTACTAAATTACATCTTTTGTCTCATTAAAACAAAGTAGTAAATTCCACTGAATACTTACCTCGCACATCCTCTGTGTTCTTGAAATCTGACCATTAATTTGCCTCACTGTCCAAAGGCAATTTATATGGTTATTAATTCCTACAGCATTTCCCCACCCTTTTATCTCAAAAGAAGGATTAAGCATGTTTTTCATGTCTGAAAAGGAAGTAATTCAGCACATGGCATACCCAATTTCGGTCTATTTTGAAACATTGTATTTAGTCAAGAAAAAGTAACCTTTCATCCCCAAAACAGCATTTTTAGCCTTGCATATACACGAAGTTCTCACTTCTCTTCAAATTTAAGGGTTAATAACAATTCACAGATACTCAGACTCCATTATTTTCTCAGTTAATGTTTAATAGTAAACATGATTCATAATATGGTATTTCCACGTATAGATAAAGTTGAAGTCAAATACAAGTGCACTAAGGTGCACACTGGGAGGTTTGAAAAAACATTGACTTTGATCTTTCTTTAAATAGTGATAATCATTACCAAAAAACCATACATTACAGAGAAAACACATTTCTTCAGAACTCTGCAAATTGCAACATAAACCCAAATGTTTCTTGCCTACTAATTAATTCTTTTGTGGTTTGGTAACAGAGGGAACTTGCACAGAGGGAAGGTACTTGCAATAAGCTAAATTACTATAGGGATATAAATCAAAATAGTATTTTATCCTACTCTGCTTCAGAAGCTACATTCACAGACACTCATCAGTTAAAGACTTCCAAAGTTTCCAGAGGAAAATACAATGGTAAATAATACTTCCTTGTTATTATACTGTTTGTTTCCTCAAGGAAGGAAGTGTGACTGACATTAAAACCACAAGAGACGAAGTCATTATGACTCTTAGTTATTATTTTTTCCCCTCTCCCAACAAACTGAGCTCTGAATGGATGCTGAGTGTCCACCACTGATTCAACAGGAGAAGTTACAAGTGAGGCCTCTGCATCATTCCCATGTGCTTGTAGGTGGGGATGACCTGAAGTTTGACTTGCAGCCCCCCAGACTGCTGCTTCTGCTGCCTCCTAATAACGGGCTGAAGCCAAACAGATTCTCCTACAGAGCTGTTACTGCTCTATAGAAAAGCATTAAGAAGAAAACCAAAGAGAAATATTAAAGATGACAAGCTGCTAAATGGACCCCCTTCCATTCCCTTCTGTCTCTCCAGAATCACACACAGGCTGTCATATGATTTGTCTCCTGCACATAAACGAGTGCAGACAGAAACACTAGGAAATACATATGGGGAAAAATTATCCTGTAGGCAAAGCAGCAAGATGAACAGTTGGAAGCATAAGTTCATGACAACAGACCAAAGGTGTAAGCCTCAAATTGAGAATTTTGAAAACTGTGCCGTACCTGTGCACACTTGAAATAGTTTTAGTTAGACATAATGTCCCCAGAAAGGGGTGTAAAAGTACCACTCTCAGTACATGCTCTTAGTTTGAGCTTAAGAGAAAGAACAACATATATTTTTTACCAGTCTTCCACAAGCAGTGGTTCAACGTGCAGAGAACCGAACTGAACAACCAGCTTCCAAAATTAACAGATTTTAAAGACCTTATGACTTCTGATCCAGAGTGCTTAGTAAGAAGAACAATTTGTAGTTATTCCAACAGTACTTCAAGAACTTCAGTATATTTTTATGGTAGCTTCTTTTTCTTTTTTTTGTAACACTTAAAAAGTGTGCTCTAGCATAGAAACTCTATTACTAACCAAAATGTTTTCCCCTTTGCACATGGTTCAAGTATGAAAGCAGTACAAAACACAGAACAAATATTTAATTTCTTGAAATAACACTGATTGTTTCCCTTTCCAGAAAAGCATTAAGTGCTTGTGAACTCTAAATACATATCTTTTAAGGGATTAGATACTTCTATGTAAAATAAAAGGTTAGAGTTGTTTGGGTTTTTAAATGGCCACAATTATTTTAATTGCTTCAGAAACAACACAATTACATTTTTGTTGTATAAAACTGCACGTTGTACATACGACTCCAATCTTTCCAGAAAACATTTTTAGAGAAAAACAGACCCACATTCACTGCATTACTAACACATACAGATATCTGTAAAGATAGTTAACACTGACTGAGGTTTTCCATTGAAACCTTCCGCACAGACTACACTTAATATTCTGAGACCTACATCTGTGACACTGAGATTTTCAAGTCTAGTTTTCACTTAAGATAGGGCTTGCTCTGTATGTCCAAAAGGAGGGCTGGAATGAAGTATCTGCTTCTGAAAAAAAGTAAAGAAACAAGGAGAAGCACTTCCACTTATTTTTAAAAAGCAACTTTTTAAATTTAAATTTAAGTTTGAAACAACTGTATTAATACAAATGGAAAGGAACCGAAAGGTCCAGTGGTAATGTTTGAGTGATGACCATCTGCTCTTGTGAGACCGCACATGGAGTACTGCCTACAGTTCTGGTGTCTCCAACAGAAGGACATGGAGCTGTTGGAACATGTCCAGTGGAGAGCCACGAAGTTGATAAGAAGCTTAGAGCAGCTCCCTTATGAAGACAGGCTGAGAAAGTTGGGGCTGTTCTGCCTGGAAAAGAGGAGGCTGTGTACAGACCGCACAGTAACCTTCCAGTACCTGAAGGAGGCCTACAGGGAAGCTGGAGAGGGACTCTTCATCAGGAACTAATAGGACAAGGAGTGATGGTTGCAAACAGAAAGAGCGGAAACTTAAGTTAGAGATTAGGAAAAAATTTTTCACTGTGAGGGTGATGAGGCACTGGAACAGGTTGCCCAGAGAAGCTGTGAGCATCCCAACCCTGGCAGGGTTCAAGGCCAGGTTGGATAAGGCCTTGAGCAACCAGGTCTGGTGGGAGGTGTCCCTGCCCATGGCAGGGGGGTTGGGACTGGACCATCTTTAAGGCCCATTCCAAGCCCTTAATGTTTATGATTATCTAACATAGCTACCTTCTAACTCAAGCAAAGAAAATTAACCTGTTTACAGTTATCTTGGAAACTGTATCAGAACACAGCATTTAGTCTTTCCTGAAAGAGATACATTTTAAAGGAAAGCTTTGCAACAAGTCATCCTTTGCAGAAGTCATTTTAGCTGACAGCTTTCTGGTAATTAATTCATTGGCCCACATTGCTGTCTGTAGCTTAGGTTTATTTCCTAGCTCACAGTGAACTAGATGCAACTAGATGAAGAAGTAAATACTATTCAAGAGACCAACCATCCACAACAATACAGGTAAGTATACAACACTGAGGAAATCTTTCTATAAGCATTACATATCATATTCAGCTTCTCTCATGAATCATCCTATACAATTAACTTTACTTTTTCTAGGTGGGTGAGTTCTTGCTCCTTAGGAAAAACAGTACAAATCACTAGAAAACACATATTACATCACCTTTCCTGTTTGACTGGAACTTGTCAAGAAGCCAAAAACCAGTTTACTCCCAGAAGGTGAACAAAACCAGCAAGAAACCATTCTGATGACTGTATAATCCCTAGTAATCTGCTGTGATCCTGGATGCTCTTTGCTCTCTCCACCTCTTACTATACTTCAGGTTCCTATGAATTTTCTTACTTATTTTCCTAACTTTTCCCCCTTCCAGCACTGTTTTCTTCCCATTATCTGCACCTAGTCCAAGGTGACTCATTTGTGTTCACACATTTATTTGACACTATACATTGAAGCACTTTCCCTCAATTTAGTCTCTTACACATGTGACAGTTCATTTCATTTGCAGGTAGCTCAGTCTCAGCACAATCCAAAGTAAGCTTGTATTTTGCTTTCAAACGTTTTCCTGTGTACCTACTCCTACTTGTACTTACTACTATTGTCCCATTTTTCTGACTTCTGTGAGTAAAGCCAGGACTCACTCAGGAGCACCTCACAATTTTCAGTTTGCCTCAAATATTATATTTGCCCCTTATGAATGTGGACAGACACTGTTCACCTTTTCCTTACTTATCTGTATCACAATATGGCCTAGAAATCAAAGTCTAGCACACTTAACTGTTACCAGAATAAACAAGCTGCCCCTTATAACTCAAGGTTGACAAGAAAATACAAAACCCCTACAGACAAACCACAAAGACGGCACTGCTCACTATTATCATGCTCAGTGGTCTTAGAATAACACCTATGTGTTGTCAAAATCCTTGCAGAAATTTGCAAAAGATATTCGACAGGTTAAAAAAATGGAAAATATTAGTTTTGCAATAAACATATACAATACTCTTTCTGAACAGAATGACCAGTATGGGATAAAGGTCAAGATGTACTCACTGGATCAATAAGTGCACGTGCAGCTGCCAGTGAGAGACAAACAATCCAGCAGTAAACAGGAGTGTATAATACAAAGATAAGCAATCTATTTTTCATGAACTAGGGAAGAAAGAGACAGTGAATGGACATATTAAGAATGCAAACATTACGTGTATTATCTTTGCAGATCATTCTGAAAGCTCATAAAATGAGTCAGGGAAAAGAATACTGCAGCAACTGAAAAAAAAAACCAATGAGGAGAACCTGGACAGTACGAGCTATAGGGACAAGAAAATGTAATTTACTTTGAGTTCCTATGAAAGAAGAATCTGAAAGCTTTAGATGAAGATCTTATTAAGCCCTCTCAATCACACCCATTCAAAAATGTCACCCAAATTTTACAGGCCCAAGTGATGATCAGAAAGCTGATACTGCTCATGTAACCAGAACAAAGGTAAAGCGAACAGCTTCAGGCCCAGTTCTGCTCAAGCTAATAAAAGATGTGTCAGAGGAGCAGAGGTTTTGGCCTGGACAAAGACAAGCCTGGACTAGAGGCTTTTACACAAACCCAGCGGCAGATGGTTCTCTGTGAACAAGGAAGCGCTTGGGAAAGTCGCAGCAAGGAGAGACAAAGCAAAGATGGGTACACAAAACACAACTGAGCAAAGTACCAAGGACAGAGTGTTCTGAAACCTCTACAAGAAAGCCTGGAGTGAAGGAGTTTGAGCCATCTAAAGCAATAAATACACTGCAGAAAAAAAAAGAGAAAAGAATGTTACAGTATCCCTGAGGGACAGACTTCCTCAAATCCATTATAACCCCAAGGCTGTAATTTATTGGCAATAGTGAGATATATACATACAGCTCATTTAGATGTTAGTAACAAGTGCATTATTTAATGAATATTGGACACAGACATATAATGTAGCTGAAGACGACATTTCTCTCAAGGATTTATAGGCATTAGAGTGGGCACAGAAGTTGGAACAAGTTTTGAGCCTTTTTGAGTTGTTCCTAGTAGGACAAAAACAATTGAACATTACACCACATAAAATTGCAATTCCATCTTCAGGAAAGTAATACAGTACTTGTATTAACACAACAGAAGACATTCTCTGAAGTATATATTAAGATGTTCCAAGGAAGTGATTAAAAATGTTCACAGCCCTTCAGGACTTAAAACTCAGAGATTTAAAAAAAAATTACAAAAAAAAAAAAAAAAAATTGAAGAGCCTCCAGGAGAAGCAACTACATAGGGAATATAAGACAAAAAGACAGCATTCCTGTCAAGATGGGTTTCAAGAAATAAAATGTGCCAAACCATCTGGATACAAGAGGGAGGTATTCCAGATTGAATCTTAATGTAGATCAGTTTATTGTAACCCTCTCTTCCATTTCTGTAGTTGTGTTCTTTACATCATTTATGTTTTCTATTTGAAATATTATAAATATGGTAGTGGGGTTAAATTTTATCTAAACCTAGATTTAAGTAAAAATAATTTCAAAGTAAACCTGAACACTAAGGACATGAAGAAAGCTTATGAATGAGTCAAAAAAGTTTCATATAGATGAATGTAAAAGAAACCATAATGCCATCAGTATTCCCCCACCCTGTCCCCTAACTCAAAACTTCTCTTGTTCCCATTTATGACTGTGAACTGTCATTCACTCTCTCACTCTTTTAATTCAGTAAAGAGCCTGGATTCAGCTTTTAGACAACCTCCTTGTAGATACTAGGAGGCTGGTGTAAGGTCTCCCCAGAGCCAGCTTTTCTCCAGGCCGAAGTCCTGTTCCCTCAGCCCCTCCTCATAGAAGTGCTCCACCTCAGTGGTCTCTGCTGAACATGCTGCAGCTGGTCAACACATTTCCTCTTTCAGTGCAGTACAGGAAACACTGCTCAAAGCTGGACACTGTACTCCTGATGCCGTCTACTGAGTGCCAAATAGAGGTGAACGTTCACTTCCCCTAATGCCCTGGTTTATGCTCCTCCTGCTATCACCTGGGTGCTGTCAGCCTCCACTCCTGCCAGGACACTCTGGCAGCTCATGTGTGGCTCCCGGACAGTCAGTACCCAACATACATCACTTCTGGAGGTTAGTCCACCCCACGTGCAAGACATCTGTTCTTGCTGAATTTTCTGAAGCTCCTGCTGGTTCATTCCCTTGGCTGACTGGGTCCCTCTGCATGGCAGCCCTGCCCTCAAGCAGGTCAACTGCACCTGCAGTTTGGTGTTCACAAGAGTTCACAAGGCAGGAGTGTCTTCTCTTCCAGGTCACTGATAAAAGATATTAAACAATCTGGTCCAACAACAGAGCCCTGCAGGTCTGCTTGTACCCAACCTGCAGGTTGGAAACCAACCATTAGGCACGACCTCTCAAGTTTAATGATCCAACCATGAGTTCCCTGTTTAACCAACCAGCCTACGGGCTCATCTGTTCGTTTTCCCCATTCCTGAGATGGACTATCTCTGTGCTTAGAGGAACTGGAATCTGTAAAAAGCCCTGATGAAGAAAGCTCAGACAAGGGAAGCTTCAGCAGCTTGGCAAGGGGCATGGCACAGTTTCCAGCTGGCACTGTAGGATGCTGCAGTCTACAGGATCTCCACCATTATCTAATTTAAAAAAAAAAAAAAAAAAATCCTTCTGTTTCTTCTCCTACCATATGCCTGTCTACAGAATACCTGAATTAACATTGTTTTCCCCACAACCATAGCAGGGATGTTAGGGCTTTCAGGTCAGGCAAAAGTCCAGGGAAGAAAGGCATGTCTTATCAGAGTATTTTCAATTGTTAGTATATAAACCTACTTAAAAATTATTCTCATTTTAGTCATAATCCTTCCTTGGCACTGAGAATTAAATGTGCATTTAATATACCAATCCTTGGATCTCTTCAGAAAGACAAAAATATTGCAGGGAATAAATATCTGTTCAAAAAGTGATTTGGGATTTGAAGGTATTTTTTGTGCTTTTTTATGATTTCTTCCTCTAACTACTATGACTATGAAAAGTTCATTTTTTAATTCATTAAAACAGCATAAAACATATTGTGGCCCATATCTGAAGAGAGGGAAAAAAAATCCCATAGTGTCATTTTCATTAGAATTACAATGTTCAGAAGCGTCACTTTCCTAGAATACTACCCAAATCCTTTACAAAGCTTTATGGGTGGTTTGGGCCTTTTCTTAGGTCATAATTTTATTTCCAGTATTGAAATTCTTTCTTTGAGTGACAGGCGTGGATTTTTTTTCCTGTATGCGAAAGGATCAAAACAATCACCAGGTATAAGCAGTCACTTGCATTCCCTTGATATGCAAATACTATAAACATGCTTTTCTTCACTGAGCCATTGCCTGTTCGCACCTGGTATTAGAATGAGAGAGCAACACAGACATACACGAGCATCACAGAGTGAAAAACAGTACCCAATATACAGTCACACCACCTAAAGTACTACACAACCTGCTGCAAGGCTGACACTGCTTGATAGCAGTCAGATGAAGGTACTGTAATCTAATGTGACATTATCCTGAGGGGCACAGGTCCCAGTGGCCCTGCAGGATTAAACTGTTGTGTTTTATCACTTCAGAAAATGGAAGGGCTTTTCAGAAATAAAGCCAGGGGAATAGACACTCAAATGAAAAAGTTTGTTATATACAAATAGCAAGGTACAGCAACAGTGTGGACATTCGAGTGAAGCACAAGACAGTGAAACACACATCACATGTTTGACCAGACAGGGACAAGATCACTGAGGCCCCTTTCTTAGCTGATAACAAAAGCAAAGAGCAATATTCTGCTCCACATCTCCCTCTTTTCCAGTAAGTAGTAGTACCAAATTCCACCAGGATGCATATTTCAGAGATGACAACTTCTCTTGCAATATCTGTTCTCAAAAATTTATGAAACACATGCAATAAAGCATTTAGAGAACACCTTAAAACACAATTTCCACATCTTTCAGTATCACTGACACCATTTAGATTAAATAAGGTATTTGCTGGTTTCTTTTTCCCCTTTTTCTGTTTGTTTCTTTCAGTAGCCTGAATGTTTAAAATAAAGTTTAAAACAAAACCAAAAGCAAGCAGCCAACCAACCAAAAACCAAAAAAAACCCCCCAACCTAACACATTAAATGAAGTATTTAAGTGAACAAAATACAAGTTACTATACATGTAAGGAACAAAAGGTTAACTTGTGACCCAGAAAGTTGGATGGGAGAACATAACATTGCGCATACACTTTTAAAGCACTTTTCCCTGTTACAAACAGCAAAAACAGAATAAACCTTTCCTTGTTTATTGTTTTTTGCCTTACAAAAATCTGATCAACTGCTCCTCTCCAAAGTTACACACACACAATAGCCCGTTTAGCATTTGGGAAGAATTATTTTCTTTGTTCCTATTTAGCAATCTCATTTCAATTGAAGTGTCTTGCTATTTTTAAGTCCCTCTTAACCCAAAAAAAAAATTACTTTCCTACTTCCACCCAAGTTACTGAGATGGCCATTTTTGTTGGTATTTCAGGTAAGCCTGATTTTCAATACAAATCTATACAATCACAACCATTCTGTCTTCAGATGAGGGCAAACATTTAAATGAAGTCAGAAATGCAGAATGATAGCCTATTTTGGTAAAACTTCAGAGGTATCTCTTCAAGCTCCTATGTATAGGCAAACTCCCTATCCACCACAGATGCCAAATCAGTCATGCATGGACTTTAAAATACAAGGAATTCTGATGTAGTTTGGTTTCCAAGAGCTAAAGTATCTAACAGCACTTTTACCATTTTGATGGTGGCAAGCTGCAGCAAGGGAAATTCTCACTGCCAGTGCAGATACAGCCTTCCCAGTGAAGGCAGGTTAAACTCTGGTCCTAAGAGCCTGCAGAATCAGCATCTTTGGGCACGGCCAGAACTCAAATGCACAAGGCTCAAGCAGCATGATCTGAGGTTAGCCCTGCTCTGAACCACCATCACAGCTAGCTCTGCTTTGGGCTACACACCTTCAGAGGTCTCTTCTAATCTTAAGACTCAAAATCTATAAATATGGATTTTCTTACTTTTATTTATCATTTGTATTAAATGCATTGCATGTATCACAGCACTGGTAAACTGAATAGAGCTTCCAAGTTCATGTTTGGCAGCCTCATCAACAGTTTTAAGCCCAGCTAGTAAGTTCTGGAAAAATGATTTATTATGAGTCTAGAACTATATCTCTGTATAACAAATTCTGACTTACAAGTTTTCTATGGGACTCCAAGAGTTAAAAAGAAAAAAAAATCTTCTACCTTAGCACTTTATACTATTACTTCACTACTACAGCTGATAGCTGAAGGGCTAAACAAACAAAAAAAACATTTTACAGGAATAGGTAACACCCCCAATGCCTCCCACACACATGCAATTACAGTTTTATTAAAACTCATGTCCTCTCTCAGACCAACAGATTTTTATTGCTACAGAAACACTGTTTCTCCGACTTACTTCCTCCCCCTTCTCCCAAAACAGAACCTGTTGGGAGATGAATGTCTGACAAATATGGCACCAGGAATATGAGAAGAGAGAAAGTATATATTGTATCAGAAAGGTATGAAAATGGAAGAAATTTATTTCCTAAACTCTCTTCTTGGTTATTCAATTCCATCAGAAGTCTACAATAGGAATAACTACCTAAAATGAAGACTATTTAGGAATTCATGTGCCTTTCATTATTAATATATTCAGTTCACTAGATAAAAAAAATTAGAAGAGTGCTTCTGTTTTGCCTGACAAGCAACTAATCCTTTAAGCTACGTTCACCGCTATGATCCGACTTGGAGATTGGCATTGTCTCAGTACATTGGTGGTTACATAAATGTAAGCAGGCTTGGATCTCTAACATTCAGCCTGCTGGTCTTTTCATTAGGAGTCTGCATTTTCTGTTGCCTCTGGACTTGTGTGAACACAGGCTATCGATAAAAGGGATGCTCCCACTCTCTCCCCTTTGCTGGGGTCAGATCTAGTGACCTACTATCATCAGATGACTGGGTTTAAGCTGGACATATGGAAAAGCTTTGGGGGAATTTCTGGTAGATTACTGTTCCCTCAAATCACTCAGTGGCTAATTCCTGTGCAGGCAGAAGGACCACTAACTAAATCCTGCTATAAGGACATGGAAGAAACATGGCCAATGGAAGGCAAGTATTACATGGTTAATCATGTACAGACATGATAACTAGATGGGAAGGTAAAGGGAGAAATAGATTTTGTCTACTGGTTCATGTGGAGACATTCAAAACCCACCTGGATGTGTTCCTGTATAACCTGCACTAGGTGACCCTGCTTTGGCTGGGAGGTTGGACTAGATGATCTCCAAAGGTGCTTGGTTTGGCTGTCCACTTGCCAGGAACACAGATAAATGGACTGTCTTGCAATCATCTTATATACTCTGGCTTTAGCTACAAAGCTTCCAGTGAGATTTTGAAGACAAGGGCTGGGGCAAAGGAGATTTTAAAAGCATAGATTTGAGGTCCTTGATCTTCCTAGAATAAGCCTCCGATGAGCTGGGCCAATAAAGTTAAGCCAAAGCAAACAGCAGAGACTGGATGCAATTAATTCTCAAATTCAGTTTATCCAATTCACATACACATAAAAGCAAAGCAAGCATTTCAAGTATTTTGATACCATAGCTTGATTAGTAGCCCAGATGTACTCCATACAATAGCAACAAATTCTTGTTTCCATTTCACATGCATATCTATAGTTTGGAGAAACAAATGCTACTCTATCAAGCAAAATGCTTGATGCTACTCTATCAAGCTGTAGAAAAACAGTGCTGCTGTTCTGGGAAGATCAGAAAATGAAGCTGGACAGAGCAAGAACATATTGGGATATTCATACACAACATTGAATGGAGAGGTTTCATGCTTTTAAGTGGCGCAAATGTGTAGCTAACACAGTGATGAAGAATAAACAAATAAGGACTTCTGCCTTTCCCAGCACAACAGTCTCACCCTGACTGAACAGAGAGAGCCAATGAAAGGAGCTTTGCCACTCTGAGTGATCAGACACAGCACACAATGTATTTCATGGAAATCCAAATCAGAAAATACAGCGCATTGCCTCAGGTAGCTTCTTCAACTGACTTCTGCTCAATTTTATTAAGGCATTATTTTGCAATTTAAAAAAAAAGCAGAATTCCTGTGGAAGTCAGAATATTAACTTCTAAAACTATGTTTTAAAGCCAGCTCTAAATTGCAGTCAGCAAAGAGCTGGTTTCTAATTCTAAACCATTTTCTGCAATTCTTTTTTTTTTTCCTGAATACAGATTGTTTTGCTGCAAACTGAGCAGCAGAATAGAATGATTACCTGACCTGCAATAACCTTCTTTCCAGGCTTTTGTAAATACCAACTTCTTTCCTTGTCTCATCATCCCTTATATAAATTATAATCAAGCACACAAACAACATAACACTAAAATCTCCCAGGTCACCCTGACACCATTACAGAATAGATCTTTTTTATTGTGAAGACAACACTCAAAAACAGAGAATGATTTTAGCAAACTCTACTGGTCTAAATGACCATCCCAAGACACTCATGTAAAGGAAAATAGAGTTCCAAAAAGCTGTATCATCTCACAGGGTCAGATAAAGCATGGAGAGCGCCCGACAGATTAAGTGAACGCCACGTGGGCTGGATGTCAATAGGATTAGAGTGGACTTTGGCTGCCGCGAGCAAAGACTCCACATGCCTCGCAGAGGGGTCGCTGCGAAGGCACATGGCTCGTCCTGTGGGGCAGCTCCAGACCTCAGTGGGAGGAGATGAAAGCCAAACCAGAGGAGTGCAACAGGGGAAAGGTTTCAAATACATTCCTCAGCCAGAGACTAAATATAAGGAAGTGTCAGACAAGCTATTGGAGTTTCAGATCAAAATAAAAAAGCTTTTTGTCAACTCACAGAAAGCCTACTGTGTTATTCTTAAATGCACGCCTCCATCCAGGCAACAGCACAAAATGGACAGCTGGCTAAACCCATCCAGAAAAAAAATAAGCTTCTGGTGTATTTAACAGATGGTGGCATGGGTTATGAAATTGGTCTTTGCCTCAGTCTCCAAATATTATTTTTAACATAATTGAGATATAATATTTAAACACCCTTAGAATAATTCTCAGATGAAACAAAACTAAGCACTTACTGGAGTGCATGTATGTATATAGATTCTATCCTATTCCACATTTCTGTTATCTGAGAATAAAATCTGTGCTCACAAAAGTGAGGAGTTTTAGGGTTACTTTACTGTACCTAAATATCATATTGCTTAAGAAAAAGAATTACAAACAATTAAAAATTTCCCCTCATTCATATAGTTACCAAGTTGTCTTCTACAAAAATGTTCTGGAATGCAATGCCATGCAACCACATGCAATTTTCACAGAGAAAATAGTAATGCTGTTAATCTTTGTTTTATATCACAAGATTTGGGAGGGGGAAGGAGATTTGTTTTTTATCAATAACAAAGATCATTCCCTTCTACTCCTACATCAATCAGTCTTAACCTTTTCACACGGTACAGGAAAAAATGAAGGTGTCCTCTCAAAAAAAATTGGTTTAAATTAGGCATTTTTCTTAAACTTGCAAATAGACGTCTGTCAATCCTGAGAACTCTTAACCAGCAAATTTAATGCCACAAAAAACAAGCTCAATTTGGGCTCAAGCTGAAGTAGCACAGCCCCATATTTCATCAATTTAAAAGGAAAGCAAAACACGGAACATAACTACTTAACTGCAATTCTTTATTCTAATGTTTAAAAACTCTGTTTGAACATGTCTAAGTAATAAATTTGTTCATTTACAGTGACTTGACCATCCCTGAAAAAGAAATGTGAATACACACTAAGGGAGGTTTAGATTGGGTTTCAGGAAAAAATGCTTCACTGAAAGGGTTGTCAAGCACTGGAACAGGCTGCCCAGAGAAGTGTTGGAGTCAGCATCCCTGGAGGTACTTAAAAGATATGTAGATGTGGTGCTTGGGGACATGGTTTAGTGAAGAACTTGGCAGTGTTGGGCTAACAGCTGGACTTGATCTTACAGGTCTTTCTCAACTTAATGCATTCCATGATTCTATAATTATTAGACTTCCAACATTCAAATATCTATCACTACAGGTTGGGCAGTCAATTCTCCCTAAATATGTAGTATGCTGATGCTACAAATGGACAAGCTACGTATTCCAGAGCCTGCATCAATTACCTAGGCTGACCTCTCCAATACATTACATTGGGTGAAACACTCTTTTCACATTAAAATTAAACCCTAGAATTTAACATTTAATAAAACACTGTGCACATTCTATTAACAGACATGTAACTCTTAAACATAAAATAATTTATTCATCATCAATCTTCAAAGAGAAGGAAATAAAATTAAATTAAGACATACAATGCACAGATTTAGCAATATAATACTTTCCAAAGCATGGAAATCCAGAACTATGTCACAGCTTTATCTTGCTGGTAATTTTCAGCTTAGTTTGAAAAATAAAAAAGTCATTTAAACAAATCTGCCTGCATTCAACAATTATGATACACTCATCCTCAAATAGAGGCTGTATTATAAAGTATAACAGCCCATGTATCACAACAGAAAAGGGATGAAGATGAACAAATATACTTGTGGGCTGATAATTTTTTGCTCCTTTAAAATTCAAAATTATTTAAAAAAAATCTGACTCTTCAGGTCACGTGTTATTTCCAGGGTTCCTGATCTATCAAACTCTTTGTCCATTTTTCATTGACCCCACAACAGAATCTGGCCATACAAAAGAAGTCTGCTAGAAACAAAACTGCAAAGTTTAGTTTTGTCAAAGGAATGAAGACTATATTTGGATATATATCTATTTACACAGTTACCATGTGAAAATTCCTCTACATTAAGTTCCTCAAAACATGAAGTGGTGCATAAGCAAAGTAACTTTCTTGATAATTTATGCTGGAAAGGTTCCATTTATGACCATTAGATTTCTACTTCAACTTAAAAAAACCAAACCATAACCAGCAACAAAAACACAACAAAAAAAAACACCACACACACAAAACTAATGTTTCAAAACCTAAATTCAGACAGAAGTGCTAATATGAAACACAGCATAAAGGCTTCACTCAATCTGTAACTCAACCTTCAGCAGTACTTAAGTATCAAAAGCTGCCCTCCAAAATATAAATGGAAAACGTATTTATCAAAATATAAGTATGAAATTTACTCCAGTATCCAACTGAAGAAATTGTATTGAATTACTAGGGCAATGATAACAAGCTTCCCTGCATTTATATCTTATATAATGCCAAAGAATCCTCATTATTTAATTATGTAAGCATAATTTTTCAACCCACTCATATTAATTTCTGCTCTGAGGATATGAAATATCTTGCAAACATTTCAGGTCAAATGTCAAAAGAGACCTGTCAAGCTTCAAGCAGTAAGCTTCTTTCATGTAATCTAATATAAAAACCCCCAAACTAATCCATATCTGACTTTTTTTGCAAGATTCCATTATAAAAAAATCAGTTATTAAAACAATGTAGCATTGGTATAGGCAGTGTTCTTTCTCTCCTGGCTCCACAGCTGTGATTACACACCTATGCAAAAAGACACCACATTTCTGCTGTGATTTTTAGAACAGTTCATTCAAGTCCAATTTTATACAACAGATTATGATGAGAATAGATAATGCACTTCAAAATTTTTCAGAATTACCCCAAATTAAACTGCCCAATTTTCATTTGCTTGATAACTTACATTACTTTTAAATTTACTGTGCTAATGTGTATAAATTTCCATTTTCTTCTTTTTAACAGGCCGTGTGCAACAGCTTAGATGGGATCACACTTAGCAAAGATCTGCAACCACACTGTCCCTACTTCACCACCACAAGCAGCTGCACACTATTTCCATACAGTTGTAGTTAGGAGCAGATCTGCTCCATTCAAACAGCAGAAATGTATTTTGAATCCCAGAAGATTTTCTTTCTTTTGCAGTGTTCACATCTGTAGGTGTGAGAGTTTTCTGTTGGAAATAACAAAGCTGGTAGAACTGTGATGACCTGTATATTGAAACATTTAATGATCTTGAAACATTACTTAATGAATTTAAGCTAGGAAAAGACAACCTACCAAAAAATCAGTATGAAAGGATTGGAAATGAGGTTTTACAAAGCCCCAACAGCTCAAAAGAATTACCTAAATATATACATCTAGTGCTATTTCCAGATGTTATGAAATATTCCCTTCATACAAAGCAGCTGCATCTCCTGCAGGGCATGGGTCTCCTGCAGCTCATGTGTCATTGCTGCCTGCCCTTTCTGGCCATCCTGAGAACGCTGGCATGTGCACACTGGCACTGGATGCCATGTTTAGGCAACTGAATCATGTGCTTGAAGCACTATTGCTTTAAAGCCTGTATTTGGTATGGTAAGATTTACTTTTGCCAAAAGGTGAGATAATGTTTACATGGACACTTCTCAACAGTTTTTCCACCCAGCAAAGTAACACACACTGCTTCTCTATCTCCACTCAGCAGCATTTGGATATGTTTGTGTCTGGAAGGCAGAGGAAGAGTGAGGGTGTCCTTCATCAGAAACCTCTTATCATGCGACAGACTAAAAGCTTAATTAAATGGAATTTAATCACTCCAAGCACAACCTATGCATGGTAAGAGAAATTTGTTATGATTCCTTGACTGTTTCTTGCAGCCCATTGTGCTTGTACAGCAGATTACCGTCCATAAATAAGCCTGATGGCTTTGACACTGTTATGTTCAGTGTCTGTACCTTTATCACTACATGATTGTGTAATCATGATTTGTCTTTCCCTTTTACTCCTTTCAGCTGCTACCACCACCCATCCTACAAACTGGTACAGCACTCCAAAATGCCTACATTGACAAGTGAATGCCATCTTATCCAGCAACCCAGCAAGAACTACTTTGAAACGATTCAAGAGACTTCTCTTCCCTATCCCAATGGCTGCAGAGACTGGGGTTTGCCAATACAGCTTCCAACAGAGCACCACAAAACAACTGCTCTCTTTATCCAAAAGTTAAAGATAGGACAAAAATACAAGACTACTATATTTTTGGATTTTGAATAAGTGATTTTTGCATAGAAAATTTCAAATTGCCAAGACAAAGAGCTATGGGTCTTCCTAAAAACTGTATCCCATTTTTTGGAACATGTTACAATCCGATTTTACAAGAGAAACTATGATGTGATACAAAAGACAGCAGAAAATGCTGTGTTCATTCAAGTATAACTCTCTTCCATTTCCTGCAAAATAACAACTAGTCAAAGAAAAGAAAAAACAACTTCAAAACTTTACTGCACCAACGACACCAATTTTCCTTCCCTCTGGTCTTCATTTCTATATGCTAAGAATTACAAGATAGAACAAGAATTTTCTTTTTTTTTTTCTTTCCTGAAGAGAACAATAAAGGGGAACAAAATCACCTCCAAACCACAAGTTCATTATAAATAAAATTCATAACCTAGGACACTTATTTAAGCATCAAAGTCAGGACTGACATGCAGGAGCAGAAACAAGTATGAAAGGCAGCAAACTATTTACCTACACTCTGCCTTATCTGGCACTACTCAGCACACTCAATTATTCACTTTGGTGCCTGTCTGTTGGTTGTGGGCTTTTTTAAAGCTGACTTTGAATTTCACCAAGCAGCATATTTGCAGATAAAGGCACTGACTGATAATCATTCTATGCTCTATGCTTAGGGCAAACTGTCTTTCCTACATTTCATTTCCTGGAAAAAAAAATTAATACAGAATTTAAAGGAGATAATTTAAAAATAAAACTGAATCCCCATGTCCTTGAACATTGGGAACTACTCTGGATTTTTCTTCTTCTCCTGAGATTGTTTCAGATTTAAACTGAGGGAATGCTATTTAAAAAGTATGAAGACGAAAACTGACAGTCAATATTTGACAATAAAGTGTTCAGAATTACTGCTTTATTGAAAAATCATCAAAACTACATCAACAAAACCATGTGATTCTCAACTAATAAGAGTGGAAAGAAATACTAACATAACCCTAAAAAACAGCTTCCCCATATGCATTAGCCTCAAAACTTGCTTTTTACAACTCCTTAACAAATACAGTTACAACCTTTCTCCAAATGTTCTTGGGAGCATCTCTCAATGTATAAATATTTTGTTGTCTTTTGCCTGACTTTAATTAATTCTCTGTCCACAACAAGTCTTTTGAAATAAACTCTTCACATCAGCAAAGAGTATGCTGGTTTAACTGAAATGCTGGTACAGTGATGTTCTGAACAAATGAGACTGACAGGCACAGAAGATGCACCAGAGCGGAGCTGGCCTGAGAAATTTCAA
This sequence comes from Coloeus monedula, assembly GCF_965178545.1. NCBI lineage: Eukaryota > Metazoa > Chordata > Aves > Passeriformes > Corvidae > Coloeus > Coloeus monedula. The sequence continues at coordinate 48,958,630 of NC_138783.1, forward strand.
CAGAATTTGACTAAAATATGAAATGTCATTTAAAAAAACAAACCACAAAAAACCACAAGAAAATCTTGGCCTTGTTTGAATTTTGACTCACCGCAATTCAAACTGTAAGATTTTATTCCCTGTAGCTCTGCTGCAGAGTTATCTAGCATAAGAGCACATTTGAGTGAAACTACATTACTACAACATCCACCATTTTTGATAAATAATAACCTTCTTTATAAAAATAAATGGATTTTTTTTAAGTACTTGTTAAGAAGACTAGTATCACAGGAAGGCTGAAGATTAAGACTTATCTTCTAAAAGAGTTTGAACAGTACAGGAAGATAAGACAGCAATCCAGTCTCTGAACAATGAGAAAGTGCTGAATAAGGGGAGGGGTAAAAGCAAATGGTTCTGGAAGAAGAGACAATTATGCATTTACACCACAGAATGGATAAATATTGTTAAACAGTCAGGTATTTAGGACCAGTTGTACCTCATTTAACGAGTCAAGGGAGTTCCCTCGATATGGGTTTTCCATGTATGCCACAGACTGCGCTATGGTACATATACCACACTCACAGCAGCAAAACATAAAAGATAAAATTGAAAGCCACAAAATCTGTACTGAAAGACAAGCTCAGCTTAAAAATGCCAGGCTCTTTGTAGAGAGATATTTCAGCCTTCATAGTTAACTCAGGGAAAGTTACAGCTGCACTTCTGGAGTCCACCCCCACCAAAACTTCGCCCTTAAAAACTTTCCACTCCTTACTCTGGCAGTTAGGTGCAAGGAGCACATATGCTGGGATCATCAAGTGCCTGCATGGGAATGCTGGAACAAGAAGTATTGTGCAACTGCACTGCAGCCCTCCCTAGGGATTTCCCTGGCTATCCCTTGAACCACCTTTTCCCTTCCTAATAAGAAGAAACAATTCAAAGGTGACCCTCTCCAAATTAAAACAATTTTGCAAGTACCTGCTGCCACTTTCACCAGAGCCCTCATCACAACTTTGCTCACAGTTTACAAAGCATTCCACCCACTACGATGGCTATTTTGAACCTCCAAATAATTTCAAACATATGTAATTTGAAAAAAAAAAAAATCCATTTGCAGACTTAGATGAAATCCTAATTTGTATAGAAATATACTGGCCAGATGCAGTAAGCAGACAGGAATCAACCAAACCCAGTACCAGTTTCTCTTTATTAAGAGCTCCTAGCTATCTTGCCATTAGTTATGAAAATGAGATCCTCAAAACAAAGTCAAATAGCTCAGTAACAAGCTGTTCTCTTGGTGCCAGACCTAGCATATTGCACCCAAAAACCCCAGTCTTATGTCTAGACAACTAGAAATACCCACTAGCATAACTATTTTTTGACATAAAAGCTTTCCTTCCTACTTTCTTGAGATTGAAATGAACTAGCATAGAGCTGAGCTTACATAAAATACTTAACATATCTTTAAATTATACAGGTGGTCTTTAAAACACCTTTTCTTGGAAATCCACAGCATGAAGAATACACATTACGGCACATTTTGGTACAAAAACTTTGAATATTCATGTCAAACATTATTCCACTTACGTGTTGTAATATGGGTAGTGGAAGTTACTCATTTTGTCTTGGACTTGATGTTAACTTCATTACCACTGAATGATATGGACTCAGCAAATGTGGATTTATTCCCCATACCTAAAATATTTTAATAAAGCTTTTTGCAAGCTTGGGGTTTATTGCCAAAAAAATACCTATATAAGTATGCAAAGTATAAATCACTAAAACTTGCAAGTCCAATAAAGTTTGTTTGCATCACAGATCAATAACCCAGATTCAGAAGTGAGAGCTAAGCTTTCACTGTCATACCACACAACTGTTACGATGCACAGATTAAAAGCATATAAATTCACAGGCCAAATTATATAAATATTCAATTTAATATGCCCTAAGTAATGTGTTGTGCATCAAATACAACCACCAAGCACTATTCCAAGAACTAGTTTTATTTTGATGTTACTGCCCATACAAATATAAATTCTATAAATAAAAGAAAATACTGCAACTAGGTATTTCAGAGTTTAAAAGCACACAAAGGCTTCTAGATACTCTCTTATAGTATATAAAAGGTAAGCATGCCTAAAAGATCTTGGGTACTATTTAATCTTCACAGAAATACTGAAAAGAAATGCTATTTTAGAAGAACTATTTTATAGTAATGTAATTAATAATAAGCTTCTTGAGACTTAGTAGTATATGCCACATATATTCACATGTAGATTGGCACTAATGTACTTTTAATAAGAGAATCCTGAATTTACAACCTCAGCTATGAAAGATTTTTGACTAGCACTGCACTTCACTATTTTATCACTATTCCATTATTTCTCTATATTAAAAACGTATGTCAGATTAGGTGGTACCATCTAGAGTATATATTAAGTATCAGAAACAGATTATGGTGATGTGGATCTCGGCCAGACCACAAAGCATTACAACATCACAACTTTGCTGAGGAGATACCAACCAATGCTACAGTATATGGCTTTGAAGTACTGTTCTTTTTGAGATGAAACACACTGTTCTTCTCAGTCTCAAAGAAGAACACATAAAGCTTCCTTCTGTTTATTTTGAAACTGGTACCCCACTTCCATCAAGTGCTTGAGATAATTTCTTATGCAACATGAAACAGTTAATATTGCATAATGAAGACCACAAAAGAGCTTACAGAAGAACGCAGGACTACCTTTAAAAAAAAAATAAATAAAAAGGGAGCTTAGCTTTCCTTTCCATCCAAATTGTCAATAGATTCACAGACTAAAATCCAGATCCTCAGCTGCAGCTAAAAAGCACCCCAGGATAAGCCCATCTTTGTTTCTCAGGAGTGGTCCAAGCCCTTGACATAAATTAGACCTGCTCTCAGAGAGACCAAAACCATCACAGCACGTAGACACCAACACAAACACTTCCAGCTTGCATTCCTTGTGTGAACATCAAGTATCATTTTGATACCTCCATCCCACTGAGGTACAGATTCCTTGTCAGGCAGTAGTAAAACAAACCTACCAAACTCCTAGACTGAATCTCTGGTTTTACTTGGTTAATTTCTATGGGATACATAAAACTCAAGGAGTTTCTTGCTAGCTTCTGTCTCCATAACAACAGTGTCATGGAATAAACTCTCAGCTAAACTCTGCCACAAGTCTTCCATTTAATGCTAAACTGAATCTCCCAAATAATTTTAAGTAAGCAGCCAAACCAAAACAAACCCACAAATGTAATCCTGTCACTGGCAAGCTATTTTCAAATTTCTTTACAGAAAGTAAGAAAAAAACTCCAAGACACTGATGGCAGTGTTGGAGTTGTGCAATCTGCCAAATCTTCATTTTACACAAAGTTTCTATCTGTGGAAAATGTACACTATTTTTTTAAATCACATTCTACCATACGTGCAGAGTCTTACTACAAACTGAGAGCAGGTCTTCACTGTGGATGGTGTAAAAGCAGCAATAAATTTCTCCTCTGTCAAGGAGCTAAACACAATCCCAGTTAGCGACCACAAAATAGACCAAATTTCCACAAATATGTAAGAGTTGTCAGCTGCAACATTTAAGTATTTCTGCAGAACTACACTTTTCAGGTTCAGCAGACCTACAAATAAGAAGGTCTTAACTTTTTCTTTAAGCATTGCTCTCAAAACCAAACAGATCTCCTAAATAATTTATCTTCATTGTTAGGAAGCTTTTATAGCAACTTTTCTCCTACTTCAAATTTCTTTTCAGATATGGAAGTGCACAATGCTATTTGCAGAACCTCAGCTGATGTCTCAGAAACCTTTCTTTTACCAACTCTTGGAAAGTCTTGATTATTCATGCATTTTTTCCTCAGTCCTTCCTTACAATCAGCGCTTTCAACACTTAGTAGTACATCTGTGACTTTATATTTGTCTGGAGGTATACCAAATGAAAATGTTTCAGCCATTGCTTTAAGATGTTCTGCAACATATGTATAACTGAAGCTGTCAAAAATTAAAGACTGACCTTCTAGAAGAATTTACAGAATAATTTTTAACAATAATTGAATTCCAAAAGACAGATCTCTAAATTATGTGAAAACTTGTGAAGAGCAGGAGTCTTGAAGTTTAGATTTGATATTAGCATAATGACATTACAATTTCTCATTTACATGCTGCTCATTTTCCCACGCTTCTAAAATGAAGACAGCACACTCAGTCATATCCCTTTAATAATTATGATGAGCTAAAGTTTACCCATGCAAAATTGTGGCAGGAAAGGCTTACTACTTTAGTAGGCTCAATTAATTGCTGTAAAAACAGACTTAATGTGAAAAAGAATACTGATCAGCAGCAATGTCTTTCACCATATTCAGAATAAGAAATAACCAACCTAGTGGATCCAATACTGTACTCAGAAGAGACTGAAAAATAAGCTGAATTATCTCTTTTACATAAAACCACAAGAATGATTAGTCACATTCCAGATATTTCTGGATTCCTGCAAGCTGGTGTAGACTCACAGGCTCAGTCAGAACTGAGGTCTCCATTCTGCCCACTATTGCATAAGCAGATATAGAGACATCTCCAAAAGTTTATATTCTGAGTTTTACTGAGTAACTAAGCTGACTGACCAGAAGTATAAAACAAGTAAATCCCACTGACAGTTACTGTAACCATGGCTTTCAACATTAACAGAAGTTATACCTAGGAGGAACTCTCAACTAAAAAAAAAATAGTAAAGCATACCTGTAGTAATTTTGTTCACAGTATCATGAAAGTATTGCTTACCAAGTCCACTGCAAGGACCACATTCAGACAGGCTAAATTCCTACTGCAGCCTTAAGCCAAATCAAGGAAGTGAGATATGGGCTTCGACTGATCGGAAATTTAGGTTTAGATATGCAGAAAGCAGTCACAAGCTCCATGGTGAAACCTGACTTTGTCCCCAGTTCCACATCTGAGAGGTGCAACTTGTCCCCATTCAAGCCCTGACTGACCTGTCCAGTTACCAGATGATGTCTGCCAATTTTTTAACATGCAGAATTGAGCATTCCTGATGTAGATATGATCGTTCTCCTACACTCACGTATACTCAGCATTTGTTTCTTGCCTCTCAATCCTGCTGGAACCTGCCAGCAGCTACTTCGCAGCATTCCCAACATGGGAGGAGTTAAATCTCCTTCAGTATACATCCCCTCCAGTATTTCATGAAGTTAGACAACAAAAGCAATAAAAAACCAGTTCAGGTAACAACAACAACAAGGGTGAGTGGCAGGAAGGAAGAAACAGTTTATACCATCAGCCTACACTTCCATCTGAAGTATAGAGCTGCACCAGGGCCCAGAGTGAGGATCAATCCATCCACAGACTACAGCTACTCAACCCCAAAGAAAATGAGATTAAGGTCATGCAAACATTGTTTCAGAATATGTCAGATATATTAGTAAGTTACAAAGTTTCTACTACAGTGCCATACCTAAAAATGTCAGTTGTTGATAAGATGGTTTTTTTTGGTTGTTAGATAAATAGGTAAACCATTTTTTAATCTGTGAAACAAAAAAAAGGTGGATGGGGGAAATGATAAATACAAATCATTTTGGAATATACCCAAATATATACACACTGAAGATGAGCTTTGGTAGGTTTATCTCTGGCCACTGCTTCAGATAACAGAGAAAGTTCATTTCATTACAAGAAGTACTGCAATATGCTACAAAGGCTCAACTGGCTTATATATTGGCTCAATATATAAGGAGTCAGAAAGAAGCTTCTTCAAGCTCTTCTTTCTAACACAGATCCCACCAATTCCTTGTTCAAGAGGAGAAAAACAAACCCAAAACAAACACTGATAATGGCAAAAGATAAGCTACTCATTTCTGTTACAATCAGCAAAGAATTGTGGAAAAAAGAGAAGGAAAAAATATCCATACAGAAAAACTCAGTTAGCTAATTTTATCACAAAATGTAACGAATTAGAAATTTCAACATGTGGGGGATACAAAAATACAGAGAAATAATCATACTTTTATTGCTAAAAAAATGTAAGGGATGAACTTAAGACTATTATAGACAAAGGCTACTAGGAATACAGTAATTTTCAAAACCACGAAAAGGAGCTACTGAAGGCAAAAGTAAAAGCATTTAAAACAGAAGAACAGAGATGCAGGACTTCTCATATTTTGTTCTGATGCATTAAAATGCTATGGTGAACAAATTATTTTCTAAGTTCCGATCGTATTACAACACTAATGCACCTATTATTCTTAGATGAAATCGTTTAGATTGAATGATGGACAACAAAACTCAGCTGCCATACAACCAGCTACTCCTTTAAGTCTCTCTCATCTGAACCTTATTCTTGGATGCCAAAATTCCCTTACTGATGTAGCATCAGTTTCATGTCCATCCTTTTCCACTGCTAGCCTCCATTAATATGTGTTAAAAAGGAAGTCCCTATATATGTTCAACTATTAATCAACATTCTATATTAAATTTCCTAAAAAAGAAGATGCACATACATATTTCCACTAAAGATGCTGACACTAACAAGGTATGAACTGAGCAGGGTTTCTATTAGTTATTCTTCTTCCACCTACTGCCCCCTTTTAACACTGGCCACATACAAGCATTTTAGACCATATACTCCACGCTCTTTTATGTCCGCAAATGTCGCACACCAAACATTCAGTTTTCTTAAAAGTAATCTCTCCCATACCACCTACATCTCTTAAGTATAGCATATGGATTGAAGAGCTGTGCACATTAAAAATTAAAACCTTTAATTGTTTGGTAGATTCCAGCATTTTGCTGTTTACCAAATGCAGAAAAATCCAACAACCAACAACAAAACAAACCAACAATAAAAATATCACCATGAGCCAAAAGCATCACCCTCTGTTACGACTCAGACAGGAAAAGAATTGGATCTCCTAGAGGTCATGCAAAGAACTGCCCAGAAAGAAAGTGCTGGCAGAGCCTTTTCATACCTACATAAAACACACTGACTACAGGAAACGGTGGACACCGTTAGTACTTTTTAGTCATGCAGGCGGCTTTCTGTGGACTCCTAAAATCCCTGAAGAATTCTAACTATAAGGAGAAATATCACAGGCACATAGAATACAGAGAGGAAGCTTCCCACATTCTGGTGATAACTCCACTAAAATAAAGGGGATTATTCAATTGAGTAATAACTTCTTGACTGAGCATAAGTTTTTCATAGATTGCTTTAAAATTGTCAGCTACAGTGTTTAAACAAATATCAAACCATTTTCATTTGGTCCACTCAAAAAGCCAGTGTGATTAATTTCACAAGTCCATAAACCATTGCATGTCTATTTATCACTACAAAAGAAATACAACTTGCAAACAGCCCTGCTGTTATTCACAGTCAAACTCTAACTGCTACCAAATGGTAAAAATGATAAATTACCTGATTAAATTACTGAACATAATCAGACGTGCCCTGCTGCCACTACAGTCATCAGTGCTTATGTGAAAAATTGAGCAAAATTAGGCTCTAGATATGCAGTTTAGTCTTCAAGAACTGCCCCAGACATGTCTAGTCCTAATGAAGTTAATCAAACTACTCAGGTAGAGAGGTCAATATTAGCAGGTTTCATTCCAGGAGTGGAGTTTTAAGCTGTAAGTAGCACATATTGCTAAGGAGTAATGCACCACAAACTTACAATACCCGGAATGTGGTGTGTCACTATCCAATTTATTAGTGGAATGCAAATTATAAAGTACTGTGTTAATTATTTAAGAAGTGATGTTGAAATGGTTAGGTGGTAAAAACTGCTGTAGTTCTGGAAACAAGTCAACTCAATGTCAGAGAACAGGAGACTGAGTCAAATTATGTCTACTTAGAAATACAAAGCTTACTGAAAATCAGATCATTTACTATGAATTTATGTATAGCAGATCATTCTCAAAGGTGGGACAGGAAGACAAATTAACATATTTTTAAGAAGCAGCAATTATAATATTATTATTATTATGAGCAGGTAAATTCATGAATCTGACATAAACAGTTTCAAACATTATTATTATAATACTTATGTAATTCATAGCAGATTTACTAAGTAAATGGAGTCTTCATAAAATGACACTCCATCACACTCATGCCAGCTCCTACAGAAATGGGAAATCAATTTTTTGCAAATGCAAATTACACAGTGGGTGGGTAAGAGAAATGCAAACTGCAAAATCCTACACTAAATAAAAACATATATAAACATGGTGACAGCCTGGTAAGAGCTCCTCTTCAAATAGCTAACGAATGGCAATCCCATTTTCCTTCCTGAATGAGCTCCTTTCAAATATGGAGGATGGTGACAAAAGGAGACCAAAAATGAGTTTTCAAGTAATCTT